>NC_067492.1:4128979-4493979 GCF_947179515.1 Apodemus sylvaticus | reverse complement strand
TGGCTCTCCTGTTCATTCCAACATTAAAAAAAAAAAATTAAAAATGATCTTAGTTTTAGTTAGCACCAATACCAAGGAGTGCCACTTTGCATATGGCCCAGACACAGGCATCCATTCATACACACAAAGGAACAAAGTACTCGGGGCTGCCAGGGCTCGTGACGTCATCATCCCCAGGATCCATGGTAGAAGGAGAGAACTGACTCCTAACTCCTATACGTGGAGTCTTTGCACATGGTGGAGGTGACACCCCCCCCCCCACACACACACACAAATAAGTAATGTAACTTGAAAAAACAAACACACACAGCATTTTTAGAAATCAGAATCCTGCCTTCCTTCCTAGATAGCTGTGTACACCTCTGATCTTTAGTAATCTATAATCCTCACACATGATCCTTACTCGGTGCCATCAACGCCATAGTTCCCAGGACCATACTAAAAACATTTGCCTCCACAGTAGCATTTCTTTTTACTACAATGCAGGGTTACAGGTACATGTCCGGGTTCTTCCTGTTTTCTTTCCGTTTTAAATTTAAAGGGAATCCAGCTAAACCACTTTAATTTGAATACCTTTACTTTCTACTCAATTTCTCATCTCCAGTTTGTTTCTTCTGCTCGGACTCTCAACAGTGACCTGAAATTTTAGCCAGAGTTCTAAGCCTCATTACTGACCCACATTATGGGCACAAGAGTTTTCTAAACACCAGCAGTGTACTCAATACAAATGTACTTGTGGCCAATAGAACTCTTGTCATTATGGATATTAAAAATGAGTAGGTAGAGTCCGGGTGACTGGAAGCAACTATCGTAATGAATTGCTGCATATGTGAATATAAACTGTATCTAGGATTTTAAAAACTAGTCTTGGGCTGGAGAGATGGCTCAGCGGAGAGATGGCTCTTCTGAAGGTTTTGAGTTCAAATCCCAGCAACCCCATGGTGGCTCACAACCATCTGTAATGGGATCCGATGAGCTCTTCTGGTGTGTCTGAAGACAGTGACAGTGTACTCATATACAAATAATATATACATAAAAAATTTTTAAAAATAAATAAATCTTTAAAAAAAATTAGTCTTAAAACTTGTGAAAGTTGGAGGCCAAGTGTTGGCTGTCCTCCACTCTGTGGACAGAGAGAACCTAATGCGGACAAATAAACATATAAATAAATATATATATATATATATATTCTCAAAGTGAGCTCTTCGGCCCTCCAGTGCCTGTCCTTTTGCGAGTGGCCTGCCTTTAGTAACCGGCTCTTATTTTTCTTTCCCGCACAGTGAGAAGGAGAGCAAAAAGTTGGCCAAGAAGTGGGTGAGAAGGTCTCGGAGAGGGAGGTGCGGCGGGAGAGAGTCCGCCGGCGTGGCTCCAGGAGATCACGTGGGCCGTGGTCCCGCCGCCTGGGATGCGTTGCGCTGCCTTTGGCCGCCTCCTCTCAGGAGCTACGCTCACCCAGGTCGTAGAGGGTCCGCAGCACAGCGTCCAAGAGCGCCTCAGAACCAGCAGGCTCAGTGGAGTCCGAATCTTGCTCCGCCGCCATGGGACTCTGCACGGACCCCAGCTCCAGCACACAGCCCACCACTTCCGCTTCCGGCGCGGCTTCTGCGCGTGCGTCACGGGTCCTGCGCGGCCTCGGGCCTAGTTAAGATGGCGGTGACCGGGGTCCCGTGCAGTGGCCGTACGGAGTGCCACTGTCCTGGGCGTGTGGGAGCCGCCCCGTTCGAAAGAACCGCCCCCAGCGGCTGCACCACAGCCGCGTAGCAGACCAGCCCAGGCCCCGCCCGGGACGGCAGCCGCGCCATGGATGTTCCTAGCTCCTCCAGCTCCCGATTCTCGGTCGGCTCTGCCAGCCCTAGCAGTGTGCTCCTCTATGCGGTAGGCGCCTGGGGGACCACGGCCCAGGGCGACGTCGCGGGAAGGACAGTTCCCCGACCCCTGTGTCCCCAGCCCATGACCCCTGGCTCAAGGAGCGGGTCCTGACCCAGGCCTGAGCAGGGTTTGGGTACTTGGCTTGGTATCCACGGCAACCATGCGTCTGCGCCTCGGTTAACGTGTCTGCTTTTACAAGTTTGTATCGATGGTGGTTCCTCTGTCCCTTCTCCCTGTCAGGCCGGGAACCCTCGCACACTACTTGAGGGGCGCATTGGAGGCTCCCGAGTCCACCGAGGACGTGTCGGCAGAGTTCTGCCCGATGAGTAACCTTAGTCCTGACCCATCCCGAGAAGACTTTTGGGTCTCCACCTCCTGCCTCCCCCCCCAACCCCTTAAGTATTCCTGAGAGAAAAAATATTCGGCTACAATATGTGTGTAGAGTTTTTTAACACTTAATTTAGGAAGACTTGGAACCACAGGAAATTACTGCCTTCTATTTGTTATGTTTCCACAGGTTTCTGAATAGGATTCTCATTGTCACTAGTTTCACTCGAACTCACTCCCTCTACACCCCCCCCCCTCCTTCCTCTTCTGGCTTTAACTAGTGGTTCGCCTGGTTTGGTTTCCAACAGAGTGTTGGTCACTTAGACAATATTCATGCGCAATTATCAAGGTGGAAACTTTGTGTACTTTCACTCTGCGGGATTGCACAATTACATGTGTGTGTGTTGTGTGTGTGTGTGTTAGAGAGAGAGAGATGAAATTTTGTCAGCTTTCTGTGTGAATGAGTAAAGCAACTGGTCATGAACATTTCCAATTTTGAGACTGGACAGCAGCCTTTTTTTTTTTTTTTCTGAGACAGAGTTTACTTTGTGTAGCTGAGGGTGCCTGGAACTTGCTTTGTAGACCAGTTTGGCCTCAGACTCTGCTAAGAGATGTGCCTGCCTCTGAGGGCTGGGATTAAAGGTGTGCACCACCATGTGGTGGTGCACACGTAGCTCAGCAGCCCATAACTGGTTCTGGCTAGTGTTTGTGACAGCCCAGCTGGAGAGCATGGTAGACTCCTTCAGGCTGCCTGACTTCCTCCACTACACTGTTAGTTGTGCAATACTCCCTGTCTAATCTGTAGTCCTTTAGTGATATTAAGATATTGCTAATGATGCAAACATTAGGAGTGCCTGCGGTCTCCCAAGTTTTAGTCTTAGTTCCAAAGACTGCCTTGCCTCTAAGTGCACAGGAAATAGTAAATGTCAACGCATAGTCTAGTCAAGTGGGGTACATAAGGGCAGTGATTAAGCATGCACTAAACATTGTTGAAGTCAAGGGAAGAGGCATCTGGTTTGTCTGGGCACTGGAGAAGACTCCTAGAAGATGACACCAAATCTGAGTTTCTGGGAGGTGAGGACTGCTGTAATGTGAGGTAAAAAAATCACAGCCTCGTGTGTGGGGAAACTGATTAGAGAATGATGAAGAAGAAATGAGACAAAATTAAGAACATAAGCAAAAGGTGTTATCTAAAAGAATTTCATGTTGGTTGTGGTGTCGCATGCCAGTAGGCTGAAGGCTGAAAGAGGCAGGAAGATCAAGAGTTTGAGGCCAGCCTGGGCTACACATTTTGGGGCTGGAGAGATGGCTCAGCAGTTAAGAGCACTGACTGCTCTTCCAGAGGTCCTGAGTTCAATTCCCAGCAACCACATGGTGGCTCACAACTATCTGCAGTGGGATCCCATGGCCTCTTCTGGTATGTTTGAAGACAACTACAGTGCTCATGTACATAAAATAAATGTCTTATTTCACATACCATGGGTATTCATGGCTTTTATAGAGGACTAAATCATCTCTGCATTTATGCTCTAGAAAGTCAAAGAAAACCCCTAGGCTTCTGGCATGGTTGTCTGCATTAGTGAGAACTTTCACCCTAAAGAAACTCGGGGTGGGGAAGATGTGGTGCATAGGCGTGGGGATCAACTAGGACAGTCGACTAGTGCACAGAGTCCGGGACACACAAAGCATGATGGCTTTATGTGCAGACATTTAGGGCAGAAGATCCTTGGACTGGGAACCAGTTTTAACTATCTAGGGCCTAAGGACAGTGGGGGCAGTCTGAAGTAGGTGGTTGGGTTCCTGTGGTTTGGCCCCTGGGCAGATGCTGATCTCTCAATGGTAGGAAATGCAGGGGAGGAGCAGGTCTAGTCAGGTAGAAAAACAGTTTCGGTCGAGGGTGTGAGATTGTCAGCTGTGGATTATCACCATCTGGACCAGTTACATCCTAAGTGTTTGGGAGGCATCCAAGTGGATTTAGGAATGTGATACCCATGCAAAGGAAGAGGGTGTGGCTAAGAACGTGGATTTGGCAAGTCACTGGCAGGTAGGATGCATCTGAAGCTAGGTAGTAGTACACTCTTACAAAGAGACTGTGCGAGTGTGTCCATATCTGTGCCCCAAATGCACAATCCAGATCCTTGGTTGCTTATAAGAGTCCATTGAGTGGTCCAGGCACTTGTATATCCCATCTTAGACTGACATGACCTGGCAAGGGTTCCTGCTCTGACTCTCTGTTTAGACTTGCTTTCTGTATTTCACTACCATGACTTTATATTTCACAGGAAGGAAGTGTGTTGTCTCTTCAAAATATTCATGGTCTGCTCTGTGTGGCAGAACTTTGCATTGTTGACTCCTTTTTAATGTCAAGGACCCAATGCAAGCATTGCCCAAACCACTCAGTAAGAAGTACTTCCTCATTAACAGCCTACTTTATCTCCTCCAGCTGATTCTGTGTTGGGTCACAACAGTCATTGAACTGGCTGGCCAGGGCTTATTGTTAGAGTCATGGCATTTATAAGCCTATTGGTAAGACAGCCATTAATGAAAACCAAAGTTTAAGTCACTTAATATTACACTTATACATTTTCTACAAAATAAAGTTAAGTATTACCAAGCACCATCTCCTAAGTATTACTGAACACCACCGTTATTCTGTTCTAGAGGTTGTCTTCTTAGGGGAAGGTTGCACTCCTGTATCATCTGGTCCTGCTGTGCATCTTAGCCAGTGCTGGTGATGTGTGAGCTGGCCTTGATGGGAGGACGTTTGTCACAGAGTGCCAAAGCCTCGGCTCCACTGCTGGTCACTGACCAGCCTGCCAGTAGAGTCTCCCACCTGACCTTGTCTGTCTGCTGAAGGGCATGTTTCTCTCTGCAGTGTCTGCTTGCCTGTTATTGCTGTCTCCCCAGCCTATAGCAAAGGGCTTGGTGCACAGAGAACTCTCGGGGGCCACTTGCTGAAGGCAAGCAGTGGAGAGGGGGGGGCTGGGGCGGCCAAGGGACAATCTGAGGTGAAGAACATGCTTCAGCTAGCCTGCCTGCTGGATTCTCATTTGTACTGTGTTCTTGGGTAAGTGGCCATTCAATTGCTTGCTGTCAGTAATTGTGGTTCCTGCATCCTGTAGTCCTTTGCATAGGAGGGACAGGTGGTAGATGTCACGCTGACTTGAGTGCTTAAAAATATATGCTTTTGACATTAGAGACTAGGGAACAAGTGGATATGGGCAGAGGGGTGGGAGAGTTGTCAGACCTATTCATCAAGATCAAGCTTGCCATCCATCCATCATCTGCCTGGTCCCTGGATTTGGGTTCACAGTTGTCCTGGATCCCACCCTCAGTGAGTTTCCCAATAATGATGGCATTGTCCTTTTGTACTCCTAAGGGCTCGAGTGGGAGCTTTCTAAGATCTCACTTGCCCTTCCATTATGTAGTAGTAGTTTTTTGAGTCCCAATATGAGCTTTTACTTTATTAAGGAGAACTGTAGTGTCTAAGAAGGCTTTCAAATTTTACAAGCAAAAGCATGTGTTATGTTAGGATGGTTGCATTTAGAAACATGGCCAGATGCTAGTGTGCTAATGATATGACCTGCCTTTGGGATAATTGCTACCATGCATAGATATGCAAGTACAGTGCGTCAGCACATATGTAGTAGATGTGACTAGCAGGCAGAGGCGTCCTGTGCAGGTGTGAGTGAGTCTGGGGAGCTCCAGAAAGCCCTCTCGGAATGATGAGGATGTAGGTCCAGGAGAGCAGCGGGGGTCCAGACAGATGCCTGCATGTCAGCAGGGTACCAGCATGGCTTCCGGTGGCAGCACGGCCAGGGAGTAAACAGTGAGTGAGCTGTGTCCTAAGTGGACGGGGCAGACAGAGCAGGTCTTCCCTTACTCTGAAAATGACCTTGGCCTTATTCTAAGTAGGTGGCACTCAAGCTGAGTATTTTAAAAAGCAAAGAATAACCTTTGTTTTAAGGAGTATGCGACAGCAGGCAGGAGGATCCTTTAGGCTAGGATGCCCTTGTGATTAGAGTGCAGGCTGTTGGGTAGCCTCACTGAGGGTGAGGCCTGTGGATGCTGAGTCCCTACAGTCTCAAAGGCCCCAGTAAGGGAGTTGGGAGGAATGATGCCCAGGGTGTAGGTGAGTTGACAGTTAAGATTTCAGGAGAATAATCAGGTTGTAGAACCAAGCGAAACAGTGGGCAGGCTTTGCAGAAGGGTGGTGGGAGAAGAGCCAGCAGTGGATTTGGAAGCATGTGACTGTTCTCAGCTGTGTCGGGGCAAGGGGAGTGACCCAGACGGAGAGCATTTGTCAGCCTGCATGCTGAAGCTCGGGTCTCACCTATAGCACCACAAAACCAACCAAACAAAAGAAACCAAACAGCAACAATATCCAGTGGGATACGTTAGTGCCCAGCATTTGTGGAAGGCCTGGAGACGAGGGCCGGAGAGGTGAGCCAGTGTAGTTTTGGGGGGTGGGGAACTCCCCAGTTTAAAAGTCATTGAATTGGGGAAAGGAAGTAGACTTTTTTGTTTGTTTGTTTTAGGTTTTTTTTGTTGTTGTTGTTGTTATTGTTGTTGTTTTTTAGAGACAGGGTTTCTCTTTATAGCCCTGGCTGTCCTGGAACTCACTCTGTAGATCAGGCTGGCCTCTGACCTCAAACTCAGAAACCCACCTGCCTCCCAAGTGCTGTGATTAAAGGCGTGCAGGCGCTGAGAGCACCTGGGGGCAGGCGCTGAGAGCACTGAATTCAGTGCTACAGTCAGGAGATATCAGAGCCATTGGAAGAGGGGAAAGAACTGCAGCCGCTGGCCCAGCCACAGCAGTGACTGACGGTGAATCCGGTGTGGTTGTATGTCAGAACAGTTGTGCCGTTTCATATAATTCCAAGAATGGACTACAATCTGAGTGTGCTGCAGTGAGATTAATAACATTAAAACAGAGGGAGACAAAATAATGGGAGAAGCATAAACAACAAAAATGGTCTCAGTGTGTGTCTGGTGGAGAGATAGGTCTCTGTGCTTAGGAACAAGCACTCCTATAAGTGGTCTCCACATTAGGGAATTACACATAAAGTTAGTGTTTTTGTTTTTTGTTTTTTTGGTTTTTGGTTTTTGTTTTGTTTTTCAAGACAGGGTTTCTCTGTGTAGCCTTGGCTGTCCTGGAACTCATTCTGTAGACCAGGCTGGCCTTGAACTCAGAAATCTGCCTGCCTCTGCCTCCCAAGTGCTGGGATTAAAGGTGTGCGCCACCACTGCCTGGCAAAGTTAGATTTTTTTTGTATTTGTTTTTGGTTTGGTTTGTACTTTGCCTACATTTTCTGAATTTTTATGTGAGCCCAAGTCACTTTGGTAACTAAAAAAAAAAAATGAAGATGTTATGAAACATGGTAATTATGTAACAACTAAGTTGTTTTAAAACAGGGATAAAGAGGAGAGGTAAATTATACACGGCATGACCCATGTTTTGAATAAGACATACACATTTCTGTAGCTATCAGAAAAAAGAAACTACTTTGGGCCTGCAGTTTCTGTTGTGAGTACTTCATGTTGACCTGATGCCATAAACGTGCCTGGCCGTCGGTGTGGCAGCCACGGGGCCACCCAGCAAGCTGGGCCTCTGCTGTTTGGAGCTGAGGGCCCACGGCTGGCAGGAGACCCTGCGTCTTGGGGTTCCCGTGGATGGAAGGCAGCTGCTCGAAGTTTGCAGTGGGACTTGTTTTTCTGCATGTCAAGCTCTTGGAATAGACGAGCATCTAACAGCTGGCGGAGCTCACCGTAGTCATTATCATCACCACTGTTAATTAGTAGGTCAGGAGAGCATTGTTGTCAGAGGACCCTGTACTCTCTGAAGGTAGAACAAGGGTTTGATGGATGCCAGCTAGTGGGGCCCACAAATGCTGAGCAGGGGGAGGTGGAGTAGACTCCTTATATTATTTGACTTTGTTTTGTTTTGAGACAGTCTTGTGTAGGCTGGGATAGCCTTGAACCACGATGGTTTTTACCTACCTCTGAAGGGCAGGGGCTAGATAGGCTTGTGCCAACACACCCAACTTGGTTTGGGGTTTCTGATATGGGTTTTATTTTTTTAAAGTTAGATAGAGGCAGACAAAATGAGTTTGTAGATGTGGTACTGAGTTTACAAATCAGAAATATGATGATCAGTAGGCCATCTGCTTAGTAGTGTGGTGCTTGTAAAGCATTTGAAAGGCCTTAGGTTCAGTCCCTGGCCCAACAAAACCAAACCACCTGTTCACCACTCCTGGTGGCATAGACCTATAATCCCAGCACTTGGGAGGTAAGATGTAGAGATGAAGACCAAGAGTTCAAGGTTGTCTCAACATAGAGAGTTCAAGGCCAGGAGGGGCTACATAAAGCCCTGTCTAATATTAGCTAGTACTAATAGTTGAGTACCAATTATAGATGGTGATGGCGTCGATGTTCCTTTGTCTGAGTCTAGGGTTAGAACACTGGTAGTTGTTGTTCAGGTGTTACAGGTGCTAGGTCAAAGGGAAGCCTTAGTAATTCTTCCTTTCCCTCTAGGAAACTTATTTTCCTTCATTTCTTTCCTCACAGAAAGACCTCAAAAAGTGGGATGAGTTCGAAGATCTGTTAGAGGAGAGGAGACATGTCAGTGACTTCAAATTTGCGATGAAGTGCTACACCCCACCCTTGTATAGGGGCATCACTCCCTGCAAGCCAAGTGACATTAAGTCCATTGTTCTCAATTCTGAAGAGATTAACTATGTCATTAAACAGGTAAGAACAGAGTTCCTCAGGCACAGCCAGCCTCCTTCAATGTAAGTGGGTCCGTCTGCTGTTTCCCTGAATTTATCATCTTAAGTATATTTTTACTACGTGGCATTCAAAGGTGTGCTGTGCTATCATTTTATTAAAACACTGGAAGGCCAGCTGAGTAGTAAAATGGTGCCAAATGTGTGATATATTTTGAAACACAACTTGTACTGAAGAGCCCACAGCTTGGGACCAGTTAGTTATAAGCAAAGCTAATTTGGTGTAGGGAGGGGGGAGCGGAGGTGTTTTTAACCCTATCTAACAAAGATCCATGTTTTCTTAGTGAAGAGAGTAAAGAGAGTTTTTAGCCAAACAGCTCACGTCAGACCTCCCCATGAAAGCTTTATGAGGTCTGAGGAATCCTATGCCTACGTCTTATCCTTGTCAGCTACATTCAAAGGTTGGGTGTAGGATCCTGAATTAGTAGCTTTTCAAGACGCCCATAACTCGGGTGCCACAGTTTGTTTTCAGAACAGGAGGTCAGAGAAAAGGTTCATGTAGAATGCTGCAGAGGTTCAGTCTGACCAGTGAGGAGGACAGAAACTGGTAAAATGCAGGGAGCTCCAGGGTAAGTGGGGCTCAGTGGGGGCTAGGAAGCCAGATGAAGGGATTGGGCTTTGCCTGCAATGCCATGCCCTCTGGTGCTCACATGGGGTGTGCCGCTCACATGGGGTGCAGGAGCACTGCTCTGGTTTTACTTTAGATGTGGCCCTTAACCCATACCCTTAATCTTTGTGCTTTGCTCAGCCATTGAAACCATGGAGATGCTTTGGTTCTCTGTGGTTAGCTCTGTTTTATGAGTGAAGACAAGTTTTATCACTGATTCATACTCAGGACAGTGTTAGAGCACCCAAGGGTTTGGGTTGTTTTTGTTTTTTGTTTTTTGTTTTTGCAGAATGTTAACTCCAGCTAGGCATGGCTGTGTTGGGATGGGGTGGGTTCTGAGAGACAGACACATCATCATGTTGAAGCCCCGTGGCATCCTTTCGTGACACTAGGAATAAGAGATCGCCATGGCTAGGTGGTATGCATGTATGGTGGAACTGTTGCTTCTTGATCCAAGGTGAACAAAACGTAAGATTAAAACCAGTGAGAAAGACAGTGATTCAGTCTGTTCCTGAGAGTGTCCCTAGGGAAGCAGCATGCTGCTTATTTTGTTTTGATTCTGTTCCTTTGCCATGCTAGGAATGACATTCAGGGCTCTGCACATGGAAGGCAAGTGCCCTACAACTGAGCTGCATCTTCAGCATCATGCACATGATTTTACAGTGATGGTTTTCCCTGTGCTTGAGAAGAGGCCGTGGAGTCTCATGGAGAGCTCAGTGTCTCTAGCCCTCTTGTTTCCACTCCTCAGTGCTGAGATTACAGGTGTGCACCCCGGCTGGACTTAGAGTAACCTTCTCCTCCCGTGTAGGAAGGTGTGTTCTTGAATAGCACACAGTATGTACACATGCCATAGCATGGTTGTTTATCATTAGGAAGCAGTGCATGCTGGGATAATTACTGGGTTCTGTCCTCATAGGCTGGTGATCCTGTGGGTTGCCACACATTTGAGTCAGGGGAGCTAGGAGTCTATGTCAACTATGATGGGTGATGGGAAGTTTTCAACACTGTTGTCATCGTACAGAATTACGCTCATCAATGTATGTGGTTAGTCATTGACAGAAGCACTAGTCAGTATGTGACACCTGGTTTCTATAGTCCCCTGGAGCCTACGTTCCACAAGTCAATGGTAATGTAGCTTAGGTTGGCCTCAAGGTCTGGGTTCTTCAAGTGTTGGGATTTCAGACTTGAAAGCATTTTTGTTGATTGGTTGCTTGCTTGCTTGGTTGCTTGGTTTTTGGCTTAAACTTTCACGTCCCCGTTGTCATTCCAACCTTGCAGTTCCTCTGGCTTCTCTTCTTCCCTGGCTCCTGCTTACTGTTCCTTGGGTGACTTGGGTTAATGTGTTTCTTTGTTGGCTGGGTCACAGTTTGAGATACACTCTGAGGAAAGGAAGGAGCACACTGAGAGCTGGTGCTCTCTCTGCAGTGCTCCTTCCTGGATTGAGTTTAGAGCAGATAAGAAGTAGATGAAGGCTCTGGTAACACTGCTTCGTGTGCAGGCTCCTGCGCGCACATCTGTGTGTGTGTGTGTGTGTGCACATGTACATGTGTGTGCCACAGGTCAACCTTGACTGCTCTTTTTTAATTTCTAGCCTTTAAACCTTCTTGAATCATTTGTCACTGAACGTGGTGCTGTGCCCTTGTGGTCCTGGCAGTCAGCAGGCTGAGTGGGAGGATGGCGAGTTTGAGGTCAGCCTGGTGCCATAGTGGGCCTTGCCTAACAGAGGAGAAGCAATGCGTGCATCATTCACTGTGTTAGTGAGCTGGGTCAGGTCTAGTCACAGAGAGCATGCTCTGTTGTGGACTTCCATCAGAGGTCAGTTTGGAGTTAGTCACAGTGGTCTGAGAGGAAGGAGCTCTGGCTTCTGTTTTTCAGAACTCCTGTCTGCTCTGCCTTCCTTTCAGCTGTCCAGGGAGTCGCTGACAGGTGTGGATGTCCTCCGAGAGGAGGCCAGCGAGATCCTGGAGGAGATGAGCCACAAGCTGCGCCTTGGAGCCATTCGCTTCTTTGCCTTCGTTCTCAGCAAAGTGTTTAAACAGATCTTCTCGAAGGTGTGTGTGAATGAAGAAGGCATTCAGAAGGTGAGATTGCCCAGCTTATCCTGTGCTTTAACCCATTCTAGGACGTTTCGTGTGAGGGTGGGTTGTCGGGCACCCACGATGATCCTAGGGGACATGTTTGTGGCCTGTCCTTAAAGTCAGACCTACAGACTTCCGGCTTAGTCAGTAAGACTTACCGAGCACTTAGTGTCACGTGTTCACAGGTTACAAAGTTATAGAAGGATTTTTTAGCTATAGAAGTAGTTTTCTAGTTATGGAAGGATGCAGATTCCTAGCCAACTGTATAATTCCAGCCATGATCCATCTCCTGTGCTGGTGTGATTTTTCATATAAACACATTCTCTTAGGATTTGGTGGGCAAGGTCAGTTAACTTGGTCTGCGGCACAAGCGGTAGACCTTAGAGCCAGCTTTTCACTTGCCTAGCTGTGCCCTTAGGTGCTGCTTCCCTGGACGCCTTTCTCTATTTAATTTAGTTATTTAGAGACTGGATTGCTAGCCTAAACTGTCCTTGAACTTCCCAAGTAAGGAAATAGACCTTATTTCTGATCCTCCTACCTTCATGTCCCAAATGTCCCAAATGCTGAACTGACAGGCATGGGCTCTCAGCCTTTCGGGTGAGCTGCATGTTCAGCCATGATTTACTTCTCTGTTTTCTGATTTAATCTGTGATTTTAGTGACATGACAACTGAAGTTTTTGAAAATCTGACTTTTTTTTTTCCAAGCTACAACGAGCTGTCCAGGAGCACCCCGTGATCCTGCTGCCCAGCCACCGGAGCTACATTGACTTCCTCATGCTGTCTTTTGTTCTCTACAACTATGACCTGCCTGTCCCAGTGATTGCAGCGGGAATGGGTGCGTGCGGAGTCTTCACCTGGGCATCTAACTGTGCACACTCAGCGCTCACTGCAGTAATGATCGGAGTGCTTGAGAATTTGAAGCCAGTTTATCTTTACAGCAGCTTTCCTGCGCCCTGTCTGCCATGGTGTGGTGCACAGTGACTGACCAGCGTCAGAATGATGGCCTCAGTGTCATAGCTGTGTCTGAATTCCCTTCCCTTTTAAAGCTGAATGATATGGATGCACCACATTCATTTTATCCTTGAGCCTTCCTGTCTATGAACACTTTGCCTGCTTCTGTCATTTGGTTGTTTCGGGCTACACTGGGTCTCAGGTCACTGCTGCTGTCATGAGACAAGAGCAGCGTGGGAGGAAAGCGCTCACGTCACACGTTCCATATAACAGTTCACTGTCACAGTCAGTGAGGCCAGGACGCAGAGCAGGAGCTGATGCAGGGGCCATGCAGGGTGCTGCTTACTGGCTTGTTCCGCGTGGCTTGTTCAGCCTGCTTTCTTACAGAAACCACCCACCATGTGTCAGGCCCTCCCACACCCGTTATTAATCTAGGAAATGGCCTACAGACTTGCCCACAGGCGATCTGATAGAGATGTTTGTTCCCATTCAAGTTCCTCTTCCCAGAAGTCTCTTGTGTCAAGGTGACAGAAAATCTGGACAGTACTCACCTGACCCTCAGCAAGCACTCTGCTGGTTACACAGGAACTTGAGCTTTGCTTGTTTGATGCCCATTTTACCGTTGTGTGATGTGTGTTGTGTCCACACTGCTCTGTGCTCCCAGCAGTAGCACAGAGGAGTGGGATTTACCTATGTTCCTGCGAGTGTTTGTAGTGCACATACTTTTGTTTCTTTAGTAGTAACTATCTCCGTGCCGTGCCATGGTCATCATGGTTTTAACATGTTTTCGGTGGTGCTGAGTCCCCGTCCCTGTGTGCTCCCCGCAGTCACAAGGGTATTTGAACAGAGCTATTGTTTGGTTGTTTGAATTTTGAGATGGGATCTATATGGCCTTGGCTGGCCTTGAATTTCTCATCTCTAGTGAATCCTACTGCCACAGCTCTCCAGGTGCTGGGTATACTACTGGTCCCTGTGTCAATGTGTCTTTGTGGGTCTGTGTCCCATCTTCTGGGTTGTTTACCTTTCTGCCATTGAGCTATGGGCATCCTCTGTGTCCTGGGCACTTGCCTACAGATACAGGATCAGCCAGTTTATCTCTACTCACTGGTCACCCTGCCATTGTGTTGATTTTGTCCTTTGATTCACAGACTTGTATGTTTCCATGAAGTCCAGACAACCTATTTGTTCATTTGATTCCTGGGTATTTACTGTCAGAACCAAGAAGTCATTACCAAATTTGGTGTCATGAAGATTTGCTCTGATACTCATCTGAGAGTTATAGATGGAGGCCTTCCACTTGGTTCTTTGAGCCACACAGTTGGCTTTTGTGCTATAGAATTCATGTGTCAAGTTGCCTTGATGCCGTGGGTGTAGACTGTACAAGCATTGTCCCTCTATGCCATGCTGCTGTGTAAGTGTGTCTGTGCTTTTATAGAATTCCTCTGTAGAGTCTGGGTTGCACTGGTTCCTTTTCAAGGTCTCCAGAAAAGTAGAGATTCTAGTATTAATAAGAGTAGTGAATCAGTAAGACAGCTGCAGGGACTTACACACCTTAAAATGTGCTTCCTTCTGCATAGACCGGTGAGGAAATGAGTTAACACTAGGGAGAATGAAAACTATTTAAACCTGCTGGGAGAGCCATGCCTTTTTGTAGACCTGCTTTATTTAATTTATTTCATTAAAAGGAGGTTGATACTTTTACCTGGTGATGGAGAAATGGGAGTCAGTTGTCATGGATCCCTAGATGGGGATGCCACGTGCCTGCCTGTTACAGAGCACAGCAGAGGATGTCGGCCTCTGACATGGTTGTCATGTTGCCTTGCCATTGCCTCTGTCTCTGGTAGCTTGAAAATACAACAGAGGCAGAGAGGTCAAGGTCTCCCAACAGGTACCTGGCCACAGTCGCTTACAAAATTCTATTAGGTGTCTTCTGTTTAAATGCTTGTTTTCTGTATGTATGCTTTATATGCATGTATGTACATGTGTGAGGGTACATGTGTATATGTGTACCTGTGTGTATGTGTGTGTGTGTGGTGTATGTGTATCTCTCTCTCTCTCTCTCTCTCTCTCTCTCTCTCTCTCTCTCTCTGTGTGTGTGTGTGTGTGTGTGTGTGTGTGTGTGTATGTCTGTGTAGGCCAGAGGTTGACACTGTATCTTTTTTTTGTTGGTCAACACCTTATTTTTAGAGACAGGATCTTACTGAACCTGGGGCTCATTGGTTCGGCTAGACTGACTGGCCAGTCAGCTCCAGAGGTTCTGCCGCCACTGCCTCCCACACAGCACTGCAGCACAGGCATGTGCTGCCACCCTTGGTGTCACATGGGTGCTGGGGATTGAATTCAGGTCCTCGTGCTTGTGTGGTGGACACTCACATGAGCCTTCTCTCCGGCCCTTTTCTGTTGTTTTTTTCTAGAGTTGATCTCAGAAGTGTAAGTCTTGCTGTCACAGGGCACGTGTCATGTCCTGAACTTGTCAGTGGTGTCACATTCTGGTCTGTGTTCCCACACTGCCCCTCCCTCCCTGTGTTTCAGACTTCCTGGGGATGAGAGTGATCAGTGAGCTGCTGCGGATGTCCGGGGCCTTCTTCATGCGACGCACTTTTGGAGGAAATAAACTGTACTGGGCCGTATTCTCTGAATATGTGAAGACCATGCTCCGGGTAAATGCAGGTGCTCCAAGGACCCAGAGCTGCACTGCATTCCCAAAGACCTCTAGCTGCCTTTTCCCAGCTCCCAGTGCTCCCTCATCTGAGATGTGTCCCTTTTTAAGTCTTGCTGTGAGACTTTGACCTACTTTGTCCCAATTAGCATCAGTTACGATAAAATATTGGAAGAAAGTCTTTATTCAAGGGGCAGGGGCCCTTGGAATAAGGAATCAGAAGCCATTTATAAAGCTGGGGATGTGGCTTAGTGGTAGAGTGCGTGCCTAGGATACGGGAGGTCCTGGGTGTCTCTCCCCCCTGCTCTCCTTTCTATTTCTCCCTCCCTCCCTCCCTCCCTCCCTCCCTCCCTCCCTCCCTCCCTCCCTCCCTCTGTCTGTCTGTCTGTCTGTCTCTCTCTTTCTCTCTCTCTCTCTCTCTCTCTCACACACACACACACACACACACACACACACACACACACACACACACACGGCAGGTGGAAGAAACAAAAGAGGCCTGTGTTATTTTGAGAGTAGACAATGGGTTTTGTGTATTTGTTGTGTTTTCTTTTAGAGTGGTTATGCTCCTGTTGAATTTTTCCTCGAAGGGACAAGGAGTCGAGCTGCCAAGACTTTGACTCCTAAACTTGGTAAGTCTCTTATGTACTAGAAGCATATGAACCCCTGTCCTCAGGTGTGGTGCTGCCGTGGCTACCAAAGAGAACTCAATATTCTTTTACTTCTCTGATAAGATTAGATCTGTTTCCTTAAGTGTAGCTGGTTTGGGGCCCTTTGAATGTCCTTTTCTGCCCCTGGCTGGGAATGGGATAGGGTAGAAACTTAGAGAAGACTTAGGAAAGTGTCATTACTAAAGTGGTGTGGACTCCCAGAAACATGGACTGTTGCTGAACTCTTCATGTATAGACATACACGGTTTGAGTGGTTGTTGACTTAGAAGCTCAGGCTTAGAACTCACTGTATAGCTTCAGCTGACCTCACACTTGCTGTCATCCTCCTGCTTCAGCTTCCTGAGTGTTGGAAAGATAAGTGTGAACTCTCATGCCCAGTTTGTGTTAGTTCGGGGTAAGTTGGTGAGAGGCAGCAGCTCAGGTGTGGGTGTGGAAGGCTGACTGTATAACTACTGCTGGATTGACTTCCACACTGGACCATTTCTCCTCTCACTGGGGCCAGAACAGCCTGACCAACTGAGCAATGACAGAGATTGTATTATTGGCCAACAGTGGGAGATGCTGGACACAGACTTAGGATTCACTTCTCAGCCCTGGGGGTGGGAGGCTGTGGGTACAGAGAAGAGAAGAGGGAGGCTGGTGTATTATTTGTGTGCCCTGTATGCCCTGATCTTCAGTATACATGGTAAAACATTTCTCCCTGTGTTTACAGGTCTCCTGAATATTGTGATGGAACCATTTTTTAAAAGAGAAGTTTTTGATACCTACTTTGTCCCAATTAGCATCAGTTACGATAAAATATTGGAAGAAAGTCTTTATGCATATGAGCTCCTAGGAATTCCTAAGCCAAAGGAATCTACCACTGTACGTGAGGATAGCCAAATCTGATTTTCTTTGAGGGTAGAGAATACCCTAACTTACACATCCACTACTAATTTTAAATCTACTCCTGTTTTCTTTCCCTATCTTGTGATGCCACCAGGGATTGTTGAAAGCTAGACGGATTCTCTCTGAGAACTTTGGAAGCATCCATGTGTACTTTGGAGACCCAGTGTCACTGCGCTCTCTAGCTGCAGGGCGGCTCAGTCGGAACACGTATAACTTGGTGCCAAGGTGCAAGACCTGTGTTTTAATACCTGACACAGTTGAGAAGTAAATTCCACAAGTGTGAATGGAGACTCTTGAGGTGACGGCCTCTGAGATCAAACCTTGGCTTGCCTGAGCTCTCCAGCAAATGCTAGGGCAGCCC
The DNA here is from genome assembly GCF_947179515.1 of Apodemus sylvaticus. NCBI lineage: Eukaryota > Metazoa > Chordata > Mammalia > Rodentia > Muridae > Apodemus > Apodemus sylvaticus. Next base: position 4,476,782 of record NC_067492.1, on the reverse strand, counting down.
TGGCTCACAAGTTCACCAGCGGAAAGCTTCAGTTAAAGAGCCTCGTGTGCGAAGCCAGCATGGTAGGGCATGTCTGTGATCCTAGCCCTCAGGAGTTCATTGAGAGGCAGCTGGAGGAGGAATTCAAGGCTATCCTCAGCTCCACAGCAAGTTTGAGACCAGCCTGGTTTACATGAGACCCTGTCTTAAAGTAACAAGCAAATGCAAAGGATTTGCCCACCCCTCAAAGTGTCTCCCTAAAACAAAGAAAGATAAGCCGTGTGTTTCAGCGTGTAGCCAGAGGATTTGTCATCTCCTTGATTGCCAGTAACAGCACCCTGGGTTAGAAGCACACATACAGAGATTGTGCACAATATGGGCAGGCCAGTTCATGTGTCCGGAGCAGTGCTTTCCACCCTAGGAAGGAGTACAGAGGAGCAACACCCAGGATACTACCATGCTCTCAGACACTGGGACCTTTAAGGGTTCAGGGCACAGATGAGCATTTGTAATTTCCTTTTAGTTGGATTAATTGATTGATTTTGTATGTTTGTGGGTGCATGTGAGCTTGCTGGAAAGCCCTTATTCCCAGTGAGCCGGCCTACCAGTTGCATTTTCTTAACTTAAAAGAGTCCTCCCAGGGAAGAAAGGCAGACACACCACCGTCTGCTCTGCCAACCCTCAGGGGGCACTGGAGCTGTAGCGCCTCCCTAGCTGTGGGGTTCCTGGCAGCTGCCTCATTTGTTACTCCAGAGTCATGGAACCCAGGGCTGCTTCCGTAGCTGTTTGTGGAGCCCCTGTTCCCAGATGAGGGTGGGCTAGTTCTTGGAGTCCTTCAGCCTCCCTAAAGAGGCAGCACAGGAGGCAGGCAGCCACGTGGCTTTTTCATACAGACCCATGTCCAAGCAGCCATGCTTGTACCAGTGATAGTTCTCATCATAAAGCAAGGTGAGGGGCTTTGTTTGCTTTATTCTCTCTATTCCTACAACTGGGAAGAAATGTTTTTGCATCAATTAACTGCATATTCTGGAGACATGTGCAGGTCCCACAGTGAAGCCAGGGAATGCGGCCAGCATGTGCTCTGAGAGAATTTGGTGGCAGAACCATGACAGGTGTTCATTTGGTGTCTTCTTCCACCCTGAGTGTTTGTGGCCAACCTGTAACCTGCTCTCCCCCTTCTTTCAGATGCATCCCCCAGAAGCAGCCTGAGGATGTGCAAGCCTTTGTCAGTGAAGTTGCTTATAAGATGCAGCTTCTGCAGATTGAAAACCTGGCTCTGAGCCCATGGCTCCTGGTCGTTGCCATTCTACTTCAAAACCAGCTGTCCATGGACTTTGACGCCCTAGTGGAGAAGACTCTGTGGCTGAAGGGCTTGGCCCAGGTGTTTGGAGGGTTCCTGCTCTGGCCTGGTATGTATATGTTCCAGAGTCGGCTTTTCATTTCCTAGTTTGGGAATGTTTGTAGAGGTGAGACACCCATGGACGCTTTGAGTGGAGTAGAAGTGCCACACATGCTCCTGTAGTCTGTCGACCTCAGTGAGGGGCTGCTTGAGAGCGATTGCTCGTGTGCCGGTCCCTCCAGGGAGTAAGACCTCCTGACGAGTGTCATTTCCTTGGCAGCTACAGACCAGAGAAGGATAACATGAACTTTCCCCTCCACACTCACTGTCAGTTAAAGAGTTGTGATCAGTTTTGTGTGTGCACTCGTGTGTTATACATGGCTGTTTTGTGTGTGCACTGGTGTGGGTTGCATGTGAGCCTGTGGAGGCCAACAGTTGATAGCGGAGGTTTTTGCTGTCGCTCTATGTTTTGAGGCAAAGTTGTTGCTTCCTGTCTGCCTCCACACTGAATGTGGCGCTTGCCAGTGTGGATGGGCCTGCTCTCCAGCCCCAGAGGCCTCCTTACCTCACCTCCTCTGTGATCACAGCAGGTGCCAGGTGCGTGCCACTTCTTCCAATGCAGGTTCTGCTTCACTGACAGAGCCATCTTCGTAGCCTCAGATTTTATTCTTTTGAGGCTGGGTCTCACTCGGGGCTGGCCTAGAACTCGCTGTATAGCTGAGGTTCCTCTCAAATGTGGAGCGGCCACCCATCCTGTGTCAGGATTGCAGACATGAGCTGCCAGACCCAGCAGTGTGCTGTTGGCTACAGTGTGGTTACTTTTAAAATTGTTGTTGGGGTGATAGGAGTTGTTGAGGCCAGAGCACAACTTTGTGCAGTCAGTTCTCTCCTGTCACCTTTCTGTGCGTTCCGGGGATTGAGCTCAAGTTTACAGAGCATGCATGGCAAGAGCCCATGGCCACTGAACCATCTCACAAGCCCCAGGGTTGCTTCTCTTTTGTTATTTCTCATACAGGAAATTGAACCTAAGGCCTCTTGTGTGCTCTGTGCCTCCAGCTCCATCCCGAGCCTCCTTCAGTCTTGTGTGTGTAGACTGTGTGCTGTATAGTCAGCAGCTGAGGGCTTTCCCAAGCTCTCTGATTCCAGCTCACTGAGCAAGCATGGTGCCTTCCCATCATCTCAGTCCTCAGGAGGAGGAAGCAGGAGATCACGGGTTCAAGGCCAACCATGGCTACATGAGATCCTGTTCTTTAGAAAAGAAAAAGAAAAAGAAAAATGAATATCTGGGTGGTGGGAGTGCATGCCTTTAATCCCAGCACTCAGGAGGCAGGCTGATCTCAGTGAGTGTCGGAGAAACCAAGGAGGAAGGGGAAAAGTAGAAAGAAGGGGGAAGGAGGGGGAAGAAGAATGTAGGGAGGAGGAGAATAAAGAAGGAGGAGGAAGAGGAGAAAGAGAGGAGCAAGAAGAAAGCTCTGCCGCCACACGAGAAGCTGGCATAGTGGTGCACACCTTTTAATCCCAGCATTCCAGAAGATAGGGGCAAGCTTGTCTCTGTGCGCTCCAGCCTAATCTACATACCAGGTTCCAGGAGAGACAGCACTGTGTGAAGAGACCCTGTCACAGAAAGAGGTTCTGGGGAAGGAAGGGAACAGCTGAGTAAACACTGCCCTGGGAGCCAGGAAGAAGGTTCAGTGGCTCAGGGTGTGTGACACACACGTCTGGCATTACTTGGGTTAAGTCCCCAGAGCCAGGTAAACAGCTGGGCATGGTCCAGCAGATGGGAGGGGGGAGGGGGAGCAGGGGGAGGAGGAAGAGGGGGAGAATTGCTAAGAGGCTTGTGGGGCAGACAGCCTAGGGATGCTCAGCATGGAGCAGCATCTGAGTGCAGGGTGTGGAGTCAGGCTGGAGAAGCCTGGGGCTGAGGGCCTGCAGCATCGCTGCTCTCAGAGCATCCCACTCAGCCCCTAGCACCCATGTAGCAGCACACACTCGGCTATAACTCTAGTTCAAAGGGCTTAGGCCTCCTCCTCTGGCCTCCTCAGGTCCTGCACTCATGTGGTATGCTTACATACAGACAAAGTACTCACACACATAAAATAAAAAAATAAATATTTTTTAAAAAGTAGAGAGACCCTGCCTCAAAATAAAGTTGGCAGACAGGAAACAAGTCCCTAAAGTTGTCCCCCTGGCCTCTGCACACACAGTGTCACACACCCTTCATTTGAACTCTATACTGCGCTGGGGATTTGGGGGTGAGAGTCTGTGATGGTAATTGGTGTAAGTTGAGAACCATAAGGATGATGCCTTGAGTGTGATCACTGAAAGGACAGGTTGTTACATACAGCCAAGGGCCTCCCAGATCTCAGAGGTGGACAGGCTGATCTGGGGCTCTCCTGCCTCTGGAGGGGAGCCCTGCATGATGGCGAGCTAGTGCTAGGGTCAGGGCCCAAGAGCTGTGGACAAGACACAGGTTATGGGGAATATTTTGGGATTTTTGAGAGTGGCTTTTTTGTTTGTTTTTGTTTTTTGAGACAAGGTTTCTCTGTGTAGCCTTGGCTGTCCTGGAACTCCCTCTGTAGATCAAGCTGGCCTTGAACTCAGAAATCCGCCTGCCTCTGCCTCTGCCTCCCAAGTGCTGGGATTACAGGCGTGTGCCACCACGCCTGGCTGGAAGTGGCTTTGATGGGAAGGAGATCTTGAGGGAGGTGAAGACTGGATGGAGCTTGGCTTATGGAGGAGGGAGCAGTGGTTGGGCAGGAGGGGCCGCTTGCCCCGCCTACCGAGTGATGCCCTGGGCATCTTACAGAGAGACGGAGGATGTGCTATACCATGTATTCTGCCTTGGAGCATGTAGGTTCTGGGATATGTGGCTGCCTTCTCGTTGAGTTCACTCTGCTGCTCTCTCTGTAGATAACAAACTTCCCGAGGAAGTGGTCCAGTCCAGCATACTCCTGCACTCTAACCTGGCCAGCCATGTCAAAGACCAGGTGGTTCTGAAAGTGGACTCTGGAAGATCACAGATGGTCAATGGGCTTGTGCCCGAGCATATCGCCCTCCTCATGTGCTCCGCCTACAGGAACCAGCTCCTCAACATTTTTGCCCGACCGTCCTTAGTAGCCGTGGCTTTGCACATGACACCTGGGCTCAGGAAAGGTAACTTAGGAGTGTGGCCTTCAATGTCAGAAGAGGCCTGACCCTCTAGTCCCAGAAAGGAGTAGTGTAGCCACGTCTGTTCTCTACAAAAGGAGGCTGCCCTGCCTACTTAGAGGTCTAGAGTTGGAAGGTATAGTAGCATGTGGTAGCCCCATCTACTCAGGAGGTTGAGGGAGTAGGAGCTTCAAGGAGTTTAGGGCCAGCCTGGGGTATATAGCAGATGACAGTTTCAAAACAACAAAAGAGATGGCTCAGTGGTTAAGAGTGTCTGCTCTTCCAGAGGATCTAAGTTAGGTTCCCCGCACCAGTGTTAGAAAGCTTACAACAGTCTACAACTTTAGCTCCAGGGCATCCAACGCCTTCTCCTGCACTCCATGGGTTCCTGCACACATGGGGCACACACACACACACACACACATATACATTGAATAAAATGAAAATAAATCCTTAGGAAAGAATGAAACTTGAGAACTGGAAAGACCTAATGATGGCGTCGTCCATATGGCATCTTTGGGATAGCAAGACGGCTTAGTGGGAAATGCCAGGCAAGCATGATTAGCTGAGTTGAGATTCCTAGAACTGGTAAAAAGCTAGGTGTTCTGGTATGCATAGGAAACCCTAGCATTCCTGTGGTGAGATGGGAGGAAGAGACAGGCGACGTGCCCCTAAATCTGTGTACCAGCTACACTTGAGGCTGCAGCTTAGCAGCAGTTAAGAGGCTGTGTCCCCACTAATGTAGAAATCAACCAACTCCTGAAAGCAGCCTTCTGATTTCTCATATGTATGTTTGTGGCTTGCATGTTGCCTCACTCATCATATGCACAATAATCTAACATTCTGTGCCTTTTATCAGTAAGGGTTGTTAGGTCTGGGGAGCCACATCATTGCCAGAGAGGCTCTGTATCGGGGGCCCCATTGCCGGACCCTGGTCTGCTGACGGCCTCTTACCTAGCAGAGGCTGTTAGGACACCAGTGCCATCACTGTTCACAGTGATATCAGATCTCAGCTGAGATAAAGTTATGCAGGCTGGATCCACACAGATGTGCCTGAGGACTGCGGGCTCCACCTAGAGGATGTCCTTGGTTGGTCTTGGTTTTCTTGCTCCCTTGGGTGCTGGTGACTAACCCAGGCTTTCACATGTGTGGGGTAAGGGCCTTGCCGGTGTTGGTTTCTCAGAGTGACTTTTCTGCAGTAACTTCAGACAGAGTGCTAAGTTACTGTGAGGAAGTGGGAGACAGGAGAATAGGGGAGCTGGGATGTGAGCTCCCCTCCCGCTCTGCTCAGAAAGAAGCCCTTCTAAGGACGGTTGCATCGTGCTCATTTCAGGACCGAGGGGTCGAGGCCTTTTAAACTCTGTCAGACTGTAGTCTGTCCTTCAGATAAACTTCAAGGCCTCAGTTCTTGTTACATGCACACACTTGAAGGGCTGCAGGTGAAAAGCCATGTCTTAACGCTGTGGAACGACTTCTTTCTAGAGGATGTCTTCAGTTGCTTTTCCTTCCTCCGCAACGTGTTTTCAGATGAGTTCATCTTCCTTCCAGGAAACACACTCAGGGTAAGTTCTGACAGCCAGAGCGGCCATGCCGCATGCAGGCACGGTGAGGTGACAGATGAGGGTCCCTGGCATGTGTCAGGTCTCCACTCATCTTTTTCTTCTTGGGCCTTCACTTCATCAGACACCAGTTTGGTTTTTGGTCAGGTTTCCTCAGTGACACAGAGACCCTTTTGGGAGAGGACGGTTCTCTGAGCTGTCGGCGCAGCCTGTCGCTGCTGTGAGTGGACTCTGTGCTCATAAACTTTGGAAGTCAGCATAGCCTTCCCTGTTGGACTGTGTCAGTGGGTGGTGGTGGCCCTGCCTGGCAGTGGGACAGCTGCGGTCAGGCTCCAGTAGCTGCTCTGTGGATTTGCTGGTGTGGGCAGAGGCACGCAGACAGAATGTACAACAGGTTTCTGTGTATTGTCCTAAGGAGAGGGTTTTCCTGTACTCTGTGGTAGTTGGGATAGGGGAGTGAGGGCAGGCAGGGCTTGAGTCTAAATCTACCTGTGGGCATTTCTGGACTTGCTATTAAATTTAAGGACATGTGCAATGCAAATGAAGAACATCTGGGGTGTCTGTCTGTCTGTCTGAACATCCCAAGCCACAGTTGCTCAAACTGTGTTTGTGTGTTTGAGCTTTAGCACTGAAGTGTTGGAACAAATGCTCCCAGCTTCTGTGCACAGTCAGGTGGCTCTGAGGAGCTGTGGGATGAGTGATGTTGAGGGTGCACAGACAGCGTACATAAGTGGCCTCCCTTCCCCTTTCCAGGACTTTGAGGAAGGCTGTTACTTGCTGTGCAAAACTGAGGCTATACAGATGACTGGGAAGGACATTATCCTCACAGACAAAGGGAATGCTGTATTACAGTTCCTCACAGGACTCTTTAAGCCTTTTGTGGAATCTTATCAGGTACTTAAAACTTACAAATTTTGTGTGCCCTGATTTCAATATTGTAAGACTTTCTTCCTGAAGTTACTTGTGGTGTGAAGGGTGCGCCCAGGCAGAGAGGCTCCACGTCTGCTCCAGGGACAGCCCACCTCCTTCGTATGACTGGTGTTGATACATAGCAGAAGGATCCCTGCGCTGCATGGATGTTCCCAAACTCATTCTGATCCGAGAACAGGAGCAGGGCCCCCGCTCAGACAGCCCAGGGGAGGACCCAGAGCATGCTTGGGACACTGTGCTGCAGGATTTTAAGGAGAGGAGGGGGCACTTGGACAGCAAATGTTAGGCTATTTCAGATGAGAACCTGTGACTCTCAGCTCTTTGCTCATACACTGGCTTTGATGGGGGGTGGAGCGTGGAGGCCACCTGTCCACCTCTACCCTGGAAGTTCATCATGGATGGGCACTCCATGAGCTGGGAATCAGCCAGTGCTTGAGGACCTGCACTCTGTGATTTCAAATGAAAGACAGAGACAGAAGGTCCCCTCCCCGCACCCCCAGGTGGTACTCAATATATAGAACTAGAAGTGTTTGTCTTGCCATCAGCTGAGATGAGAAATTAAACTGTTTAACAACCGTCATTTCAAACTGTCCTTTTCTAATTGTAAATGATGTGGAAGCTGAAGAGGTCTGTTCCTTGTGCAGACCGTGGGGAGTGTTTGTCTCCACCGTGTTGCCACATGCTCCTTGGCCTGCCCTTTTTTCTTATGTTTCTCATTCTCCCTCTTGAAATCAGTTACTTTGCAAATACCTCTTGCATGAAGAGGACTACTTCAGTGAGAAAGAATACTTGGTCGCAGCCAGGAAGTTCACCCGTCAGCTTCTGGATCAAGGTCAGTCATATCTCTGTGGGTAGCAGTTTCCCAGTTGGCAATATAAAGGTCACTCACCCTCTACCTCTCCTTACAGGTACCTCTCAGTGTTACGATGCGCTGTCTTCTGAACTGCAGAAAAATGCCTTAGCAGCTTTTGTGAGACTGGGGGTGGTGGAAAAGAAGAAGATGTAAGTACTGGATGCTGGTGGGTTTAAGATGAGGAGTAACAGTGTGGCCCAGGAGCAGGGCACAGGAGGGCGGCGCTGGGCTTCCCTCTGGGAACCTGCACTTCCCCAGTCAACATGTACTCTAGCCTGGGTTTGGATTGACCTCAGATGGAATTTCATAGATTAGTTACAGAAATGAGCATAGGCTAATGTGTGTTAGTATACACTATGGACAGAGATACAGACAAACACTAACCGAACAAGAGTCCCTGGGTTAAGGCTGAAGCCAAACTCCCACATTTGTATCTTGTGTGGTAAGAGGGTGTGTGTGTGTGTGTGTGTGTGTGCATGTGTAGAGCAGTGGTCTCAGCTTCTTAATGCTGTGACCCTTTAATATAGTTCCTCCTATTGTGGCGACCTTAACCATAAAGCTATTTTTGTTGCTACTTCATAACTGTAGTTTTGATAGTATTGTGAAATATCTGATATCTGACCCCTGTTAGGGTCATTCAACTCCCAAAGAGGTCACCATCCACAGGATGAGAACCACTGGTCTAGAGTCTCCTAAATGAACAAGCACTTTGAAGGCAAATTCTCATAGTTGTCTATCACCTACACTCAAAACAGGAGCAAGTCACCTTTCAGCTTCCTGGGCTGAGGGCTGTGGTTGTGCCTCTGCAGTAGAGCCCAGCATGCTGAGGGCCTGGATTTCATCTCCAGCCCTGAAGGATAGAAAGCAAGCTTCGCGCATGCCACTGGCCTTTAGCAGCCCCGGGAGGGTGTAGTGAGAAGCGGTCTCGGCCACAGGTTTCATAGTAACACAGCTTTTCTTCTCTTCAGAGATAGTAAGTATGTGTATTATGTGAACGGGCCTGCCACAAGCAAGTTAGAAGAAATGCTCGGTAAGTGCACTGGGATAGACTCAGACCCTTCCCCTGTGCGTAAGCATCAGAGTATTAGCCGGAGGAACAGCTGTAGATTCTAATATAAATAAGAATGCTGAGCATAGGCCAGAATTTCCATAAGGAAAAGTCCCAGTTATAGTACTTGGGAGATGAGGCAGGAGGACTCCTGTGAGTTTAAGGCCCGCTTTGGGTATCATGAGTATCATGGGATACATGTATTTGGGATACATAATGAGTGTTATGCCTGCCAAAGCAAGACCCTGTCTTAAAAAGCGAATCAAATGGGGTAGATGGGGAAAACAAAAGCAGGTGGAAGAGGGGAGGTGCGAGAGAAATGGTGAAGGAAAGATTTATGAAGGGTAGGGTAGGGCACATGCACAAAGTGCAGCAAAGAGCATGCGCAGGAAGACAGCAGGCAGAGCGGGGGTCCTGACAGCGCAGCAGCCGCATAGCCCGCCTGAACCCATGCAGCCTTTGTGCTTAGCTGGGCTGAGGGGGGGTCTGTTATGGCTCTGATATTTTTCCTTTTTATTTTTATTTTATTATAAAAGATTTTCTTTTTCTGTATGTGTATTTTTGCCTGCATGTAACTGTGTACACTACTGTGTGCAGTGTCCACTGAAGCCAGCAGAGGGCATTAGATCCCCTAGAACTGGAGAGCTGTCATGTGGGTAGTGGGAATGGAACCCCAGTCCTTTGCAAGTGCCACAGGTGTTCTTAACCACTGCCCTCTCTCTCCAGCACTGCTCCCTTCCCTTTCCCTCCCCTCGTCTCATTTCCTCTCCTCTCCTCTCCTCTCCTCTCTTCTCCTCCCTCCCTCCCTCTCTCTCTCTCTCTCTCTCTCTCTCTCTCTCTCTCTCTCTCTCTCTCTCTCTTGATGCAGGTCTATGTAGCCCTGGTTGGTCTAAAACTCACAGACATCCACCTGCCTCTGTCCTGTTTCCTCCTCATGCTGTCACATCTGGCCTTGTTTCCATTTTCTGGGACAATATCTTACTTACTCTGTGTCCCGGACTGATCTAGCTTGGCACTCGCCACACTCTGTGGCCCTGGGGGTTTGGGGGTGGTTGAGCTTCCAACTCATAGCTCTCTTGTCTCAGCCACACCCAGCTGTGGTGGCATTTACCCTCCCCCTGGGTCAGAACCTGTGGTGCATTCTTAATCACAGCTTCCTAGTACGTGATGGGGGTGAGAGCTGTCTGGATGCTGTAGGCTGAGAAAGAGGAGCATCTAGAAGAGGCAGCTACTGGCTTTGTCCAGGCCAGTAGAGCCCACAGGAGCCAGCTAAGTGATCAATGAGTGGGTGGACCACAGCCCGCTACAGAGCTATGGCAACGCTCAAGACCATATTATCTCATGAGCTGTCTCTGTCTTAGGATGTAAGAAGCCAATAGGAAAACCAGCCACTGCAAAACTATAATAATCATGGAGCCGTTGTAGAAAACACAGTTCCATAGTGACAGTCACAAAGGACTTACTCTGCCACAATGGGCACTGAGAGGAAGATGTGACGTCTGTCTCCTTGAGACCTCTGAGCCGTGCTTCTGCCAGGAGGAGGAGAGCATGGGAGTGTCAGTGTGACCTTCCCACCCGCGATGGCTGCCGGCCAGCACTCATGTCACTGTGTGTTGTCAAATAAAGCAGTCTTGAAAACGTTCTTGGACGGCAGAGCTCAGGCCCCTCCCCGTTTACTGCCACTCAGTTTCCCACACCTACTCCACTCTCAGGCCACCTAGGAGGTATAGTACATCTGCAGCACTGACCACTTACTTAGCTGTGCACTGAAGAAGGGGCAGGTGAGGGTTCCCAAGCACAGCCTGGAGCTGGGATCGGGAGCATGGCAAAAGTGCAGAGCCTCTGCTGTGCTCTGAGAGGGTCCCAGTCAAAACAGGCAACTAAGAATGCTGTGTTGGGTATATATAAAACTGGAAGTTCATGTCCAGATTAGCTCAAATCTCTAGGACATTGGGTTTTGGATAAGCAGACCTTCCAAGTCCAAAAAGCATCCAGTTCACTGGTCTTTGTCAGTGTTTTCAATAAACCGTTCTCACTAAACAAACAAAAGCTTTAAATCTCACACACTTCCATCATAACTATTTTGGATAAGGAACTCAACCTATATCTTTTTACTTTAATTACATTGCCTCAAACAAGTGCAAATTTGACAGAAGTGTGTAATAAATTATCTAGTTTACTTTGAACTTTATACCCAATGGTCTTATTAACAAATTGAACTAAACAGAGTGTGTGCAACAAAGAGATGCCCGCGTGATGTGCCATGAGTGTACCTGGAGGGAAGGGGAGTTACTGAGTGACCTGTGTCATAGGGTGGGGCTGGGTGATAGAGGAAGGGACTGTGGAAGTATCGAGAGACTTGTTTCAGATAGGTTCTTGGGATCACCAGAAAAAAAAGCCATAAATGCGTGGCCTCAACATAGCCTTTTATTTCTTGTGCTGTGAAAGCTGAAGTCCAGAATGAAGGCGCATTCACAGAAGGTTCAAACGATCACTGATCTCATTCTGAGGAGCTCCCCCTCATCAGTAAATGAATCTAGGGTGCAGTTCAGTCGTCAGGGACAGGCATTTGAGTCTAAGAACCAAGCAAAGTCACTGAAACACCCTCTGTGGTTGTCTCCAAATTCCCCAGGTCATGCATTCATCTATTCCCAGGGCCTAGGACAGCCACTGCACTAGGCCACAAATGACAGGTCCTCTGACATCTGCTGCTTTGGGAAGCTAGAGGAGGTTCCTGCATGTTGAAATAAGCAGTACCATTTAACACTGATCCTGGCTGTGTTCTGTGGTGGGCAGCTCACAGCTCTACCAGCTGCAGTCACCTACCATGTTAGCACGCCCATGCGGCCAACCTGAGCCAAGAGCTGTAACCAGTCAGGTGTTGGCCCTGAACTCACCAAGGAACTGAGAATGAATGAGCCTCGGATCCTCCTGCCTCTGCCTCAGTGCTGAGATGACAGACATGTACTATCATGCAGTGTTCATAGTGCTGATCAGGGCTTTGTGCATGCTAGGCAAGCACTGTACTAAGCTTCATCCCCCAGTCAAAAAAAAGTAATATTAAAAATGTATATAAATCTGGAGCTGGGAGCCGGGCAGTGGTGGCGCACGCCTGTAATCCCAGCACTCTGGGAGGCAGAGGCAGGCGGATTTCTGAGTTCAAGGCCAGCCTGGTCTACAGAGTGAGTTCCAGGACAGCCAGGGCTACACAGAGAAACCCTGTCTCGAAACAAAACAAAACAAAACAAAAATCCACCAAGGCGGCCTCTGGGGAAACTGCAGGAAAATGGTGAGTAAAGTTGAAGCCAGCCAGCACACCACATTCACTGCTCCTGTGGCCAGGCTGAGTAGGAGCCGACCATGGACATCTGACTCATGGTTCCTGCATCAGCACAGTGACTGCAGGGACCTGGATCCACCAGGCCATTTCTTCTGCCACAGTCAAGTATGCAGCTAGAGGACTGAAGGAGGAACTAAAAGGCCAGGAGAAGCGCTACCATTGGAGACATCTGCAGCTCACAGTAGGTGGGTTAACGTAAGTAACAGAAGTGGGACCATTGGACACAGCTCCACATACACATGAATTTATACATGTATTGCCATACGCAAGATAAACAAGGAAAGGTTTATATAACAAAAAAATCTATCCACGTGTACAACTTTTTCTCGAAATTTTCAAAAAAAATGTGTGTGTGTGTAATACCCAAGGCCAGAAGGTGGGGTCATTTGCTGAAGTTGGACTAATGATTTTAGGCACTGGGATCTGAATCCATCCTCAAGAGCAACAAGTGTTCTTTATCACCCAGCTACCTGTCCCTGGTATCCTTATCTTCCTCCTTTGTTCTGTTTTTGTTTTTGGTGACATCCTCTATGTAGTCCTAACTGTCCAGGAATTCATTATATAGACAAGGCTGGCCTCAAACTCACATCTGCCTGCCTCTTGCCTCCCAAGTGCTGGGGACTAAAGGGTGTACCAAGAGGCCTGGTTTTTTTTTTTTTTTTTTTTTTTTCAGACAGGGTCTCACTGGGTAACCAACCCTGGCTACCCAGAGATCCCCTTGCTTCTGCATCAATTCTGGAATTAGAAATGTGTGTCATCAGGCTGGAGAGATGGCTCAGCAGTTAAGAGCACTGACTGCTTTTCCAGAGGTCCTGAGTTCAAATCCCAGCAACCACATGGCTCACAATCATCTGTAATGAGATCGGTTGCCCTCTTCTGGTGTGTCTGAAGACAGCTACAGTGTAATTACATATAAATAAATCTTTAAAAAAAATGTGTCATCAGACCCAGCTGGAAATACTTTTTTAATATTAATATGATTATAAATATATAAAAAGCTCACATGGTTACCAGAAAATGAAAGTTATGGTTTATTAACTATGAAGTCTACCTCATCTAAGGAAAACCTCAGGAAAGTACAACTACAGAAAAGATGTTTTGAAATACTTGACTGACTGAATGAAGCAAGAAAGGAACTGTATGAATTCTGGGGGAGGGTGCACAGACAGCTTGCCAGGGTTGCCTGGCAGAGATTGCTGCTGCTTTCGCTTATACGCCTTTCCGAGCTCTGCAGTCCCTTCACAAAGGTCTCTTCCAGACAGTCTCCTCACATCTGCCCACAGAGCATGCCTCCCTTTCTTTTCATGCCCACATCTGCCAGCAGTTCTGTGAGAAATTGCCACACTTGAAAGTACACCGTGTGGGTGTTTCTGCCGTTCACAGCTGTTTTTGTTAACTTTGTCCTACTTTTAAACATCCAAAGACGGGCACCATGAAGCTCGGCACTGGTCCTTTAACTGCGCAGTGCCTTCCTTATCCACCCCCCACCCCCACCCCGCGTGAAGCTTGTCTCAGTGATCTGTAGGTAGCATAAAACTTGGCTTTTAAGATTTTCACTGTATATATCCGAAGTTTCCCACTCAAGGATCTCCTAAAAATCTTGCGTTTTTTCCTGTGGCCTAGATTGTTGCTCCAAGTACTTGCAAGGCCCTAGGTTTTATCCCCAGCACATTCAAAACTTCATTTCTTCATAATTCTGACACTATGCAAAATACTTAAAATCATCTTTTAGGTCTCAGTCTTCTCCACATAAATAAAAGAGAAGAGGAACATAAGAATAGTAAATAGAGGGCTGGAGAGATGGCTCAGCGATTGAGAGCACTGACTGCTCTTCCAGAGGTCTTGAGTTCAAACCCCAGCAACCACATGATGGCTCACAAACATATGTAATGAGATCTGATGCCCTCTTCTGGTGTACCTGAAGACAGCTATAGTGTACTTGAAAGAAAGAAAGAAAGAAAGAGAGAAAGAGAGAAAGAAAGAAAGAAAGAAAGAAAGAAAGAAAGAAAGAAAGAAAGGTAAATAGAGATAACTAGAGAAGCCACATGGTGAAACCAGGTGGTAGAGGCACCTGCTCTATAATCCCAGTGTTCAGGAGGCAGAGACAGCTGGATCTCTGAGTTTGAGGTCAGCCTGGTCTACAGAGCAAGTTCCAGGATAGTCAAGGCTACATAGAGGAGCCCTGTCTTGGGGAAAAAAAAAAAAAGCTAAAAGAGCAGAGTATGAGCCTTTAATTGGAGGCAGGTAGATCTTCAAGTTCAATGCGGCCCTGGTTTACATAGAGAATTCTAAGCCAGGATCACTAGAGTGAGACACACTCTCTTTGGTTTTTGTTTTTGCTTTTTTTGAGACAGGGTTTCTCTCTGTAGCCCTGGCTGTCCTGGAACTCACTCTAAACCAGACTGGTCTCGAACTCAGAAATCCATCGGCCTCTGCCTTCCAATTGCTGGGATTAAAGGCGTGCACCAGGCCTGGTGAGACCCTGCCTCAAAATAAATGATAAACATAAAATGTTATAACAGCAAAGTGCTATAAGGCTTTATCAGTTTAAAGGTTGTCTCTCACAGTACATCAGAGTGCAGCATACAGCAGTGCTCCCATCGTCTGCAGCAAGCCCCAGCTTCTGAGCCCTAGCTGTGATACCACGTGCAAGATCAACGTGCTGGGCATCTCGGTCATATCTTGAACAGCAACGACTTTGAGCCCTTAAGTAACAGGAGGCTCTCATCAGAGGCTGAATTCTATAACCGAAATTAACCCAATCTGTGATTCCTGGTCTGTGCAGTTTTAAAGCAAACAAAAGGTGATGTTGTCACAGCATGGCAGCATGCATGGAACGATCACTGCTGGGCAGTCCTTCAAGCTTTGGACTTTGGTTAGAGTCTGATGAAACATGGGAGTCAGAGGAGCTCTGACTGGATTTTAGGAGGACAAGTATCTGGCACCCAAGGGGGATCCAGTCAACTTCCTGCACAGATTTCCCAAACTGCATTCCCTCAGCTACACAGAGGAACACAGTAGCCCATTCTTAGCAGAATAAAGTTCTCTACTTCCATTTCCATAAAGATACAGCCGTTTATTATATGGAGAAACACATTAGCATTCTTACACTTCTATGCCATAAGAGTTTTCCACATAGCACGTTTCATATATTAAACTCCAAGTGGCAACAGATAATCATCACAACCACACAATTCTATGAAATTCAAGTTTCCAGTGATCTTAAGAGAAATTAGTTATCAGTTTGGCTGGGAAATCCAGTTATGGTCATATAGAAAATTGTAACTTAGCAAGGCATAGAGTGAGTGGAGCACAACTTTAATCCAGCACTCAGGTGGCAGAAGCAGAAGGTTCTCTGTGAGTTCAAGGCCAGCTTGGTCTTCATAGTGAGACCCTTTCATGTAAAACAACAAATTCTAACATGGAAAAAGTGAAAGTCTGTAATGGTGATCTCAGCGATCTTTCTACAAATGGAAAGCTGAAAAAGAAGACAGAGAAAAAACTGCTGGCCTGAATTGAGTTAATGAAGCTGAGGAGTCTGAACAACCCTGAATCACTGCAGAGGCCATTTAGGGTTTTACATCATTTTGTGGCTTACTACTACCTCTATTATTCAGACAAGAACCTTTAGAACCAGTGGACATAAAAACATGGCATCATGGACAAAACCCACAGCTACAAGCTAGTGAGGAAATGGGTCTCAGCAAACACATTCTAACAGAACATTCAGCAGAGCTCAGTTTAGAAATCATAGGGGCTCCCACCTACCCACCTTTCCCTTTACTGAACAACCTGAAATAAGTATTTCAATCTGGAATTCTCTTAAAAGATGTTTTTAAGGCAGGGTTTCTCTACAGAACCCTGGTTGTCCTGTGCTCTGATTAAAAGTGTGCACCAGCATGCCAGGCTCTTGTTTTTCCCTGTGCTAGAGGTGTATCCATCTCCACTCAGTTACTGAGTTACAAAAACCTATCGGCAGCAGGTGTAGCCCTGATACAAGTGGGTATGAGCAAAGTCAGGGGGATTTTTTCTCCAATGCAGCATAAATTGCATTGTGACACATACCTGTAATCCCAGCCCTTGGGAAGTGGAGTCAGGAGGATTAGAAATTCAAGGTCATCCTTGGCTACAAAGCCAGCTCAAAACCAGCCTGGGCTGAAACCTATGAAGAAAACAACCAAAAACAAATCTCTGGCTTTAAGGAGTGACATTGCATTTGTTAACTCCTAACCTACAGACACCATGAACTCTTAATTACTCAAATAGGGAGTTCTGCATTTGCCAGAAATCTTAGTGGCTCCAAACCTAGGCTGGTGAAGTGTCTGCAGGGACTGGAGTCACTCACCTGCCTACTGCTAGGATCCTTGGTGTGGTTTTTTCAGCAAGACCCACTTCCTGAATATGGCAAAACCGTTGCAGCAGCAAATCCATTCAGTTCTGCAATATGTTAAAAATTCAATGTAGTCCTTGTGATTCCCCAAAAAAGATGCATCTAATTAGCCATGGAACATGCTACCTTTCAGTGACTTTTGGGTGCCTGCAAAATTTTATGAAGGCTTCCACAGGCTACAAACACTGAAGGACCTGGGGCCCACTTATTCAAGTTTATCCCAAACCAATTTTCCCAACTCATTTCTTTTCAAGTTGATTTGTTTCAGGAGTA
Organism: Apodemus sylvaticus; assembly: GCF_947179515.1. NCBI lineage: Eukaryota > Metazoa > Chordata > Mammalia > Rodentia > Muridae > Apodemus > Apodemus sylvaticus. The sequence goes on along the minus strand of NC_067492.1, from coordinate 4,459,924 downwards.
CATGACATAGGTGCGTTACACAGCACTGAGCATTAGGAAGCCATTTTGCTGACTTGGAATGCTTCACAACATACTTAAACCCTGTGGACTTATACATTTTTCTAGGCAGAATAGAAGTGCAATGTGGATGTGCGACTGTGAGAAATGTTTCAAGTTAAAGAATAACCTGAAATGCTCTGGTGTAGCCATACACTCTAAAGAGTTAAAAAAAAGCATGGTATGTGCTCTAACAATCCAAGTATTGGGGGATGGGGGGTTGTGTTTCACGTTTAACACACGATTTTTCTTCTTTAGACTGTATTTTTAAGAGGGCCCTTTTATATGCTGTTTGTGTCTCTGAGGAATGTGCTGACATTGTGTAATGCAAGTACAAATAATGCATCTGTAGTACACGTACATGTACACACTGACAGACAGACACACACCCCCGAGCCTCAGACCACAGATGTGGTACTCTCGGGATTCACCCGCACAAGTCTAGACGCACTCCGAAGGTCCTGCAGTTGCTTGGCAGGCTTCCCCACACCTTCCTCAAACCTCCTCTCCACCACCGGGAGGACAGTTTCATAGAGAAAGGATGCGTTCTGCCTGATGAAAGCCTTCTTCTCTGGGTCCTGCTCGCACCGCAAGCTGTAGTCCACATGCTGCACAGCAACCAGTATGACTTCTACCAGGCTCTCCAGGAGCACCATGTGTAGCTCTGGGAAGTACAGTTTCAGTGCCTCCTCCAGGAAGCCCATGGTCTGCTTGGTGAAGGCTACCACTGTGTAGCTCAAGTTCACCCAGCAGTCATCTCCCGTGTACTGCTCAAAGTTACTGACCCCGCAACTTCTCATCTCCTCCTTGAGCTTGCCCAGGGCCTCAGGAGTCATCAGATTCATCCGACGCCACATCTCTTCCGAGTTTCGGTGCTTGGTGGCTTCAATGATGATCTCCTTGTAACTGTGCAAGGCCCCCTGGATGTCCTTCACCAGCAGGGCGTGGATGATGAAGGTGAGGTCCAGCCCGATCTCTCCCAGCTGCTGGCAGTGCTCCTTGGCTACCTTCACACACTCCGCGGCAGTGGACAGGCTCTCCTTGCTGTCAAAAACCTGCTTGCTGAAAGCATCCACGAACATGCCCATCGCCGACCTTGCCCAGACCACAAAGGCAGAGTAGCAGCCACTGTCCGTGCCTGCGAAGTCTGTCTCAAACTCCCTTGCAGTCTCTAGGAGGCTGGTAAAGAAGACGTGGCACAGTTTGTGAATGTAGAGCAGTGTGGCGCCCTCGATTCGGAGCTGGCGGATGGCAGTATGCACGGCTGCCGCCCTGTTCCTCAGAAACAGCTCGCAAGCCTTTGTGCACTGGCCCAGCCGGATCAGCTGAGACACGGCCCTTCGAGTAGCCTTCGGGCCACCTCTCAGAGAGCGATCAGGAGAGAGCTCAAACATAAGCACCTCGGTGAGCTGCCGCACTCGTTCATCCACTTTGGCCCTCAGCTCTTTCACAGGAGGTGGGCTGGGCTTATCTTCCAGGTAGTGATTTAATTTGTCCAGCAAGTCCACGGCGCCCTCAAAGTCCCTCTGTGCAATGCAAACATCCAGGTCTTCGGGCAACTCCTGGATCCACTCCATGGAAAGGTCCACCTTTTCCTCCTCTGCCTCGGGGGTAGCCAGTTCTTCCTCATCCTCATCCTCAAACGGGTTGCCGCCCTTGGAAGTGACCGGTGGAGGCGCGCGCGGGGCTGCCGCCTCCTCCTGCTCCCGCCTCCTCTTGTCACTCAGCGCCCTTTTGGTTTCCTCCAGTACTTCCAGCCACTCGCGTTTGATCTTGGCGTTTTCCGCCTGGAAGATTCGGCTCTCGGGGAACATGAGCAGCTTGAACATGTCTTTCATGGGTGGGTTGTCCTTGACGTTGACCACCGCCAGGCGGTCCAGCGGGTAGAGCGCGTTGTAGCGGTACATGCCTCGCCGCTGTGGCAGCCAAGTGGCCACCAGCAGACAGTCGTTCATGAGGAAGCCGTGCACGCGCTGCAGCTGGGCCATGTGGTCCGCGTCGTATTCCACCAGGTCCCCGTTGTACACCAGGTACTGACCTGGCGTCTCCAACAGGTCCCTGCAGCCCTCGACCTTTTCCAGAAGCGTGGTGAGCGTTCGCTGCTTGCCCTCCTCGCCCATCCCGGGACCCTCGCGAGGGCCGCCCGCCGGCCCGGGCAGGAAGCCCGCCTGGGCCGCCCCGCGCTCCCGCGGCCCCGCGCCCGTCGCGTCCTCACCGGCGGAGGCGCCCGCGGCGGCGGCCGGCAGCAGCGCCAGCGGGATGCTCTCCAGACTGCTCTTCTGCTCCGTCAGCAGGTGGCTCAGCTGGTACATTTCGCTCTCCAGATACGAGATCTCACGCGCCGTCTCGATGAACTGCCGGTAGTTCTGGTAGACGTTGCGCTTCAGGTTCTGCGCCGTCTCCTCCGCCAGCGCCTGCACCCGCTGCCGGTGCTCCTGCAGGTCGCGGTCGCCGTCCGACTGCTGCGACAGTTGCTTCACGTACAGCCGCGCCTCGAAGCCCCCCGATTCCAGCTGCCTCCGCAGGCGGCTCGCCCCGCTGTCCGACATGGCTGACACTCGCCCTGCTCCTGCGGCCCGCGGTGGCTGTCACTCGCCTTCTCCGGGGCCCCACCCGAGCCGGGTGGAGAAGGCGGCCGAGGAAGCGGGGCGGGAGCAACACCCAAACGCCTGCGCCGGGGTCGAGCGCTGCATTGCGCCTGTGCCAGAGTCGAGACGCTCACACTGCGCCTGCGCCCGGGGTGGAGCGCTGACGATGCGCCTGCGCGGAAACGGCAGCGTCTCAAGGCGCGTGCGCGGACGAGCCAGTACGGAAGTCAGAGGAGGGTCGGGCACGGACCAGACTTGACGTGAGGCGCTGGACCTCAGCGGCGATCAGGAGACACCAGCCTCCTAAAGCCGTCCCTAGCCCGAGCCCAGCGTTCCTAAGCCTGTGCCCGCGGGACAGCGCCGAGCCACCTACGGTTAGGCGTTCGAGGCGAGCCCGCGCGCCCTGACAGCGGGGCCGGGAGGTCTCGCGAGATCCGTGCACCGCACGAGCCGGACCGGCGTCTTGGGAGCGGCTGAGGTGGGAGTAGCGGGATGGACGAAGATCTGGTGGTCGCGCTGCGGCTGCAGGAGGAGTGGGACGTGCAGGTGGCGCGGCGCGCGGCGGCGCGGGAGCCCGTGTCGTTGGTGGACGCGTCCTGGGAGCTGGTGGACCCCACCCCGGACCTGCAGGCGCTCTTCCTACAGTTTAACGATCGCTTCTTCTGGGGTCAGCTGGAGGCGGTGGAGGTGAAGTGGAGTGTGCGCATGACACTGTGAGTGCGCCCACGAACGGCTCGGAACGTAGGGAAGGGCGAGGCCGCTGAGTTGTCGTTGGTGTCCCCGCCTCGCGGTGCAGGGAGAGGTCGCCGGGAGGGACACGTACCCCCACCTCCCAGTCCCCGGCCCAACGGCCCTCAGTGATGTACCTGCCGGATCCCGTTTCCTCCCACTGAGGTTGAGAAATCCTCTTGGAGATAGTAATCTGCCCTGCACATACACGGCCTCATAGCAGCCCGAGCGTACTTCTAACCTCACACCAGCTCTATGGCCCTTCTGGGAGAAGTGCCTGTGTGTGCCGGTGCGGAGGAGAGAGACTGGGTGAGGGTGAGCGAGTGTGAACTCTATGAAGCTGTCCTGGAGCTCAGAGATCCTCCTGCATCTGCCTCCCACGCGCTGGGGTTAAAGGCCGGTGCCACCATGCTGGGCTAGGATTTGTTTTTTGGTTGTGTCTCCTCCGTGTGTTTGGTGAACCTAATCCACTGTTGTGACTGTTTTCCAGGTGTGCTGGGATCTGCACCTATGAAGGGAGAGGGGGCATGTGCTCCATCCGGCTCAGCGAGCCCCTCTTAAAACTGAGACCGCGAAAGGACCTTGTAGAGGTATTCTTTGCTAAGCCTGGTTCTCAGCTCATTGATTTGCAGGATTTATTTTTTAGAGATGGGTTCTCGATAGTAGACCATACTGGTTTCAACCACAAGATCCTCTTGCCTCTGCCCGAGGGTTTACAGCTGTGCGCCGCCATTCCTGGCCAGGATATTTTGTTGATTTTTAAGAGACAGAGTCTCTGCCTGGCGGTGGGGCGGTGGTGGCGCACACCTTTAATCCCAGCACTCTGGGAGGCAGAGGCAGGCGGATTTCTGAGTTCAAGGCCAGCCTTGTCTACAGAGTGAGTTCCAGGACAGCCAGGGCTACACAGAGAAATCCTCTCTTGAAAAGCCAAGAGAGAAAGAGAGAGAGAGAGAGAGAGAGAGAGAGCGAGCCTGTCCCTTAGGTCAGCCTGGTTGCTATGCTGCTCTTGCTTCAGCTTCCCGGTGAGCTGGCATGTGTGTAAGCAGCTGTTTAGGGGGTGATGGTGAGAGGGAGGCAGAGCCCAATGTAGCCACGCTGATCTCAACCACCTGAGCCTCTGCCTCCACCTTGAGATCTGGAGTCACAGCCCAGTGGCCATTCGAACCCAGGCTGTCTGTCCTTTCCGTGTTGACATTTCCATGTTGGCATCTGGAGTCTGTGATGTAGAGTTTTGACTATCAGGATTTTAAAGTTTTTGGATTCGCCAACCTTTTGGGTTTGGGTTGGTAGTTAAGTTAAATTGGCCTTCTTGAGCAATGTTAATTAGGGGAGGAGGGTTGTTTACTGGGCTCAGCAGAATTTGGAAAATTATATGTGAAGGTTTGTACGTGGTTCTCAGAAGACTAAGACTGCAGGTTAAGAAAAAGAATTCATTTTATCTTCAGACATGCCCTAGAAAATTAATACACTGGTTTTCTGTTTCAGACTCTTTTGCATGAAATGATACACGCCTACTTATTTGTCACTAATAATGATAAAGACCGGGAAGGACACGGCCCAGAGTTCTGTAAACACATGCATCGAATCAACCAACTGACAGGAGCCAACATAACGGTACACTGGGCCACACAGGTTTGGGGAGCAGGCAAGATCAGGGTCTTGCTGTGTAAACCAATTTGGCCTCAAACTCACAATGTAACTCAGCATAAGTGGTGGGATTATGGGTATGTGCCTCCAAACCCAGTAGCCATTCATTCAGTAAAAGTGAACTAGGTAGGAACAGATTTTCAGCCTTGAACAAGAGCCCTCCCATCCAGGCTGTAGGGGTGGGGTGGGTAAGGAGCCAGCAGGCCTGTTGAGGCTTCCAGCAACTGCAGCTCAGCAGTTCGGGCATGTACTATACTTCTCTGGGCCTTCAGGAGTAGCTCTAACTTATCCTAAATTCTTCCACATCTGTGACAGTCCCTCATTGTCCAGATAGGGACAGTGTTGGAGGAGCTATCACAGGTAGGGCTGAGGTGTGCTGTTCCTACCCACACTAGGGGTCATGCGTGTATCTGAAACTGTCTGTTGCTATGCAGTGATGTAACAGCAGTGCCTGCTTTTTGAGATCTTGACTTGGAAGGATGCTCAATGTATTAGCACCCTGAGCACTAAATGTTGTTAGTTATGGGCATTTGCGAGCTTCCTTAGGAAGGATCTGGCTGTTGGTTCAGCCCTTTAGCAGTTTTTATCATTTCTAGGAACTTAAGGAAAGAAATATGTGTGCTTTCTAACATTTCCCTTTGTATTTTTATTTTCTGTGTGCATTGATGCTTTGCTTGCTGTGTGTCTGTGGGAGTTACAGACAGTCGTGAGCTGTATTGTGGGTGCTGGCAATTGAACCCAGGGGCCTCTGGAAGAGTAGCCAGAGCTCTTAACCGCTGAGCCGTCTCTCGAGCCCCGTGATCTCAGCTCCTTCCCCCTGCTGGCAGCCTAAGGTGCTGTGGGAACCAACCCTCTTCAAGTCTAGCTTCTACTGATGTCGTCATTCACTGTCTGCAACACTTACCTTCTTGGAGCTGTTTTCTGGCTGTGGATTTTTCCCCACCAAAATCTTTTGTTTTAGATGTTTCTATCTTTACACAGTAGGAAGTTTTAAATGATCTGATGGTTCCCATTATAGTGAACTTCTGAAAAGAAACTAAATATAGTAGCTATCACCAAATGGAACTTTTTAGAAATGTCTGAGAAATGGAATATCTCAAAATAAAAAGACTCCTTGGGTAAAATGTCTCGTTAGATTGTCTACCTTGTCTTGACTGCTGGCCACGCCCTCTGCCCAGGTCTACCACACTTTCCATGATGAGGTGGATGAGTACCGCCGTCACTGGTGGCGCTGCAATGGACCCTGCCAGCACAAACAGCCCTACTACGGCTATGTGAAGCGCGCCACCAACAGGGCCCCCTCTGCTCATGACTACTGGTGGGCCGATCACCAGAAAACGTGTGGAGGCACTTACATAAAAATCAAGGAGCCAGAGAACTATGCAAAGAAAGGCAGAGGAAAGACAAAAGCGGGCAAGCAGCCAGCCTCGGGAGCGGAGAATAAAGGTACCTTTCCATCACACCCAGGGGTGTGAGCATGGCCAGTGTGTTGACCATGTGGGAAGGTTAGTACAGGGGCCACTCCATGCAGGCCTTCTCAAGTGTAAGGAGCACATCATCCACAAAGTGATGCTGCCACGTGTGGTGTGCTCTGTGTGGACGGATGGACAGATGGACGGATGGACGGACGGGAAGGTGAAGATGTCTCTACTGGCAGTGTCTCAGGGAGTGTTGAAGGCAAATGGGTGTCCAGGAGATAACGGCACCAGGCAGGGAGTCCTCAGCACCCCAGGCCGCTAGGCAGGCCAGCAGGTGACCGCTGCTGAGATGGCTTGGGAGGATGGGGAAAGGAGAACGACCTTCATTTGTCCCGAGTCATCCTTAGGATCTGTTCCTTTTCCTCAGAAGCTCCCGTGGAGGCCCAGTTACTTAAGTTGATGCTTTCACTTACAAGGTTGTCAGTTTGGTAGGGCTGGCCTGGGGAGCCAAACCTTAGTTCCTAATGTGAAATGCAGAGAAGGCAGAGGGCTGGAGAACTGCTTGGTCTAGAAGGACTGAATCTGTAGGAAGCCGGGGGGACGAGGCAGAGGAGAGGAAGCAGTACCTTTCTGGGAACATTCCTTGCTTAGTTGGATTCTGTTATCTATGATTTCTTCCGTCCTTCCTGTTCTCTCAGTACAGGGCTTTGACTATTGAAGGTTGCCTTCTCTTGTCAATAGGTGACTACTGCACAGATCTCAGAACAGTCCTTCATTTTTGATAACCACCATTTTCTCAATGTTTGGGTGGCAATGTTGAGGAAATCTTGTCTGTCTCCTTTGCAGACAAGCTGTGCGGAGGGGAGGCCCAGCCGCTCATCCCATTCAGTGGAAAAGGGTATGTTCTCGGAGACACAAGCACTTGCCCTTCCGCTGGGAAGCTGAACACCTCACACGTGATTAATGAAGCCAAAGGTCTCTCAAGTCAAGACCATTCAGCGAGTGGCCTGAGGCTCAATTCCAACATTGAGGTGAAATCTGAACAGAATGATCTCCCAAAGAAACCTCATCTTGTCACCCCTCTTCCCACTGCTAGTCACCAAAGTGTCCTGAGCAGCTACTTTCCCAGAGTCTCTGTTGCCAACCAAAAGGCTTTCCGAAATGTAAATGGATCCCCGGTAAAGAGCGGGACCACTGGGGATGGCACCAAGCATTCTGCCTCAGCAGGCTCTCAGAGAAAGGTTCCACCTTCCAGGGCATCCCTGAGAAATGCCTCCAAAGTCACGGCACCAGCATCAGCAACCGTGACATCTGCAGCTGGAACATCTGCCACCATATCCCCAGAGGAGAATGGGTCTGAAGACCAATTCCTGAACAAGCGACCCAGGTTAGAGGACAGGACTGCTTCAGATAATATCAAGGAACACACACAGAGCAGTGGTGACCTTCAAAATCAAAATAGCTCACGGCCCACAGCCGCCAGCACTCCTCGGAGCACAGGCAGCTCGTGCCATCAGCGACGGCTGGTGAACTGTCCAGTGTGTCAGGGTGTGGTTTTGGAGTCGCAGATTAATGAGCACTTGGACCGCTGCCTGGAAGGCAACAAAACCAACCTGCGGCCTCGAAGAGTGTGAGATGGAGTGGGTCCCACACCACCTGTTTGGCTCGAGGTGGTGTCACCTGTCAGGTGAAGGACCTGTAGGTTACAGTCTGACTTACTGCACCAGCACGGTGTTGTATTATATACACTCAGTGAGCAACTGTAGTTTAAGTCTGTGTCTCTATCCAGGGGTATGCCTGTAATACCAGATGCTCAAGAAGATGAGTCTGGAGCATCACTCCAGCCTGTGACCCTGGGTAAGGTAGGGAGCCTCTGTCTCAGGAGCTTATCGTGTCAGTGTGCTGGGTTTACCCATTCCTTACCAGGACACGGGTTCCGTATGTTCTGTGTTCGTGTGTGGCTTTCTGTACTTTGGGGTTTTTTGGTTTGGTTTGGTTTGGTTTGTGCATGAAGGTTTTAGAGTACTTAATATTTTTATTTCTATATTCTCAAGATAGTATTATCAAAGACAGTCTTATGAGGAGTCCAGACAGCTGAATACTTCTAATGTTAAACCCCGTTCTCTAAGCTGATGTTAATCTTTCTGAGAGCTGATGCTTTGTTCAGATAGTATGAAATAGTAGTTGTCCTGAAAGTACTCAGTGTTCTTTCTTTTTAAATCCTTACAGCGGATAAGCTTTCTATATTTTAAAAGATTTTACTTTCTACATAAAGGTGGTAGCAAATTTTAAGAGTTCTATCTTCTTAGTAATTTATATTTTAAATATATGTATATTTATGTATATAATTTGTCCTACTTTTACTAAAAAGTGGCAGCAGATTTTAAAAAGACTTGTATATTTAAAAGAATTTTTCTAGCTCATGACAACTTACGTTTAAAATCCCAGTACTTGGGAGGCTGAGGCAGGGAGATGGCTTTGGGTTGGAAGCCAGCCTGGCCTTAAACGCCAGTGTGGGCTATGCTGAGACCAGGTCTCAAAAAAAGTTTTTTGTTTGTTTTCAAAAAGTTTTTTGTTTGGGCTTTTTTTTCTTTTTCTTTCTTTCTCAGTCCCATCTTTACTTACCAAGCAGTGGTTGCAGAATTGAGAGTAAGTGGGCACCGCATGTGCAGCACAGGTGTTCTGGAACGTTAAAGCGGTTTCTCGGTTCTGCAGGCTGGATTTGATGGGGACTGAAGTGAATGGTTTAAACTTGGTGCTAAAACGTAACTGATGGATCATCTCACAGGGCTGCCCGATTCCTTGGAGAGCAGAAAATGCCTGGGCAGCACTGTGAGTTCTACGTCAAAGTACGAGCGAAAGATGATCATCTAAGTGCTGGCAGGTAGAGGGACAGACACCAAGCTGTTTGTTTTGTCTAATGTCAATCCCTCCACCGTGCCGACTTTGCTATGGGGTGCACAAATCTTCTGAGTGTTGGGGTGAACCTGGTTTGTCTGGCGTTCCCCTGTATACCTTCCTCCATTACCTCCCCCAGGGCTCCTTGGGGAGTCCTGCTGTAATTGTCCCTTCACAGGCCCTACCTTTTCTGTCCCCAAAGGTCAGTTTGTTACCAGAGAGTGTGAAGGTAGTGTCTTTGTTACTGTGTAGGCATAGAATTTAAAGATAACTAAAAGTTTCCTTCCTCACCCCAGTATTACTGAAGGATTGGAAGTGTCCCACTGTAGGGCTGAGCAATGCTGACGACACCCACTCAGGAGTGAACTGTCACAGGTGTCTGTGACCAGCTGAGTCCTCTTCTCCCAGCAGTTTGCCACTGTTGGCCTCTCAGCATTCCTGACAGGATCTTTAGCCAGTAGGATTGGATAACAAGTTTTAATATTTATTAAAGTATGAAGTTAAATAGTATTTAATGTTTATAAGTAAATAGCTATTAAAGTTTTTTGTTTGGATATATGCCATATTTTCACCAATTTAACAGGTTATAGACAATTAAATATTTTTGTGCCAAACTACATAAGTTCTAGGGCTGTGAAGTAAATTAAGTGTTAGTTCCTGCCTTTCAGGAGCTACATCCTCAGTGAGAGAAACATGCAGTCTAATATCAGTGCCTTATGATGGTGCTGGGTCAGGGTTTCACTCTAGCACGGTTTTTTTAGTGAGTTGAGTTAGCTTGTTAAGGAAGGGGAAGGGCCTCAGGCAGGGCACAACCTGTGGAAACACAAGATGTTGAGCTGGATGGAATGTGAGATCTGGGGAGACTGCAGGAGGGAGGGAGGGAGAGTGTAGACAGACAGGCCTGGCCAGGCAAAGCGTGGGACTGCACCTGCAGTGGCTTCCAACCACCTGTGTATGCAGTGACGGAGAGGACAAACTGGGGGTGCACTCAGCACCACCAGCTTCTGAGTGGTGAGAAGGCTGGAGAGTGGGAAAGTAAGGAGCCCGTACTTGTTAGAGAAGATCTGCCCCTAAGAGTAGTTATCCTGTTTATCTGTCATTTTACCAGTGAAATGTGGGTTTTGTTTGAATTCTCCCTTTGGAAGCAATTTCTAACCTCACAGTGGAGCTCAAGTTGGTTCAGCTCCATACTTTAGGGCCACAGTTGTAGGTCCTGTTTCTATAGAATTTGTGCTTACATACCAGTTCTACGATGGTCAAAAGCAATGTGAGAAACCTTTGTTTGGCGTTGACCAGCTGAGCACACATCCTAACTGGGGTCTCTGAGGTAAATGGAAAAAACACTAAAGCCTCATTTCGTCTTGTTCCAAAGCTCTAAGATTGTATTTTTTCAAAGCTTTACAGATTTTAAAAATAAACAATGTTTTATGTAAAGTGGTTGATGTGTCTTTCTGGTTTGATTTTTGTGATGCTGAGGATGGGCCCTGGCACCTCATAAACTAAGCTTACAAATCTACATTTGTATGCCTACAGACTCGTGCAAACATAAGGTCAAGAACGTACCCCGGCTTTCAGGAGCAGCTTCAGCTCTGCCCCTGAACCACATCCCAGACCTCTAAGACTACAGGGCGGCTGCTTGGTAGCCATGGTGTTCTAGTAGAGCTGAGGGCCTTTCCTCCCCTTACCTTGATACAGAATATTACACCACACTTAGTTTGGCTCATAATCTCCATAGACTAAAGATGGTTGTGGTCAGGGAAGATAAGCAGGAAGCTGTCTACAAGTATATTCTCCTGTGTGGTGCACTCTACAGAGTAGACACCAGAGGCTCCCGATGTCATCTCAGACTCAAACCAGGATGTGGGGCACAGGAATCAGGTCACACTTAACATACTGTTTCTCAGTCCTCCAATAGCAACACCAACTTCTTGCCATAGACAATTGGCCAAGGGTGTTTAGGTGAAATTCTTTCCAAAGCTGCCTACTTAAACCCTTGGAATTTTAATTTCTTTTTTGTTTGTTTGTTTGTTTTTTCTCTGAGACAGGGTTTCTCTGTATAGCCCTGGCTATCCTTGAACTCCTCTATAGACCAGGCTGGCCTCAAACTCAGAAATCTGCCTGCGTCTGCCTCCCAAGTGCTGGGATTACAAGTGTGCACCACCACTGCCCGGCTGGCTGGAAACTTAGTTTCAACCCTTAATCTCTCCTGGTCCTACCCACCTTTCTCTCTTTCACACTTACTATGTGTATGTGTTTGCTCAGAGTCAGGTATCGCCTTGTTAAAGATCTAAGATAGGTTTCTGTCTGTGTACTGTATTTAAATAATTTGTGAACAGCTGGGTACAGTGATACAGATACTTATCCCAGTACAGAGGCAGATGGGTCTCTAAATTCCAGACCACCAAGAGTATAACCCCGTCTTAAAAACTCATTGTGTGCTTATATATATGTACAAGCATACAGCCAAGATCGTAATCCCAGCACTCAGTGAGGCGGGATTATACAGATTGGCCTCAGAGTGAGCACCTATCTCAAAAAAAAAACAAAAAACAAAAACCCCCGCAACCAGCTGGGCAGTGGTGGCACACACCTTTAATCCCAGCCCCAAGGCAGAGGCAGGTGGATTTCTGAGTTCAAGGCCAGCCTGTTCTACAGAGTGAGTTCCAGGACAGCCAGGGCTACACAAAGAAACCCTGTCTCAAAAAACAAAACAAAAAATCACAACCAACATCGCTTCCTTTATAAAATAACCTGGACACAGTGATTGTAGTTGTTAGCTAAGTGTTTCCATAGCTGCTCCATGGGACCAGAATTAGAAGGCAGAGGGTGCTTTCTCCACACACTGGAGAAGCTAACCATTCTATCAATACTGCTTGGATATAGCAACGTAAGCCTGGAACCCGGATGTGTTGTGTGCTCTGCTTGCTTTCTAACTCTTCTGGGCAAGTTAACCCTAAGGGCCACAGAATGAGGTAAGGGGGCTTTCTACCTCACTCTGTTTCCATCCTTCCTTGGGCATCTGCATCTGGTAGTCTTTTTTTTTTTTTTAAGCATGCTTAGCCAGAGGTCTCTCCTACCACATAGGTCCAGGTTCAGGGTCAGACTTGGTAGTAAGAGCCTCATCTATCATCTCAGCTGCCCGCGGTGCTTGGCTTTAACTTGAGATAACTCTTCAGTCTGTCCCCTGAAGGGAAGACTATTCCCACCTTCCTGCCTTTCTTGTTTGGTCATTGAGTTCTGAGATCGGGATCTGGCCATGCTAATCCAGCTGACTTGAACCCCCAACTTGGGCTTCAGCCCTCCTTGTAGCTGTACCTACAGGAGTATGCCACAGTGCAGGAGATGGATCTTTAAAGGGTTAAGTTTTACCCAAGAACATGCTTGTTTGACTGCATTTAGATTTTCTTATATTGTACAGTTTAGACCAAGTAGTCTCAAGTTTCCTTTTTTTGGAAAGGCTTGAGTTTCCTTGCCTTGCAAATGCAATGGGGACTTCTGGCTAATTGGTCTCCTCCAGCACTCACCTTCATAGGTGAAGTGACGTTCTTTCCCGAAAAAACACGTCACGGATGAAATTCATGTGTTGCTCTGTCCCCACAGTGCTAGGGGAAAGATGTGAAAAGAGCAGAGAATGCCCCAGGCGTGGGGTGTGATTTCACCAGGGCAGAGAAAAGCCAGACGCTAAGGCCAACTGAGATTATAGAGCCCGGGGATGAGAATATTCCAGAGTCTCCAACAGACTCTGCAGCATAAAAAACCAGGGCTAGGACTTCCCAAGAGTCACGCCAGAATGATACCTCAAAATCTAAAGCAATGTTTTCCAGTGTGGGTTCCTGTTTAGGGCTGAGTTGCCAACCTTGAGAGTATCTATTCCCCTTACAACGTGGGCACCAGGAGTGGTAAACTTGGAGTTGGGGAACAGGAAAACCAACACTGAACAGATGGCTCCAGGGAGCCAGGTGGGCAGAAAGGGCACCAGGCCAGGCGGCAGGCTCAGGTGTCTAGCCTCAGGACCCAGGAGGAAGTCAACAGAGGCTGAGCAGGACTGCTCTGAGGCCAGCCTGGGCAAAAGCAAAACTAAACTAACGGCTCAGAAGGTGACAGCCAAACTGAAGAGTGTTGATTCTGTTTTACCCCATTGCCACATTTAGACTTGTCCTCTGACCCACTCCACCTCATATTTAAGAACCATTTCCCAAATGCCCAAAGAAGACACAACACTCAACACCACTCTCAGATGGTGGTTTGGAGACAGGGTCTCACTAGCCTCACAGAAATCTTCCTGTCTCTGCCTCCACCTCCACCTCTCAAGCGATAGGACTAAAGGTGTGTGCACCACACCCACCACACTAGATGCTTAGAGCTATATTATAGGTCCTATTGCTCTGCCCAAAGATGACCACAAACCAAATGACACATTCAATAGCTATGGGGCTTCATGCAATGTGAAAGCTTACTGGGGAGGAGGAACCCCAGTGCTGAGAACGCAGGTGCAGCCACTGACCGCTGTGTCTCCGCACCTGGAGCGTCTATGGGGCGCTTGCTTTGTTAGTTACAGAAGGGAATTGCTGCAATGGTGTGGACTAGATCCAAGATGGACTGCAGTAAGTAACTGACCAATGGGCTCTCGGGGAAAGCCCATGGTAATGGGCCAGGAAACAGACGACAGCTGGAAGTGACAACAGTTACCATTTTTTCAAGAACATTTATACATCTTTTTAATTAGATTAGCTTTACAAGCAACGTGAGAGGCTTTCATAGGAAACACCACTTCCAAATGACCACACGAGTCTCTCTGCGAATCCTTAAGTGCCCTGCCTGTCGTGCAAAAAGGGCTGTTCCACACACAACTGGTTAGTGTGCTGAACAGAAACAGTGTCATAAGGCTTTCTCTCTCTTTAACCAGGATTAACACACACAGGCCACAAACGGTTCTAACTAGAGTCCTAACATGAAACTGAGTTTAAGTTTAAGTTTAAGGGGATGACTATTCTGATTTCTTATTTCGTTTTCACAGTGACCTCCAGGAAAGCACATACTTTCCAAAAGATATAATATTTAAATGTTGTCTTGCAAGCACACCCACCCGATCCCCCGCCACAGAACCTGGGACCTGGTACATCAGTAAAGGTCTGAGGTACAAAGGACTGCAGGGTCTCCAGAATTAAAAAGGCTGCTGCCCCAGTCAGTCAGATCTTCTGCCACCAATGCCAAACAGTTCTCCCAACTCGGAAATGCAGCGCTTCGGAGCCCGGTGGCCAGACCTCGAGCTGGCCAGTGGCGGAGGCACTTGCTGGAGAGGTGTGGTCAGCGGATACGGGTCAGAAGGGACTTCCTGCCGCGAGCCCCTCATGCAAGCACAGTGCTGAGTAAGCCCTCATTCACACTCAGATTTACTGGGTTGTTTTCATGTTTTACATGAACAATAGCAATCTCTTAATAAGAATTACTGAGCTTTCCATAGAAAAGGTTTCTAACTGGATACAAACTACACAGGTGCTAAGACTGGTGTGGAGGGAAATACACAGAAATAGTTCTGTATATACACATTTTGGCAAAGATCAAGGTCGGAGACAGAACACCTAAGGAGACAGGAGCTACACCCACAATCTGTGCAAACTCTGGCATTCTAAGGGGACTTCAGAGGTGACAGGAGCCTTGTGTAGTTGTCCCTCTGTCCTCTAGAAAGAGAAAATCCCATAAAATAAAGAGTGTGCTTTTACACACACCCCCCACCTTGATTTCTAAGCTAGCACTCGACTTTCATTACTGGATATGAAAATGGCTCAGGGCTGTCTCAGGAGCCAATGACGTCAACTGAGGCTACAACCACACACATCCACGTGCCTGGGCCACCAGGTGCCCTGCCACAAGAACATGGCCCTGACCTGGAAGGGTCTGGAAGCACAGACAAAAAAAAAAAAAAAAACCTAGGGAGAAGCCACAGGGAAACCTGCGGCAGTGGGACACGCTGTGGACAGGCTAGACCTGCCACAGGAGAAAGCCCTTTGTCTTGGGAACCCGAGCCGAGGAAGAGCTTGGGTTCATTTAGTGCCTGTCACTTAGCTTTAAAAAAATTAACTGAAGAGACAAACCCTTTTCCTGTGGCTTGTTTCCTCTCATAACTATGAGTCTGTTGAGTGCCAGTGGCAACCATCTACTGTTAGGTTGAAGAAGCACAAGAGCAGCGACCTTTGCAAGTTCGAATCACTGAGAGCCGGGCCAAGAGAAACCTCGTGCGCTTGAGCTGGGACACAGTGCCCTTCCGTTACTTCCAGGCAGAAGAAACGAATCATCATTCAACTGGCAACAATCATCGTAGGAGGCCTTTAGGGCAAAATTTAATAGCACGAAGAGATTTACAAAAATAGATTGATGTTATTTTGAGAATAATACTGTAAATTTTTTTTCTTAATTCAGTTGATAAATTGTACCTAATACAAAAATTCCCCGAATTCAAACTTGATATAAAAAAGAGATGAAATGAACTCAGTTAGGTGACAGGTCTGGCAAAATAGAAGACTGAAGAAAATCCTACAAAGGGCCCTTGTTTCGTGTCCAGATGGAAAAGCCACTCTCCTCCAACAGCGTGTCCTCTTCGGTCAGCAGCCAAGAGCAGTCACAGATCTGAAGCTGACCCCACAGTCCAGTCCCAGCAGATGGAGCCCTCTGTTGGATGACACCTGGTGACGTCGCCTGACGCCCAGCTGAAATACCAGGCAGGTTTCTCTGTTCATCCTGTCTACAAGTCCACAGAAGGCAACTGAGAGGCTGTAGGTAACGTGGGTACTGCCGGACCCAAGGCCCCGCTAGACATCTTTGCTGACCGAATTGGGCTTGAGTTCAACCCTCACACCTTTCTCACCTGCAAGAAAAAGAGGCATTCACTCATAAGCAATGGAATTTCCGAGACTGCACCCCACTCACGAAGCACCTGTGACTGTACCCCAGACACCAGAAACAATGCATCACTTCTCCAGTGTCCTATGTGTTCCATCCCACCAGCTGTGACAAACACACTGCTCTGCACAGATCTTAGATGGCAAGCAGAGCCATCTCACCAGAATCAGTACCATCTTTAAAGCTCTGAAACACCCCAGAAAGTGTACCAGCATCCCATTTTTTTACATTACTACAAAAGGCAAAGTTGAGTCCAGCTCCATGGAACTCGGTGAGTGGGTCTGTGACTAGCTGACAAGCTTCGGGCTCCAGGACACACAGGTGCATGAAGTCCATGGCCTACACACAAAGCTGGCACCTGGGAATCTGCACACCTGTCTGATGAGCTGGTTTGCCTCTTCTATACAGACTTTCCTTGTGGCCATGTATTCTTTTTTTTAAAGATTTCAAAATCTATGTCTGTGAGTACTTAATTTGCATATATGCCTGCATGACAGAAGAAGGTATCACATCCCATTATAGATAGCTGTAATCCACCATGTGGTTGCTGGGAATTGAACTCAGGACATCTGGAAGAGCAGCCAGTGCTCCTAACCACTGAGTCATCTCTCCAGCCCAAAGACTTATCTATTTATCTTATGTATATGAGTACACTGCAGCGGTCTTCAGACATCCCAGAAGAGAGCATCAGATCCCACTACAGATGGTTGTGTGCCACCATGTGGTTGCTGGGAATTGAACTCGGGACCTCTGGAAGAGCAGTCAGTGCTCTTAACCACTGAGCCATCTCTCCAGCCCGCCACACGTTCTTCAGAGTGAATGTTATGGAGGAAGGAATATTCACTTATCTGAAAGACAAGGGGAGGGAACCAGGGAACCTGAAGAGCACCACGGAGCTTCAGGCTCAGGGGGCCATCACAGAAAAACTCAGTCTGTGCTTGAGTTAACTAACCCATGCATGCATCAAACCTTCGCTAAGCTCTGGACAATTTCAGCAGATAAGAATGAAACTAATTAGAGAAATCCTGTTTAAACTAGGGACTTAAGGAATCTGGCAGAAACATTCCTGGACTGTGGCTTTCGGAAGACACCATCCCCAACTGTTCCGGCCACGCCCAGCTGTGTTTACCTGTTAGATATTTTACTTTAGCTCTTGCTCGCTCATCTGCATCAAAATACCAAACAGTTATTGCGTACCTAGAAGGAAATTTAAGACAGGATCAGAATGGTCCCTGTGAAGAAAGTGTTCTGACAACTTGTAACTGTGAAGCAGTCTAAGACTGATGTGTTAACCCGCAAGTGAGTCTGGTCCGTCCCGCAGATGAGCTACAGCATCCAAGGGAGGCTCAGAGCCTCTCTACGCACCCACCCAGCCTCCGTGGTCATAAGCCGTTAAAGGAAGGGCGAGTGCTCAGAAAGGAGGGACAGTGACTGGGCCAAAGAAACGTAGGCCAGTCGTCTAACATCTTTGACTCTGAGTCACTGAGGAAGAGTTAGGCAATACTCACAAACTTCTAGGATTCCTTCCCAAAAAGTCACTATGCTTTGATGCTGGGTTTGGCTGACCTTTTCCCAAAAGACCTCTTCTAACTGAACTACTTTATCCCACAAATAAATGTGGTGTGACAGGTCTGTTTAGAGCTAAAAGCAGGTGACTTCATGGCCCAACAGTAGTGTGTCTCACGGTGTCTGACTCCAGAGCTAATAGCATGAGGCAGCCAGCACTCGCTGTAAACAGTGGAGCACAGGGACACACACTGGTGTGTGTGAGCATATGCCTCAGGCCACTGGTCCCTCAGGAGAGCCATCGTTAGGTAAGTCTGCAAATCCAGGCCAAAGTTCATGGGAAAAGCAACAACCCGAACGACGACGACGGCTGTGCAATCACGTCACCTTGCTTGAAGGCTCAAACACGGGCAGAGCTCGCGGCAGGCACCACAGTGCACGCGCCCTAACACTAGCCAGTGGCTGACTAGCTCTGCTCAGGCTGCGCCCCTGTTCCCATCAAGGTCTCTTTCAGGGAACAGGGTTATACAGGTGGTTCTGAACAGCTCTTGCCTGGGTCCCAGGCTGTCAGTCAACTGCCAATCAGAAGTCTGATATCTGATCAGAGCCCGGAGTCCTCACGAGAAAACTGTTTCTGTCAGGAGCTGCATTCCTCACCCTCCAGACGTGACTGCCTCCCCTCTGCCTGGGCATACAGACCCACCTGGCCTCCGGCCTCTGTTCTCTGGCCCAGCAGCCCCTCTCCCGACTGCACCTCTGCCCTCACTGTGTGTGCCATGCCTGGTCCCCAGGTTTCCTGTCAGGGTACCTAGGACCTCAGGCTCTGGCAGGCAGCTGCTCCCACTGTGAATCAGTGATGGAAGCCACACGGGTTGGAAGCAGACTCCAGGGCCTCATCCGTGGCCACCAACCTTGGCCACTGTACCCTAACACTGGGGAGGCTCTATCTCGCCAGCTCCTGGCTGCTTTTAAGCCAGAGAAGAAAAGAAATCAGACTTTGCTGCCATTTTCCCTGATAGAAGCAGGCACATTCTCCGCAAGCGTGTGCTACAGACCTGGGCTTTTGGAGCCTTCTGAACCTTTCCATTAACTTACGCTACGTGGAAAAAAACCAACAACGAAACAACCACCACATTCATGTGAACGTGTATGGATTAACATATTCAGTTTAGAATCTAAACCTTGTAGTCCAATGAAAGAGACATGACGGGAACCAGAGAGGTTGCTTTTTGAGACAGGGCCCCATTACGCTGCTGTCGCCTGGCCTGGACTTTACTATGTAGCCCAGGCTGGCCCTGAGCTTGCAGCAGTCCTGGTGCTAGAGTAGCAGGCTTTACCACCCATGGTCACAGATGTGGAGGTGATTCGGGTTTGTCTTCCCATTTCCCAGGATGCACCACACATGGACACCACCCCATCTGTCAATTCCTTTTCTCCCCACTTCTGCTCTCGGAATTATTTTTGAAAAACTGCTCCTTTCCTTTACCAGTTTTCTAAGAGTGCTCTGGAAACACCCACAGAATCCTGGAGTAGGCAGTGTTAAGAGGTGCACCATGTTGGGGTGGGGGGTGGGAGCCGCAGAGTGGGGGAGGTCAGTCCTGTTCTTTCTACCTCAGGCGAAGGGCAGCTTATTGCAGACTGACATTCTCAGGCGTATGCACGAATTCTGATGGCCATTCAGATCAAGGAGACCATAACGCCGAGGGAGGGCCTGGACAGCTGGCAGCTGCTCCACAGAAACAAACTTCAGGGTCACCCTTCAGACTCGCCCTGCCCTGTCGCGCTGTCAACCAAGTACCCGTGAGCGGAGCACTACCTTGTGGCGTATGCTGGCTGTACTTCATGAGGGTTACGCCGGTCAGACCAGAAAAACAGCAGTCTATCAAATTTGGGTTCAATGTCAGCAAACTGGGCTTTGCCTTCTGGAAAAATTCGAAGAATCCCTCCACTTACCTGGGGAGAGAGCAGAGTATGTCAGTATGAGCCGCCGAGAATGGTACCAGGTTAAACTGGCTGTAGGCAGAGCTAAACGACTCAAAATGCTTAGCTGGGTTAGCTGTAAATTCAGTTATATTAACTAGCAAGGCGTGATGGTGAACTGAGTCTCCTCGTACAGGGTGGATGGATGCACAGGAAAATTCATTTTTGTTGTAAGGAATTTACTTGTCATAGACAAACGTACAAAATTTCCGACCCTATTTGCAAGGTTTGAAAACCAGTGAGTATTTCTAGTCGCCCTGAGGTGGCACGAAGCCACCTTTGCCGAGTGGCTTACCTTTTAATGTACCATCAGATAAATAAGCACGGTATTGTAACTTCCAACAGCTACTGAAGCAAGCAGGTGAGCCTATGCTGTTTATTTTTAATCTACATCTATGTACCCATGGAAGTCGGAGGGCAAATTTTGGAGTTGGTGAGTCCCGGGGATCGAACTTAGATCCTCAGGCTTGGTGGCAGTGACCCTAGCCTGCTGTCATCTCCCACCCTAACCCACTGTGTACCCAGCTATCCCCAGGCAGCCTGGGTCTAAATTCTAACTGTAGCTGCTAAGAGCTCAACTCGGTCCATACAACTCTTTTACCTCCATCGCAGCTCTCTTGAAGACTAGATACTCATCACAGACAGTACATGGAGTCTACTGAAAATCATGGGGACCCAAATGAGGAGTGGGGGGCATGCATATAGACCTGGCCCTGTGTTTCCAACTATGAGGAAAAACACTAGACTAAAATCACCAATCTGGAGATATTTAGTTACTTGACTTTTGAGACAAGGTCTCAAATAACCCAGGCTGTCCTTGGATCTCCCATGTAGCCAAGGATGACCGACCTTAACCTTTGACCCCCCTGAATGCTAAGGTCATAGGTGAAGCAAGCCCAACAAACTGCCGCTCCTGAGCAGGCAGACTCAAAACTGAAGGGCAGCTGAACGCCTTGCCCTGAGCCTGACCTAGAACTCAGAGTTAGACAGTGGACTACGGTCTCGTCCCCTCCCCTCATGACGTCAGCCAATGGGAATGCGGCTTGCTTCTTTGCTTTTGTATGCTACTGAATCCCACGACACCTTGCAAACATTTAGAGACCTGTCAGATTGGGATGACGAACGCATCATCCTCTTCTCCTCACCCTCCTGTTTTCTTGTTTTGTTTTGTTTCTTTCAAGACAGTATTTCTCTACGTAGCACTGGCTGTCCTGGAACTCACTTTGTAGACCAGGCTGGCCTCGAACTCATAAATCCACCTGCCTCTGCCTCCCAAGTGCTGGGATTACAGGCGTGTGCCACCACTGCCTGGCTCTCGCCCTATGGCTTAAGGAGAACTGGCTGGTTGACATTTATCTTGCCCTGGAAACCTTCCTTGAACTCCTGAATCTCCTGCCTCCCCCTCCCAGGTACAGGGATTCCTGGTGTGTTACACCAGGCCCACTTACACCACAGCACTACCCATAGGTGCATACTGCACAAGGCATGCCGCTGTGTGTTCACATTAGTGTTCATTTTCAAACACAGCATTATAGGTATCGTGTCACAAAAATCCACTGAGTGTCCAGACCACAGCGGACTTGAGAGAGAACTACAGAGATCCATAAGAAAAAAAAACAAAACTCACACACAGCTCGAAGAAAAGCCATCACTACTGAATTCAGTTGCATACCTTGGCGTCCCAGTCTTTATTTAGATAATATATACACGTCACGCATCTTCCATCTCCATTTGGGTTATCCACGTGACGGACATAGCCTGTTCCATTGCCTGGGTAACAAGCAACCATGGCCTGGAAGACAAGACAACGGTCCATGAGTGAACGCAGGGAACATAGCGTTCCAGTCAGAACTCTGGTTCGCATCCACGTGTGACGGCAGTACGGTCCCATCCTGTGGTAAGGAGAGACAAAACCATTCTATGCCATTCTGAGGAACCCCAGGTGTGGAGACCACGGCTCAGTGGCAGCTTTGCAGCAATGGAATGAGCCAACATGGAGGGTCGGGGGTACAAATGGTGGTGACCCTGAGTTGTCACGAGCCAGTGGCCCCTGCTTTGAATAACAGAAGTGTGTGTGTGTGTGTGTGGGGGGATGTTCTAGACTTAACTGTTCTGACAGTCGCACACTCTGGGAACTAAGAAGGCAGGCTTCTGGCCTGCTTGGCAGAGTTGTCTTCTGAGCTAGCCTTGGAACCAAAACCCGAGGAATGAACTAACCTGGTGCTCCCCCACTCTGAACGGCACTGGTTGAACTTAATGGATGACCAACTACAAATAGCCTCCCATGCCATGTCAATAAAGGAAAGAAACTCAGACTTGATGGAGAATCAGCCCTCTGGGAAAGGAAAACATGTTCTGCTCAGCTCAGCAAGGCTCGGCTCAGGAGACTAGTCAGCATGGTGGTACACCTAGAGGATAACGTCCACAGAGGCGCCCAGTACCCGCGTACTCTGGGTGCATGCGTGCGATCTGCTAACACTGGACAGAGATTCCACAGAAACCCTGCAGTGGGAAGGAAGACGGTGCTAGCAGGCCTCAGCTCATGCCACTCCTGTGCTCACGCGGAGGGATTGAGGGAAGCACCAGACAGACATCAAGTCCTCTACAGTGAGGCTTAGCTATGGGACATGTGATAGTTCCTTTCTCCTTGGTATCTGCATTCTTGTCAACCCTTCAAGGGGACAAATGTGCGACTTTAAAGTGTGACTTGGGTATCATTTTTTTTTTGACCAAAATTCATGCCATAGTCAGAAAAGAGGCAAGCAGCAATCCACCACATGAGAAGTGAGGACGTCCGCAGGAACGCAGCGAGCAGGTGTGTAAGCAGCGGTGCCTCTGGGAGGTGTGTCAGTCACTGCCTTCCCATTCGAGTGGCGGTGGCTCAGATCTGGACTGTGTGTGTGTGTGTGTGTGTGTGTGTGTGTGTGTGTGGTGGGAAGGCCTCTTATCCACCAGTAAGGGAGAGGGCATTGGGACGACTGCCCAGGAATGGTTACCTTGTGTTTTCAAAAGTCCTCTACTATGAGATTTAGGTATGTGACAAAGGCTAATTTTTAGAATTCAGTCACTGAGGGATGGCTCAGCAGTTAAGAGCACTGACTGTTCTTCCAGAGGTCCTGAGTTCAATTCCCAGCAACCATATGATAGCTCACAACTATTTGTAATGGAATCTGATGCTCTCTTCTGGTGTGTGTGTGAGGCCAGTTACAGTATACTCAAATACATAAAATAAATAAATCTTTAAAAAGAAAAAAGAATTCAGTCACTGGCCAATAGTTCATCTCTAAGAGATTTGGAGACATTTTTGAGCCTGAATCCTTTTTTTTTTTTTTTTTTTTTGGTATAGAATAGAGTTTATTCAGGGCAGAGGATGGGAGATAGAGGCAGAGAGAGAGAAAGAGAGAGAGAGAGAGAGAGAGAAGAAAAGAGAAGAGAAGAGAAGAGAAGAGAAGAGAAGAGAAGAGAAGAGAAGAGAAATGGAGGAGTGGATAAGTGGAGGCTGGCCATGACCACATGGAGAGAGGGGGAGGGGAAGAGAGCCCAAGAGGCAGAGAGGTGGGAGTGCGATGGAAGAGAGCAAAGAGAAGAGAGAGCGAGCCTGAATCCTTAACCGCCAATGGCAGCTCTCCAGATGCCTTGCCCCGTTCCCCATCACAGGCAGGACTGCCTGTGAACGTTCTTTCTTCATCTTTCCTGACCCAGGATGGACTTCAGAAACCTTTGCTTTACTGTTAGCGGTTCAAGATGACAAAGTGGCGTGGGGGATCGGTTCAGACTGCTCAGCAAAGGAGTCTGTCACCAGCTGCCAAAGACCACAGCACAGTACCCATGACAACTGTCACCAAAGGGCACCGACTCAATAGCAAGACCCTGCCACCTGTAGTTAACTGGGAGAGTGAATCAGGGAGTGGGATGAGCTATGACCTAAAGCCTGAACTGTCTCCTACTGTCATCGCACTTCAAAAGGTAAAGTGGGGCCGGGAAGGGGGCACACGCCTTTAATCCCAGCACTTGAGAGACAGGTGGATCTGAGTTCAAGGCTAGCATGGTTCAGTAGGTAAGACCACTTGCTGTGTGAGCCGGATGGCCGGAATTCAATCCCTGTCTGTCTGTCTGTCTGTCTGTCTGTAATTCCAGGATATGACATATCTGTGACTGGGATTAGGAAGCAAGGGGCTATCCGACAAAGCACAGCTGTGCCCGGGCATCGCACTGGAGGACAGCAGGCTGGGGCACCATGGCAGAACAAGAGGAGCCCAAAAAGCCAGGACGAAGATCAAGAAACACAGGACTGAGGATATTAATCTGAACGCCACGGAAAGTCAGGTGTGTGGTGCACATCTGTAATTCCAGCACTCAGGAGATGGAGGCAGGAGGATCAGATAATGATAGGCCAGCCTGGGTAGAGAGAGGCCCCAAACAAAACAGAAACAAGGGCCAGAGGTGACAGGAGCCGACAGCGAGCACACTTGTTAACGCCGTGAGATCTACCCATACGCGACAGTGCCGACTGCAGAGTGCACCGTAAGCAAGAGCAGCCAACATACCAGGTGCGGCCCTTCTAATCTCCCCCACCTTCATCCACCTGCCAAGGAAACCGAGGCCAGACAGGCTAGTGTCCTCAGAGACTCGGGCCGGGTGGACCCTGAGGCAAGGCTGGAGCACAGTACTGAAGGAGAGAGAGGAGAACAGAGTCCAGGCAGGGCTTCCTGGGTTGAGACCCAGCTCTGTCCTTCCAAGAAGCCAGCTAGGGGATGCAAAGAGGGAGCATGGATCTCACAGGGGGACAGAGTGTGGATGAGACAGCTTTAAAGAAAGTTTCAATTTAAATTCAATGAAGTAAGTCCATTTAAAAACGCTCATTAGCTTTCCAGCCCCTGAGATAATGGGACTGGAGGAATATAGCCACAGGCCCACAGACAGCCTGCCACCTCAAAGACAGCCACAGGCCCACGGACAGCCTGCCACCTCAGCCACCTTGCCTGTGCCAACTCTAGGACAGGCAGCAGGCCAGGGCCACGACTATGGAAAGCTACACTGAGTCCTAAACAAACCCGGCAAACAAAAAGCCGGAAGAGTAAACAATGTGAATCCCCTGTGATTCCATCAGCGCCCTGTCCCTGGCCTAACACTGCAGATGGCAACTCTGGATGTCTCCACTCCCCAGAGGAAAACCCCAGAGGAGGCAAGGACTGCAAGACCATGGTGAAGTGTGTGCAATTATTTAAAGCGTGTGTGCCTTCCAGGAAGGGAGTGTGAAAGGAAAGACAATTAGGAACAGAGGGTCTGCTGGAGTCTGCACCACTCCTCGACGGCTGGGTCATTTTGGGCCAATTACCTGTCCCCTCTTTACCTAACTGCCCCGCCTGTAAAGTGCAAACAGCAGCAGCACACTGCCTATCAAGCGGACAAACCAGCACGTGAGGCTTGCTAGTCACCGAGCCTGGTGCACAGACCCCCTAGCAGCTGCAGACCTCTGAGAAGTTGGTCTCCACCCTGGGCATGCGCTTTCTCCATCGACCTGCCTCGAGGGCAGTGGGCGCGGGAGCCAGGTCCGCATTCATCTTCACTATAACCTCTAAGAGGTCCTGCCACGGCCAGGGCCAGGCCCACCCAATTCTCAGTGACTGGTGAGCCTGTTCTGTGGAGGAGTAGCCAGAACAGCAAGCGGACGGAGGCCACACAGCTGAGACACCTGGCCAGAGGGTGGGCCAGCCGGGCCTGGCTCTGTGCGCGTCCATGTTCAGGCAACTCTGAGACTAAGCACATAGCTAGCATAAATAATATAAGCATTTCCCTCTCAAAGGAGAGGCGGAAGATGGCCACCTCCAGCTGGCTGCCGCTGCCACGCAGTAAGAGGAGGGCACTATGCCCAATGTCTGCTCTGTTTGCTCCCATGTGGGGGGGGGGGGCGCCTGGACCACCTCCCCCCCCCCAGCTTTGCAGTGCCCTCTGTAGCCCAGCCCAGCATAGCCTGGGGAGTTATCTCTTTCTTTTGAGATTACTTGATTCTAACAGGACGGCCCCAGAAAAGCTCGTCCTGATAAGAAAATGCCTGAAATAGAACTAAGCTTTTTTTTCCTTCAAAGATATTATGTAAACACTGGGTACTGTGTTTTGCAACTATTATCACAGAAGTCAAACAAAATCAGAGATGTTTCACAGTCCCCAGAGATAAACTAAAAAATGAAACAATCCAACTAGAATTCCACAGACCCAAAGATTGTCAGAAATAAAGACTTGCAAGGCCATTTATCAAGTTAAAGGCTGTTTATAGGGTTAAAACATAAGGCAGAAACTTTCAAAAAGCTGGGTCTGGTAGTTTATCATGCCTGTAAATATGGCACGCAGGAGGCCAAGACAAGCCTAGACGACAACAGTAAGTTCCAGGTCAGCCTGGGCTACAGTGTGAAAACTTGTCTCGGAAACCAGAAGGGGGATGGGCTGGAACAGTGGCTCCCAACCTTCCTAAAGCCAGCACCCTTTAACACAGCTCCTCATTTTCTGGGGATCCCCAACCATAAAAAATTTAATTAATTAATTAATTGCTATTTCATTAATTGTAATTCTTCTGCTGATATGAGTCATAATGTAATATCTGATATGCAGGATGCCTGAAAGGGGAACCACAGAGGCATCCCAACACAGGCTGAGAACCACTGGGCCAGGAAGATGGCTCAGTGTCAGTGGTTAAAAAGCACCGGCTGCTTTTCCAGAGAATTCAGGTTATATTCCCAGCACCCACATGGCTCATAACCATTTATAACCGCAGTCCTAGGGGATCTGATGCCCCTCTCCCGGCTTCCATGGGTACCAGTGCACGGACACACAAGCAGGCAAAACAGTCAGCCAGGCACGGCAGCACCCACCTTAAATCTCAGCATCTAAGGGGGCAGGGGCAGGCAGATCTCTGTGAGTTCAAGGCTGGTCTGGTCAACAAAGAGTTCCAGGACAGAAGGGTACACAGAGATCTTATCTCAATAAACAAACAAACAAACAAACAAAAACAAAAGCAAAACAATATTCATATACATAAAACAAACAAAAAAATTTAAAAAGGTAGAACACCGGCCTATCCTTATCTCCCATGCTGTCGCCCCTTAAGCTTCCTGTGCTGTGATAGACCAAGGCCACCCAAGGTCATGGTAGTAGAGAGGGCACAGCTGGAAGCTGGCCAAGCAGGGGCAAACGTCAGCCCCACCCTGCACTATGCTCGGAGCCAATAGCACACTTACAGGGCAGGTGCGCACACACAAATGAGACCCTCTCCCCGCCAGCATCTGCCTGGGACTCTTCTTCAGCGTGGGCCTCACTGCCACCACTTCTCAGTCCCCTCAGGGTCCTGGTCCTGCCACCTGTGGACAGCAGGTGCACTGGCCAGCACCTACCCACTGCCGTGAGCCTCAGAGACGGGGGAGTTCCTCACCCTAGTCCTCAGAGCTCCATTTGGGTAAAATTCTCTCCCTGTCTTCAGGACAGCACACAGACGCTCAAATTTGCTGGAGGCTAATCAAGTGGTCCTCCATCTGTGGGTCATGACCCTTTGGGGGGGTCAACTATTTGAAAGGGGTTCCCTAAGACCATCAGGAAACAGATATCTGCATTATGATTCATAACGGTAACAGAATTACAGAACCACTGAGCTAAGGGGAGCTCGTTGCTGAAGACTGTAAGAGCCTCAGGCACACCCTGAGATTTTAACTCCCACAACCTCAGTTCGCAGGGGCTGGAGACTCGGCTCAGCAGTTAAGAGCACTGGCTGTTCTTTCAGGTTCCCAGCACCTACGTGGCGGTTCACCGCCGACTGTAACCGTGGGACCCAGTGCCTTCTTCTGCTGTGCATACATGCAGGCAAAAGCCATACACACCCAAATAGATCTTTTAAAAGTTCGATTTGGGGGCTGGAGAGATGGTTCAGCAGTTAAGAACACTGACTGCTATTCCAGAGGTCCTGAGTTCAAATCCCAGCAATCACATTGTGACTCAAAACCATCTGTAATGCGATCTGATGCCCTCTTCTGGTGTGTCTGAAGACAGCTACAGTGTACTTAGATATAATAAATAAATAAATCTTTTAAAAATAAAGGTCAATTTGTTATTATATGTGTGTGGGGAGGGTGTAATCATGTATGCCACTGTGTGCCAGTACAGGTCAGGGGCAAGTCTGTGGAGTGTTTGGATTGCACACAGGTCACCAGGTTTACACAGTAAGCACTGTCACCTGCTGAGCCATCTTGCTGACCTCAGACTAAAGATTTCTACCAAGGTCATTGGAAGAGACATGCCTGCCTCTTCACCTAGCTCCCGGGTATCTCCTTAAGAACATTGAGGTGACCCTGATGTCACAGAACAGAACCAGAAAGGCCAAGTTCTTGGTTGCACAAAGCCCCCTGCCAGCCTCAGCCAGGTTATTGGCCAATTTCCTTCAGGATTGCAGTCAGTTTGAAAGCCTGAGCGCTGGGCTCCGGCCTCCTCCATTTCAGAGCCCCTCACACCCTGGTCTCAGTCAGCACCACAGAGCAGGTGACTCAACAGGGCGGCCCAGCTGAAAGGACCTGGCTCTCATCCCTAACCCTGGTTCTGCCAATTAGCAGCTACGTGACTGTGGGCATTCTCGAGGCATTTCCTCATCTGCAACCCGACTTGACATGGCCCCGGAGGCAGCCTGGAGGATGTGCCAATGTGCACCAGCTGCTCAGCCTCTGCCTGACCGCGACGCACGGAGGCGCGGCTGCCGTAGGGCTGAGCAGTCCTGGGGCTTGGTCTCCAAGGTGCCAAGTACTCACTTCCAGTGGTGTCACCGCCACAGCAACAGACTGTTTTCCAACTTCAAACCCAGCATCTCCCAATCTCTTCCCAGGCCTCCTTCTAGGGTGTCTCCCCCGAGAAATTACTGGCTATGGGGCCAGACCTCTGCCCTTGACCCTAGAAAACCTGACAATCCCAACAACATCCCGGAGAGTACTGCAGCCTCATAGGAAAGACTGCTCCTCCCCACGTGGATGGTAGGATGGATTGTATGTGCTTGGCCCGGAGAGTGGCACTATTTGGAGGTGTGGCCTTGTTGGAGTAGGTGTGTCACTATGGGTGTGGGCTTTAAGACTCTCATCCTAGCTGCCTGGAAACCAGTATTCTGCTAGCAGCCTTCAGATGAAGATGTCTCGGCTTTTTCCTGCACCATGCCTGCCTGCCCGGAGGCCACCATGTTCCCACATTGATGATAATGGACTGAACTTCTGAAGCTATAAGCCAGCCCCAATTAAATGTTGTCCTTTTAAGAGTTGCCTTGATCATGGTGTCATGTCATGTGAACATGTGATCATGTTCACAGAAGTAAAACTAAGACAGAAGTAAACCAGGAACCATCAGCTCCCACCCATAGGTGCAGCCTTTCCTTCCACTGGCTTGCAGGGAACCCCATCCTCACCCCTTGCTGTATCTCACCTCCTTGCGTCTGTCTCCCTTTCTCTCACACCTGTGACAGGTGAATGCTAGCTGGCCTTTCCTCGTCCTCACCCAGCGAGCACACTCTTTCAGAGGAGCCCTATCTTTGCAGCAACTGCCCCCCAGCTGCCTGGCAACAGCCAGGGCTATGACTGCATGCATGGACACAACTCAGTGTGCTTGACCCTGACCCTGATCCTGACCACCTTCTTGTCCACTCTTATCCTCTTGGTTCCTCAGAATGGGTCCTTCAAACCTCTTCTCACTCTCTCTCCTGCCACCACCTCAGGCCATGACAGAGCGGCACCTCGCATGAAGTTATTCTTTCCACAGAGGCCAGGCCTCCCCAGGGCTGCAGAGATTTTAGCTGCACGCACATCCCCCATACCCTTGTTTAACACGTGTGTTCCGAGTCAGGGTTGACAGTGGCCTGTGGGTTTGCATTTCCTCCAATAAAGCCCTGCAGCTAGCGTGCATGTGGCACTGAGAAGCAGGTCCTCATCCCGCCCCGTCTCTCCTCAGAGCCCTGCTACTCGAAGCCCAGGCCATGACCTCCTTCATGTGACCTTCAGGAACTGCCTCTCCATCAGTGACTTCCTGAGCATACAACAAACGTTATCTATTTTAAAATAAATCTTGTACTGTCCTTCCAGCTACACGCTTTGCAGCTCCGCAGGCAGGCTTCTGTGAAGGCCAGTCTGTCCTAGCGTCCCCAGACTTCCTTGGCTAAGACGTAGAACATCCAGGCCAAAATAAATAGCCAGCAGTGATCTTCCCCAGTAAGCGCCGAATGAGTCTTAAGCTTTAACAACGTATGCCTATTGGGTCTTCAAAGCTTGGCACCCAGCTGGACACTGGCACCCTGGCTTTCTGTCCCTTGTGGATTGTTGGGCCGTACTCGCTATGCATCTGCATAAGCTCTGAAAAGCCAGCTTCACAAAGACATGACATGACCCAGAGGTTCGTGGCCACCTGCCCAAAATAATGATGGTGTCTGCCTGGAATGCAAACATACCCACATATGCCTAGGAGTCCGCCAGAGCTCTGGGGTGTCTGGTGGTGCAGTGTTTGGGAAACAGTCAATTGAAGGAGTCCTGAGCCTGAGCATACGCATGCCCAGGAGGCTGCTGGAAGTGCAAACGTCCAAAGATGGCTGCAGGGGGCCCAGTGTAGCGGAGAACACAGAGAGGAAGCAGGGGCAGCGACAAGAGCCGCCCCCCCCTCCACGAGTCAGGACTGACAGCACAGAACACAACAGACAACAGGTTTTCCTATGATGGGAAGCCTAAGATGTCAGTAAGGCACTGACTATGTTCAGTGATAGCTTGGCTCTGTCTGGTGGAGCAAGAAGGAATCGACTAGATAAGTAGAATTCAAAAACCAACAGTGAGGGCTGGAGAGACGGCTCAGCAGGTAAGAGTACCGACTGCTCTTCCAAAGGTCCTGAGTTCAAATCCCAGCAACTACATGGTGGCTCACAACCATCTGTAACGACCGCCTTCTTCTGGGGTGTCTGGAGACAGCTACAGTGTACTTACATATAATAAATAAATCTTAAAAAACAAAAACAGTGAGCTGGGTGGAGGTGGAGCATGCTTTAATCCCAGCACTTCAAAGGCAGAGGCAGTTGGCTCTCTGAGTTCAAGGCCTGCCTCATCTACAGAATAAGTACCAGGACAGCCATGGGTACACAGAGAAGCCCTGTCTTGGAAACAAAATAACTAACAGTGGTCTGGGATGAGGCTCGGTGCTAGAGCGCCAGGCAAGTAATGGTAGGTCCTGGGTTCAACACCTGCCACTGCAAATGAGGAAAAGAAAGAAGAGGTCAGTGGACTCGAAGATGGGAAGAACAGACATCATGCACTGGTCCAAACCCTGCCTGCTGCTGCTGGCTTGCTGTGTGATGCTGTCCCTAGGGTCTCATTTGATTGGCAGATTCTTACTTTTCTTGTTGCTGTGACAAAGTGGCTGAGAACCTGAGAAAACCAACTTAAATAAGGAAAGGCTTATTCTAGCTTGCAGCCTGGATGTAGAGTGTGCCACAGAGGGAAGGCATGGTGGCAGGGCCCAGGCAGCTGGTGGCACTGTGTGCACAGTGAGAAGCAGAGGGAGGTGGCCACTGGGGCTCGGCTTGCCTTCTTTACATCTTCCGCCCAAGACCCCGCCCGCAGGACGGTGCCGTCCATGTTCAGGACTCATCGTCCTGCCTCAATGAACCCAAGCTAATAATCAATGTAAATGATCACCACTGGCTAGTGAGCTGCATCTGTGTCAGAACTACCCAGGAGCCACCAAGGGATGGCTTCTGTCATCTCTGATCACCTTCATAATCTTGCAATAAAAGAAGCCTCATGCCAGGCAGTGGTGGCGCACGCCTTTAGTCCCAGCACTTGGGAGGCAGATGCAGGTTGATTTCTGAGTTCGAGGCTAGCCTGGCCTACAAAGTGAGTTCCAGGACAGCTATATAAAAGAAACCCTGTCTCAAAATACCAAAAAAAGAAAAGAAAAGAAAAGAAAAGGAAAGGAAAGGAAAGGAAAGGAAAGGAAAGGAAAGGAAAGGAAAGGAAAGGAAAGGAAAGGAAAGGAAAGGAAAGGAAAGGAAAGGAAAGGAAAGGAAAGAAAAGGAGAGGGGGAGGAGAGGGGAGAAGGATGGGGAGGGGGGAGAGGGAGGACAGGGGAGAAGGAGGGGGAGGGAGAGAGGGACAGGAGGGGGAGGGAGAGGAAGAAGAGGGGGGAGGGGGAGAGGGAAAGGAAGAAGGGGGAGAGGGGAGAGGGAGAAGAGGGGAAGAGGGAGGAGGAGGAGAGGGAGAGGGAGGAGAGGGGGAGAGGGAGAGGGAGGAGAAAGAGAGGGAAGAGGGAGGAGAGGGGGAGAGGGAGAGGGAGGAGGAGAGAGGAGAGAGAGAGGGAGAGGGAGAGGGAGGAGGAAGAGAGGGAAGAGGGGGGGAGAGGGGGAGAGAGAGAAGGAAGAAGGGGGAGAGAGAGGGAGAGGGAGGAGGAGAGAGAGGGAGAGGGAGGGGGGAGGGGGGAGGGGAGAGGGAGGGGGGAAAGGAAGGAGAGGGAGAGGGAGGAGAGGGAGAGGGAGACGGAAGAGAGGGAGAGGGAAGAGTGGGAGAGGGAGGGGGAGGGGGAGAGCCAGCAAGCTTTCAGACTAGAAACTGGATCTGGAGCAAATTCCAGGTTAGAGAGCAAACAGGTGTTATCTAGAGCTCAGACGCAAGTCTTTTGCAAGGAATCCCAGGTCTTCTAGTTTGATAGTTCATTTATTTCTCTGACAAGACATTTGTTTATTTCATGTTTGGGTGTTTTGCCTGCATGCCTGTGCATCACATGTGTGCCTGGTACCCACAGACTCCAGGAGGACATCAGACCCCCTGGAACTAGAGTTAAGGGCTTGTGAGCCACCAAGTGGTTGCTGGAACTCTGGCCTGGGTCCTTTCAAAGAGCAGCCAGTGTTCTTGAGCACTGAGCCGTCTCTCCAGCCACCTGTCTTCTTGATACATCATGACATGATACGTAGACAGCGATGCTGCACCAGTTTGTCCTCCGAACTGTTGAGAAGAGAGGGGACAGAGAAAGAGCAATGGAGAGATTACATTTCTGTAATCCTGTGAACCAACAGGAGAGAAGGCAGAAGGGAGGGAAGGTGTCATCAAAGCATTAGTGAGAAACTGAGGCAGGAGACTCACTGGCATCGTACAATGAGTCAACAGCTGGGCAGCTTCTGAATCCTAGCTGCCTGGCATCAAATCCATAGTCAGCCTCCTGTACTCCTCAGTCAGACACCATGCAGACCAACCCTCCTCCAGGGCCAAGAGCAGCTGGGGCTGGGGCGGTGGAAGGGCTGGACAGAGGAAGGCAGACCTGTCTCCTAACAGCCCTTGAAGGCTCAGGAGGTTACGGAACAGAGTAAATAAAGGCAGACAGTGTTCATACTGCAGACACCCTGGGGAAAGCCCAAGTATTAAAGTGGGGTCAATGAGGTGAAGAATGAGGTTCTGGTGATTTGGGGGATTAAAAAGTTTCTTCTTTGCAAACTTACTGGTTAGGAGAGGTACTCAGAAGAGGTACTGAGCCTTCTGGGTGCCTGGGCAGAAACTGAACACGGCAGACTCCTTTCAGCTGAGTATGTGATAATCCCCAGGGATTTTAATTTATTGAGAGGCGGCAGGATGGGGCAGAGGGAAAGAGGGCTGGGGTAGAGTAGGGGGTGGCATGGAGGGAGGGAGACAGCAAGTGAGCGGGCAAGCAGCTGTGGGTATAAGTGGAAGAACAACTTTTAGGGGTTCTCCTTCTACCTTTCATGGATCCTGAAGATGAAACTCAGGCTGTCAGGCTTAAGTGACAAGCAGTTTTACTTGCTGAGTCACCCTGCCAGCCTCAGCCATCTCAGACCCAAGTGAAGCGTCAGGAGGCTGCCTGCCTCAACCCTGGACCCACTGGAGGGATCTCCACATTCACGGCCTCCATCACCACCCTGCCTGCGCGGCCCACACGACCTGACCTGACCTGACCTGACACAGCCCGTGGCCAAGGGGATCCCTTAAGACAACCACATCCACACACTAGGAACTCCCTCAGGGACATAGTGGATGTTCTTCCTAGAGAATGTGCCATCTCTGCTCAAATAACATTTCAATGGGGCCTTGCTAAAAATGATCTCAGTAAGGGGCTGGGGAGACAGCTCAGTTGGCAAAGTGCTCACTGCTCAAAGGTAAATGACAGATCTGATTTGGGGGTCCCCACCCCCCAGCACCCTGGCTGTCAGCCCAGCATCCCAGCACTAAAGAAGCAAAGACATGCGGAGCCCTGAAGTCTACTGAGTAGCTACTCCAGCAGAGTCAGTGCCCCAGGCCAACGAGACCCCATCTCGGAAAGTGATGGAGGGTGACCAAGACACGGGACGTTGAGCCCTGAGGTCCACAAGCATCCGAATGCAAACATGCACATGCGGAACTACCCTGCCAATGTGGTCTCTCTTAGCCTCTTGGAGAGTTTTTATCCACTGCTTTATCAAGGACAAGGCGTCCTTTTACTGAGATATCATCCCTTTGTCTCAGCTTATCTACTTGAAAATGGTAGACACTTGCCCTTCTATTTTAGGCAATGATGAGTGAAACACCCACAGCCGCGTGGGGGAGGATCAATACCCCCCCCCCCGCCTCCCTCAAGGGCTGGTTCTCACTTCCCTTTGTAGCCACCTGGCAATGGAATGCCCAGGTCACATTGTGGGTTTATATTTAACTCTCTGAGACGCAGCCAGCCTGTTTTTCTAAAGTGGTGGGGGCCATTTTGCATTCCTCTAAGCAACGAACTCGTGTGGCAGCCTACTATAGGGTCATTAGCTCCACATCCCTGAGATGCTGAGCCTTCATCCTGGTGCGTGGTGCCTGCGTGTTAGCCTCTCGCTGTGACTTCTGCTTCCCTAACAACTAGTCAGATGAGAGACAGGACTTTATGAAGCCAACTTGGCACCAAATTCCTGCACCCCCCCCCTCAGCCCCAACGTGTCAGAATTACAGGTGTGTATAATACACCATATTATAATCTCTCATAAAACACCATACCTGGTTTATGAGGTGCTGGGGATTGAACTCCCAGCTTTGTTCGTGCTAAGCAAGCTCTCGGCAGACCAGGCTGCACCCCTGCCCTCTGAGGATCTTTTAACACCCTCGGTCTTGGCTGTTCATCCCCTCTAGTGAAACAGCTTTTCAAATCTCTGTTGGATTGTTTCTCTGACATCTTTCGTTTGCTTGTTTTACTGTCTGTTTAACGTGTCTGTGTGGGTTTGTGCACTTGAGTGAAGCTGCCCACCCACAGAGGCCAGAAGAAGGCACTTGGGAGGCAGAGGCAGGCAGATTTCTGAATTCGAGGCCAGCCTGGTCTACAGAATGAGTTCCAGGACAGCCAGGGCTATTCAGAGAAACCCTGTCTCGAGAAAAAAAAAAAAAAAGATCCTTGGGCTGGGGAGATGGCTCAGCAGTTAAGAGTACTGACTGCTCTTCCAGAGGTCCTGAGTTCAAATCCCAGCAATCACATGGTGGCTCACAGCCATCTGTAATGGGATCTGATGCCCTCTTCTGGTATGTCTAAAGACAGTTACAGTGTACTCATAAATAAAATAAATGAATCTTTTTTTTTTAAAAAAAAAGAAGAATAGATCCTAAGAAAACCAAACTGAACCAAACTTGGATCCACAAGAAATGTCTTAAATCAAAAGTACGCAGGCGTCTCAAAAATGCAATGTTTTTTTACAAAGAGAGAGGACAATCAATTACTATGTGAATTCAACTTGACAACATCAAGTCAGTCTATAAGGTTGACAATAAATCAATGGCAGGTGTGACTAAGGCTAAAGAAGTCACATTGGGGGATGGGACACGGAAAAGGTACCCCAAAGTACCAGCCGTTATTTTATGATTTGGTTTCCAAAGCTTCCTCAGACTGGGTGTGATCTTGGGATTAATCCTCAGCAAAGAACAAAAACAAAGTTGGAGTCTACACAACTAAAAATAAATCTTAGGGGGGACTAGAGAGACAGCTCAGAGGTTAAGAGCACTGACTGCTCTTTTGAAGGTCCTGAGTTCAAATCCCAGCAACCACATGGCAGCTCACAACCATCCATAACGGGATCTGATGCCCCCTTCTGGTGTCTGAAGACAGCTACAGTGTACTCACATATGATAATAAATAAATCTTAAAAAAAAAATAAAATAAGTCTTAGGGGCTGAGATCCCTCAGTGGTTAAGAACACCTGCTGAACCTACTAGATTCAGGGTTCCACTCCCCAAACCTACATGGCATCTCACAACTATCTGTAACTCAAGCTCCCGGACTTCTGGACTTCAGGGGCACCAGGCATGTATGTACACAGTGCACAACATGCATTTAGGCAAACATTCATAACAAATAAATCTTCTTTAAAAATACTCCCATTGACAATTACAATCAAGCCTACCTATGATGTTTATCAAAGACCTGGGACACCCGGTCAGGATCTGACCCCCACCATAGCTTACCTGTACGACTGGTAAGGCTTTCAACACTCATGTCTATGATATCCAGACCTAATAAATTCATCATTACCAATAGAACAAGTATTGACGCCTGACTTCAAGCTGCGAAGGGGGAGAACCGGGGAGAGGATCCCAGATCCGGCGTTCTTTGCCTGGCACCCACAATGTAACAGGCTGTGTGAATGAGTACACAATGCCCTTAACCAGGGGTCAGCTTTCCTCTCACCAGGGCCAGGCCATGTGCCAACTGCCCAAGCAACAACAGATAGGCTTAGTTAAAAATAAACCTTTATGTTCTAGCGAAAGCCAATCAAGAATTCTGACTCCGGGGCTCGGGAAATAGCTCGGTTAGTATAGTGCCTGCTGCCATGAAGGTGTGAGTTCAATCCCCAACACCCACATAAAAAAGGGTGGGGGCTGAAAACAGGTAGATTCTTGGGCTCACTGCCCAGTCTTGCTAGCCTATCTGGCAAGTTCAGGTCCCAATGGGAGACAGTGTCTTTAGAACAGTGTGGTGAGATGAAGCTGCTTAAGGAACCACCAGGGCCTCTTGCCCCTTGCCGACTTCAGTCAGCAAACACCCTCCCTTTCCCAGGCAATAATAAGACGAAAATACATCTGCAGGACTGAAGGCTTTCCACCCTGTGCAACACTGAAACATGGTCCCTGGAAACCAGCCCAAAGAACAAAATGGTTCCTACACATTTTGAAGACCTTTTCCACCAAAACTTCCAAGGAATGCTTCAGAGCTAACAATCACAGGAACTGCCTTCAACATAAGCAGGACAAAGTGACATGAGGCCCGGTTTTGTTTTGTCAGTAAGGGCATCTTAGCTCAGGCACACTGTGAGAATTACTAAGGCTTTTTAATCTTTAAAAATTCAGACGAATTGTTCTGCAAAGTCCATCCCATGTAGGATCAAACCCAAAAGGAAAACATATTTGCATATGTGCCATAGGAGGAGAGAAGAAAAGAGGCAGAAAGGAAAAGGTTAAATTACCATCCAGTACATATATATTCCAAAACCCTGCGCAGACACCTCAAGTCACAGCTTCCGTACTGGCCTGCACAGATGGCTTTATTCCTGTGAGGAGACTGTATACAAAGCCAACAACTTGTGAAGCCTATATACACGCATATCTGGGTCTCTTAATTCACATGCCTGCCCTTGTGGAAGAACCAAAACATAAATTCTAAAGACACCAGCAAAAGTGACTTAGCAAGCATGGATGGGCGTATCTGTAATCCCAGGTGCTTGGGAGCCAAGACAAGAAGATTGCAAGTTCTAGGCCAGCCTAGGCAACTTAGGAACCCCCACCTCTTGACTTGGGTCTTTGAGTACACCCTTCTAACAGGAACTTAAAAATGTTTTATTATTATTATTTTTACACTTCTTTTGTGTCTCTGTGTGATGTTGACCCACACACCATGGCATGCACATGGAGGTCGGAAGACAACCTGTCCGTCACCAAGTATGTCCTGAAGATCAACCACAGGTCCTCAAGCTCGGTGGCAAGAGCCCTGACCCACTGAGCCATCTCTCCAGGGGCTAAAGCAAGGGCTTAACATGGGGTCAACACATGAGCTGCAAACTGTGGGAAGAAGCTGACAAGTCCCGTCAGACATCCACAGGCAGAGTCGGGAGCCGGGTGGAGAACTGCCTTGGGCTGACCTTCATACAGGCTTTGAGGACGGAATCCAGTCATCACCATGGTCTCTACATCTTTACCCAAGATGGTTTATGCCAGGTATGGCAGTAATGCCAGCACTCAAGAGACTAAGGCGTGAAGATGGATGTGAGTCCAAAGCTAGTCTAAGTCACACAGTGAGACACTGTCTGGATACCACTGCTGCTGCCACAGAAATGACTTGCTCTGCGGATACCTGCCTCACCAACTCAGTACAATATATAATATACATTATATAACATACATTATGTATAAATATATATTTATATAAAATATATGTATAAAAATCATACATATAAAATATATGTATAAAAATTATATATAAAAATATATGCTGGGCAGTGGTGGCGCATGCCTTTAATCCCAGCACTTTGGGAGGCAGAGGCAGGTGGATTTCTGAGTTCGAGGCCAGCCTGGTCTACAGGACAGCCAGGGCTACACAAAGAAATCCTGTCTTGGAAAACAAAACAAAACAAAACAAGTGTGTGTGTGTGTGTGTGTGTAGCTATTGTTTATTTAGTGACTGTGTGTGTTTTGCTGGCATAAATGTATGTACACCACGTGTTGCCTTGTCCCATAATGCCAGAAGAGCATGTCAGACCCTCTGAAACTGGAATAATAGGCTTGTGGGTGCTGGTATCTGAACCCAGGTCCTCTGCAAGAGGCAACAAACAGGGCCTTTCAACCACACAGAGGTGTAGAGGAATTTCCCTTAATTATCTGGTTGGCTAATAAAGATGACAAATAGCCAATCGCTGGGCAAAAATGAGGAGGCAGGTTTTCCAGGCAAGACAGGAAGAGAGGAGGAGGAGGAGTTGCAGGAGACTACAATCAGAGGACAGAGGAAGAGCTGTTGGAAGGAAGATGGAGCAGAAGAGCATGGCCTGGAGAAACTACAAGTAGCAGGGCTTTCACAGCTGGGGAAGAAAGTAGTGTAGAGGCTCATCTGCCCAATACAGGCGCGCAGTTTATAAATACGAAACCGAGTCGCGCTTTCCTTGAATGGCCTTATTGGGGATGGAGATTTGCAGCAACACGGAGGCATCTCCTCAGCCTTAATAGGTGAAATGTTTCAGGGGAAACTGTTTATCAAAGTGAAAATGAAGTAAATGCCCAGTTGGGTTCTTGCCACAAGCGCCTCCGACAGCTGCTTCTGAAGTCAAGTAAACAATGGAATCCAGAACGCCGGCTAGGAACCAGACTCCCGGGCCCTGACAGAGATGGTCATGCCTGGTAAGGCCGTGCCGCCTTTTGTTAAAACCTTTTAACAGAGTTGCCAGAGGTTGTCAGATCAGGAGCTAGAGTTGGATCGGTTGTGAGCTGCACAAGGCAAGTGCTGTGCTGAGAATCGATTGCAGGTCCTCGGAACGAGGTAAACCCTCCAGTCCTGGTAAATAAACTCTTCAGCTAGCCTTTACTGTGTTTGAGACTGGGTGCGACAGTTTTAAAAACATATCAACACCACAGAGTGATGCCATAGGTTGAAGTTAACTCTGACTATGTATGTTCTCTCCCTTGGGGGGTTCACCGTGTGACCTATGTCTGAGAGGTCACTTTAATATCATACCTTAAGGGCTTCGAGCTTTAGGGACATGAGCATGTCCTGCAGAGTCTCAGGCACTAAGGGGTGAGGGGGCTGAGGAGGCAGGTACACAGGCCACTCCTCTGCAGGGGGCAGGTCATCAGAACCCTGCTTGGCTCCTATCACAGGGACCGGCACAGAACTTCATTTCACCTTCAAAGCAGACCTTTCTCCCAGTACTTGGAGTTAAAAATAGTTTAAGACCAGGCTGGCCTGGGCTATTTTTATCTGGAAAATTAGGGGTCAAGAACAACATAGTACACAGAGAGGGGAGTTGACCACAGTAGGAAAGAACACCCACAGACTTGGAGGTAAAAAAGGCTTCTGGAGATTAAGAGTTTAGACAGGTGGTAAAGGAAGGTAGGTATAGGCCAGGCCAGAGGATAGTGAAGGTCAAGTCATTGAGTGCTAGCATGCACCTAACAGCAAGCAAAGGCTTGGGGAGCTCCACACAGTAATCACAGTTGTTTTGTGCTTATAGACTCTCTCTCTCATAGCCCAGGCTAGCCCTGATCTCCCTAAGCAGCTGAGGATGACCTTGAACTCCTGACCTTCCTGTCTCCACCTCCCAAGTGGTAGGAATATAGGTATGCACTACCACAGTACACTTGGAGTGTGTGTGTGTGTGTGTCCATGTGGAGTGTGCATATGACTGAATCTGCACATGCAAAGGCCAGACAGAAGAGGATGTGAGAGACCCTACTGCATCGCCCCCTATCTTACTGCCTTGAAATGGGGCCTCTCAGTGAACCAGGAGCTAGCCCAGCGGCTAGGTAGCCCAAGTCAGTCTTGTCTTAACATCAGAGTTATAAGTGTGTGGGGCCACAGTTCTGTAACATGCACGCTGGAGATTCGAACTCCTCACGTTGGTACTCTCACCCGCTGAGCCATTGCCCCAGCCCTGGATTAGAGGATGTTTTGGTTTGAGTTTTTTTCTGTTTGGCCCACGGTTATACCCGCCCCAGGACAGCTGTGAGTGTAGCCCAACATTAAATGATAAACTTACTTCTGACATGATGAGAGGCCATGACCCACACTGTGTAGTTCTCAGACGTGAATTCCACTGTTTCCCGAAAGCAAGATAGGACAAACCCACAATTGTGCCTAAGACTTTTAAGTAGTTTTATAAGTGTTGGCAATGACTTTCTATTTCATGGACTCATCTGTGGCAGAGTGCGTGTATGTATTCTGTGATCGCATATATGGACGCTCGCACGTGCGTGCGTGCGTGCGTGTGTGTGTGTGTGTGTGTGTGTCCCAGGTCTGAGGTGGATGTTAGGAATATTCCCCATCATCCTCCCACCTTGTGGCATCTCTCAGTCACACCCAGAGCTCACAAGAACTGCCAGTCTCTCTGGCCACCTTACTTTCTTGATCTGTCTGTGCCCCTGAGGCTGGACTCTCTGGCCAGCTACTGTGAGTGCCTCACAGCAGTTACACAGGTCCTGTAACTGGAGGCTGAGCAGTTCAGCCACTGTGCTGTCTCCCCAGTGCTCAGTAGGGTCAGCTTATGATAGGTTGTGCATAGCAAAGAAATCGTAAAACAAAACAAACCAAGAAAACAGTAACACAGATGTAGGAGGGGCTGCGTATAAAATGATTAAAATCTCAACCAGGGTGGTCGGAGGAATCTCAGGCCTAACACTCACCGAGGCTCTGACACAAGCAGCTGGGAACACTCATGGGATAGGACAAGGTGCTAGGACCACAAGGCTTCCCACTGTGAGGATTGTGTCACTGGGATAGGGGCTGTCAAGGTCACAGCAGGACACTGAACCACCTCCACCTGGGGGAGCAGAGGAGGCCACAGAGGGAAGGGACAAAGGAGGCCAAACAGAAAGTGTATGGCAGGAAGTAAAATGTTCTTTTCAAAAGGGACAGAAGGCTAGGAGAGCTGTAGGAGAAGGAGAGGTCTCTGAAATCCTCCAGGGTAGAGATGAAGCTGTGTTTGAACAGGAGTTTGAACTGGGAATGACGTAGCCCAGGCTAGCCCTGAACTCACTGCATGGCTGAGGACAGCCTTGAATTCCTGACCCTCCTGCCTCCTCCCACTAAGTGCAGGGGTTACCAACATGCTGCTACCTCAGTTTATGAGAGAATGGACCAGGAGTCTTTTCTCTCCAGAGAGTTGCAACTACCTCTAAGGCCCTATCTCTAAACAGAAAGAGACATCGAAGACAGGGATGACCTGCAGACCATGAATCACCATGAGCACACACTTAAGGGTAAGCTGTCATTAACTGATACAGAGTGAACCAATTAGAACATCAGCAGGATGCCTTCTACAGGCACAGCATACACCACGAAGACCCTGGCCCAGGACATCCCTCAGCTGTGTATAACCCCAAGAGAGGTCAAGTTTGAGCTTGGGAATGTGAAATGCCATCAACTGGCAGGAAGAGACTCTGGTGACGCATCTGTGAGGATTTTTAGAATGCAACAGGTCCCCAGACCTCCACAGGACTGCAGCCATGTTAGAGACTCGATTCTGACCTCAACACGCAGCACACAGGCTCCAACACCTGCCACACGTGGAACAAACGGACACTCTCTGAACAT
The DNA here is from genome assembly GCF_947179515.1 of Apodemus sylvaticus. Taxonomy (NCBI): domain Eukaryota; kingdom Metazoa; phylum Chordata; class Mammalia; order Rodentia; family Muridae; genus Apodemus; species Apodemus sylvaticus. Next base: position 4,417,935 of record NC_067492.1, on the reverse strand, counting down.
ACTAACCTTACATTTTGGCTTCTGTAGTTCCACTTCTTGCTAACTGATGTGTGTCAACCAGGAAATGTTTTTTGTGTATTAAAGACAAAGAGCTGTAAGGCTCGGTGCTGTGTGACTGGGAAAATGCCTCGTGCCTCTGCTGGCTGGCAATAAAGACTTGCCTTTTGGCTTTAAGGTGTCCGTGTGGTGGTCTTTGGTAGGTTTACCTTACAACAAGATTTGGGTGGCTGGAACCCAAGGATACCAGAAAGCACAGGCTTCAAAAGGGTGCCACGCCTGCCAGAGGAAGGGCACCACAGAAGACACGTCCCACTGAGGAGCAAGAACGGGAGGCCCTGCTTCAGGCAGCACAGCTCCAACAGCAGCAGGACAGACACCATGGGAAAGAATGTCAAGCTAAAGTGTCAGACTGGCCGAAGCGTTTGCATAGAGAGTCACATACGATCAGTTCTTCCAGAAAGAGTGCACTGCAGACAGAGGACGGGCTGCCCCCACTTCTGCAGGCTGGTCACTAACAGCTCCAGAGCCCCTCCTTGGAAAAGTCACTTAGCCCTCTCTCTAGAACTTATTTTGAGAAGAAAAATTAAACGTGTGTGTGTGTGTGTGTGTGTGTGTGTGTGTACCTATGCATGCTCATGTACATGTTCATGTATGTGCATGTGGAAATGTATGCATGCTTTTGTGTGTGTGTGTGTGTGTGTAAGTGTGTAAGCGTGCGTGTGCACACACACATGCCCCAGGATAGTGGTGGTTGGATCAAAACCCACCTAAGCCTTTTTTTCTCCAGCTCACAAGAGGTGGACAGACAGGGAAAACAGTGATCTCTTACAGAAAGGATCGTGGCTAGATCTCTAAGTTTGAGCCTAGCCTGGTCTACAAGCAAGTTCCAAGCCAGCTGGGGCCCCACAGTGAGACTCTCTCTCAAACTTAAGAAGAGAATCATAAATTTTTTTTTAACATGGCAAGAGTAATAATTAGTAATAGTTTTAGCCTGTTGCTGTCTAGTCAAAGTACATTGATTGTGGTGCAGGCCACAGATTCCCCAAGGTAAGCACAAGGGACAGACAGACAGACTGAATAACAATGCGCAGCTCAAAGACACTGAGCCATGAGCCCCAAGGCACAGCCACAGTGGTGGGGTCCCAGCTTCCAACCCAGATCTAACAGGGATACAAACTCACTACCCTGTTTAGAATGCCCCCTTCCAGGGCTGCAGAGATGGCTCAGAGCACTGACTGCTCTTCCAGAGGTCCTGAGTTCAAATCCCAGCAATCACATGGCGGCTCACAATCATCTGTAATGGGATCCGATGCCCTCTTCCAGTGTGTCTAAAGACAGCTACAGTTTACTAACATAAAATAAACCCCCTTCCCTCCTCAGTCCCACTAAAGATGTTTCTATGGTCCTGGCAGGCCTGGAGCTCCCTACATAGACCACTCTGGGCTCAAATTCACATAGATCCACCTGCTGCTGCCTCCTGAGTGCTGGGTTTAAAGGTATGAACCATCATACCCGTCCCCATGGTAACCTCTCAACTTTTTTTTTAAATTTAATTTAATTTAATTTAATTTAATTTAATTTAATTTAATTTAATTTTTGGTTTTTCGAGACAAGGCTTCTCTGTATAGCCCTGGCTGTCCTGGAACTCACTCTATAGACCAGGCTGTCCTCGAACACAGAAATCCACCTGCCCCTGCCTCCCAAGTGCTGGGATTAAAGGCGTGCGCCACCACCGCACACGGCACCTCTCAACTTCTTTACAACCATCTTCTACTCAGCTGGCAGGGATCAGCTGGCCCCAAACTTTCCAGCCTTTCTGCACACAGGACAAATGACTTCACCCTTCCATCTGATGTCACACCAGCCAGCTGCTCTTATTCTACGGCCAAGGCGCTGGGACAGTGGTTCTCCATCTGTGGACTGTGACCTCTGTGATAGTCACATCATGACTCATCACAATAGCAAAATCAGTTACGGAATACTAATGATGTGAGTTGGGGATCACCACCATGTGAGGGACTGTATTAAAGGGGTTGCACACAGTGTTAAGAATTCCAGAAGGGCCGGGCGGTGGTGGTGCACGCCTTTAATCCCAGCACTTGGGAGGCAGAGGCAGAGGCAGGTAGATTTCCGAGTTTGAGGCCAGACTGGTCTACAGAGTGAGTTCCAGGACAGTCAGGGCTACACAGAGAAACCCTGTCTCGAAAAAAACAAAACAAAACAAAAGAATTTGAGGAGGAATAAGAGGGGGTCAGAGGTATGCAGGAAGGAAGCCCTGTCTGGTTCCGTTCTTTCCAGGCCAACAAATATTTAATTCTCTTTGGGGTCTGGAGGCTTTTCTCTGAGCACAGGGGCAGCACAGTCCAAGATGCATCTGCCTCTCCCATGGGGCTTTGTCACCTAAGAGGATTGCCACCTCTCTCTGTGGCAGCGGCAATAAAGCAGCAGGATTGTCCTCATCCTATTCTTTGCTCTAAAAGCCTCCCAGAGCTGACTAATTAACCACAGCACAGAAAACTGAGTGGTATAGGAGCTTGCTGTTCTCATCCTGTTACTCTCTCTCCCTCTCTCTCCTCCCCCTTCTCCTCCCTCCTCCTTCGAAGCAGGTGCTCCCAGGGAGGTGGCCTCAGAGATATTCTCCTGCCTCAGCCTCCTGTTTGTTTGTTTGTTTGTTTCTTTCTTTCTTTCTTTCCAGGGCCTTGAGCTCACAAAGATGTCTGTGCCTCTGGGTTAAAGACTGGCACACCACACACCTGGTGCTGCAGTAATCTCAATAAGACAAGCGCAGTGCTCCCCCAGGGTCCCATTCCTCTGCATGGCTTCACTCTACCCAACTACAGGGCCTGTGGCTTCTGATAGTGCTCAGACACTGCTTTGTGCAAGGGAAGACCGTGGCTCCCTGCAGCTGATGTCACCATGAGTCTATCCAATCGAAGGCTGTGAGAAAGGCTAAGAGGTCAAAGGGCAGCTCAGGGCAAGAAAAGGGTGAGGACCCCTGAGAGGGTGGAGAGTGGGGTAGGTTCCATTGGTCACAACAATCACGTTTCTGGTTTTCTCCCGGATTACTTCATCTTCCCTCGGGGGTTCCTCTTTTTAAGAGGGAGGGTAAGCAGTGGCCGGATGCTCGTGTCTGAGGCAGACACTGGGGAAGGGCCACCCGGGAAGTCTCACAACTTGATGACCATTGTCCTTGGGTATATGTAGAAGATGTGACAGAGAACCTGGAACTTGGCTGGAAGACCTGACTTAAATCCTCGTATCTGGGAGTTGAAGCAATGGCTCAGTGGTTAAGAGCACTCACTGGCTAATCTTCTAGAGGACCTGGGTTCAACTCCCAGCACTAACACCACAGCTAACGGCCATCTGTAATTCCATTCCCGATGCATCCACGCCCTCTTCTGGTCTACATTGGGTACTGTACATGTGTGGGGCACAGACAGACAGACATGCAGGCAAAACACTTGTGTACATCATTTTTAAAAAAATAAAATAAAATAAAAAGTACTCCTGGTATTTTACAGAACTTCCAGTGAGAGAAGCTTTTCCAACTCTGAGGCGGGGACCAGGCCCTGACAACCACTCTGTTTCACTAGCTGAAGTGAGCCGTGCACACTGGTAGGAAACAGCTCACAGGACAAAGATGAGAGAGGACGCTCCCAAAGGCAACCAAACAAAACAGCCTCATGAGGATAACCCCTTAGAGATAGACTTAAAAGAGTAGAGCTTAGTGACTAAACACACAGCTGCCTTTGAGTATATGAAGTAAACATTGTATAGTCAAAAAAGTTTACATAGCCAGACTCAGAGTGCCAATGACATACCTCCTCACCATTTACAGAAATGTCTATCAAAACTAGAGAGTGCCACACGCCTTTAATCCCAGCCCTTGGGAGGCAGAGGCAGGGCTATGAATTCAAGGCTAGCTTGGTGTACAAGGTAAGTTCCAGGACACCCAGCGCTACCTTGTGAGACCCCCGACTCAAAAAAACAAAACAAACAAACAAAAAACAAAACAACAACAACAACAACAACAAAACCCTAGAAAAGTAGGTAAACAGAGGCTTCAAATCTAGCTTGAATCTGACCTGGGTGCCTAAATGGTGGGCTCTGGCCTCCCATGTCCCGACTCTTACCCCCTAGTGTAAGTCAGGGAAGCCCATCCTCGTCCAACAGTGCGGATCACAATGACGCTGGCTGTGGGAAGCCTAGTTGGAAGCCTAATGTAGCCTGCTTGCACACTATTTGGAAGGAGTATGTGTCTTAGTGCCCAAAAGCAGTATTTTTTCTTCTTTTTAATAAGTAATTAAAAATTACATGTTCAAACATGATTACCTTTTTTTTTTGTCAAAAAGTTCAATGAGGGGCTGGTGTGGTGGTGACTCAGGTGGTAAAGGTATGTGTGCCAAGTCTGATGCCCCAGGACCCACTCGGTGGGAGAATCGATTCCGGAAAGCTGTCCTCTGACCTCTGCGCAGATGGACGCATATGCGTAATAAATGTAATTTTTAAGATGTGAGGGTCAGTGAGAGGAAGTCCTTAAGAATGCCCTCCACAGACTCTGAATGAATGAAAGTGTGAGCTCAACTTTGGAGCAGGAGCCATCCTCCCTGCTGGTCCCCCAGACCTCCCTCCAGGCCAGTGACTTAAATCAGGACTGTTCCTTCAGCTACCTCAACCTATGAGGAAAGACAGTGTCTATTTCCCAACAGTGTCCCCAGGAGAGCCACTGCCTTCAGAGCCAGGCTGTCAGTTGTCACTTCCCTAAGAACAGGAGGAAGGAGGGCAGAAGCCTGCCACCACCTCACCTAAGGGAAGCCAATCGATCACCGCGGTCCTGGCTCCACATCCCACACCAAGCTGTCCCCCTCCACCTCGGGGTGTCCAGATGTCAGTCAGGACAGCCTTTCTTTTTAAATATGATGAAAACCGCATAGAAAGCACAGACTGGGGTGCAATCAGACATCTATCCCCTTCCCAGCTTGGCTGAACTTTTGGAGACAGGATCTCAGGTAGACCAAGCGGCCCTTCAACTGGAGATGGAGCAGAATGTGACCTTAAACTCCTGATAGTTCTGCAGAGAAATGGGGTCACAGGAGTCCTGGCATGCTGCTGGGAACCAAACTCAGGTTTTTCTCCGTGTTAGGCAAGCCCACTATCACCTGTGCTACATCTCCACCACGAAGCTTAATTTTAACCAACTTTTTATTGAGGTCACTTGATATTAAGACAGATGCCCCCATCCAGTACCGAGTTTGCAGTAAATCAGGGTTCTCACTGCATTCGTTGTATTTTTCCCTCCCGAACATGCTCAGTCTGACAGTCCCATATGGCTGTCAACATAGTTCAAAACCCACACAACCAATAATTACTGGGAAGAGCTTGTGTGTACAAACTTGTGTGTCAGTGTTTTCTAAAACCTCCCAAAAGTCGGACAGCCGGTAGACGGAGGGTGGATCAGGGAGCCCTGGGAGGGCAAGAATACAAAGAAGAGATTCAGATCTGAGAAGGAAAGTGGAGAGCCACTCGCCCTCTGCCACGGGAGGGAGGGAGCAGCAGACTGGAAGGCACTGCCACAATAAGAGAAAGAAGAAGAAGAAGAAGAAAATCCCACCAAGCCTAAGGTTAAAAGGAGCCCTCAGACCTCCAATTCCGTGTCGGTTTTGTTTTATAAACAAACAAACAAGCAAGCAAACCAGGAAGCCAAAGAAGCAGCCCTTTTCAACAGAAGAATCTCATTAACAAAGCGAATAGAGGAAACCTGTGCTCTGAGTGTAACCTACCTACTATGAGCCCTGGGAACGGAAACACCTCTTTCCCGGTTTGGTAGTGGGTTTCAAAACAGTAGGGACAGCCAGCAAGATAAAGCTACAAGGGGGAGGGGAGCAGGCCGCCAAGCTTTTCCTGAATACAGGGAGTCTTCCGACCACAGGCTTTTTTAAATGGACCTTTCTGGGGGCATCTGACAGACTCCCAGCCAAACACAGTGTCTGGCTCTCAATCAGAGCCGAGTACGCGCTGAAAACCGCGGGGCTTTTAACTCGCTCAGGCATACAGGCAAGATGCATCACCCAGACCCGATTTAGCTGGTACCCCCAACGACCCCCACGAGTGACCAGGGCTCCGGCAGGCTCTGCACTGTGGCTGAGAGTACTACAGGGACAAAAGGAGCCAAGCTAAAATAGAGCGCCGGCCGTGGGTCTGGGAGGGGCGGGGGGTGGTCCTCACAGACCCTCCTTCGGGCGCGAGCCCCCAGCCACTTACTTTCGTTCGGCCGTTTATCCTGTAGTTGCCCAGCTTTCCGCTGCAGTGGCGGATCAGGTCGTCCATGCTGCTCATGAGCAGGCCGATGGTTTCACAGCCGGGCTCTTTGCCCTCGATCCAGGTGATCTGGTCCCCCCGGATGTCCTTGGAAGAGTCGCTCTTCTGGCTGACCAGCTGCCCGTCCGTGAACTTGCCGGTGTCGTGCAGGGCGCGCACCTCGTCGCCGATCTGCTGCCCGGTCTCCCTGCCCAGGAAGTCGTCCACCACGCAGATGCCGTGCTTGTTCATGCACGGCACGATGTACTCCAGAGCCAGCTTCAGCGCCGGCAGCGGCTTGGTCTGCCCGTTGGGCCGCAGTCCTCCGCCGGGACTCAGCGCCTCCCCGGGGCCGCCACCCGCTGGGCACGGGCTGGCGCGCTCAGGGCCCGGAGACCTGCTAGGTGGAGGATCCTCGGAGCCGGACTCTGTCTGGCCGGGGCCGCTCCGGGCCTGCGCCGCGTCCTCCGGGCCCGGTTCGCGTGAGGCCGCTGCGCTGTCCCCGCGCCGGGCCGCCCCGCCGGCGCGCGCGGCTCCGGGGGCCCCACCGGGCGGGGGCGCGACGCGGGGTTGCGCCGGCGCGGGCTGCGTGCGGGGGGCCTCGCCGCCCTGGCACACCAGCTTGTGCTTCTTCCAGTCCTGGCGCTGGTGTTCCTTGCAGCAGTAGAAGGAGCTGCGGCAGCGGCCGCAACGCAGCAGGTTCTCCATCTTCCCGCACAGCTCGCAGTACTGCCGGTCGCGCTCGCTGGCGCTCAGCACGCCGGGCCCGCCGCTGTCACTGGCCATGGCCGCGGCAGGGCGGGCCGCCGGCCGGGAGCGGGGCGGCGGCGGGGCCGTCGGGGCGCCCGCCCGGGGCCGCCGCCCGCTGCGGGAGGCCGCGCGCGCCCTGGCCTCGCCTGCTTTGCCCCGGGCCGCCTAGCGCCGCATCGCGCCGGAGAGAGCGCGGCCTGCGCGGCGCACGGCGCCCTGGGCGGGCGGGCCCAGCCGGCTGCGTCGGGGCGGGCGAGCAGGGCGCGGGCCTGCGGGCGCCACTCGCTCCGCGCGCGCTGCACGTACACCACGGCCCCGGCGACCCGGCGCGCGGGCGGAGAGGGCGGGGGCCGCGCGCACGCGGCGGGCCGGGCCTAGCGGGCGGGCGCGCCGCTTCCTCCGCCCTCCCCTCCGCCTCGCGGCTCCGCCCGAGGCGCGCGTCGCTAGCTTGCGCGCGCGCGGCTCCACCTGCCTGTGCGGGCCCGCGGGCAGCGCTCCGGGACTACCTCGGCCGGCCACTTGGGTCTCAGGGAGGAGGAAACGGAAGCTCAGACGGCCGCCGGGCCGCTCCAAGCTCCGGGACGGCCGCTGCGCGCTCCCGGCCTGCTGCTCCCCGGAGGCCGCGGAGGGCACAACAAAGGCCCCCCGGGCAGCCTGCTTGGGGACCGGCCCTTGCACTCGCTGGGCCTGGTTCTGGCTTTGCTTTGTTTGTTTTTGCTTTTCTGCGGTCCTTAAACTCTGAGATTTCTCCCGGTTCCGGTTCGAGACTCTGGGTTAAGTAAGGTAATCAGGGCTCGATTCCAGATCCGCATTCAGGCCTGAAACTCTGAAGAGCGTAGTCCGTGAACAACGCTGCACACGGAATTTCAGTCTCGCATTAGAATCTGCAGTAGTATCTGCAGAATTTCGAGGATTATTACGGGCTTTCTTTGTTGTCTTGAGACGCAGCCCGGTAGTCCTCGGATGTAGACTTTCCTATCTCTTCTGCTGCAATGGTAAGGTGATTAGCGTGAGCCCTCTTTACCAACTCAGTTATCTTCATCTTGCTTGTTTTCAGTGTTGTGAATTGAGACGAACACACTAGTTGGTGGGGTGTTTTGCTTTGTTTTTATGAAACCTTAAAACCTCACAGAGCCTGGCATGGTGACAAACGGCTTTAATGCTGGCACTCAGACAGAATTGGGACCAGCCTGGGCTACAAAGGGACTCAGGGCAGAGACCCTTTCTCAAACATCCATACACACACAGCTTGGAGAAACAAACCAGAGAAGGTCGGTTCTTCCTGTGATTTGTAGTAACGACTGAGGCTGGGGCAGGGAGAATGGCAGATATAATTGGAGCTGCTGCAGAGAGGGAAGCAAGAGTTGTACAAGTTCAGGGCCAACCTGCTCTAAGTGGTGGGTTCTGGGGCAGCCAGGGCTACAGAGTTGACTTGGTCACACTGCCTCCAAAACACAAATCAAAAGAGAAGGACCACCACCCCCAGGCGCAAACATAATGCACACAGGGGCATTCACTTGAGTGTAACCATTGGGACAAACAGCCCAGAGTTTAAAATGGCTGTTTGGATGCCAGGGGAACGCAGAAACAGGAATTGTTAGCTCTGCCATTTGAACGAAACTGCAAGCAAAACAACTCAGAGATTTAAGAGTGATTACATTTACAAACATAAACTTTAAAGAGTATTTTGAAGCTAGACATGGTGGCACGAATCTGTCATGCCAGCTCTTGGGAGATGGAGACAGTTATCCTTGCTTACACAGAAGCTACCCTGACTACCTGAGATCCGTCCCAATGCAAAAATAAGAAGCCATTTTGATCTGGGGGGGTGAGGTTCAGGGGTACAGTGCTTGCTTGCTGTATGTAAAGCCCTGGGTTGCTTTCCCAGGGCCAAGGAAAATATTTTCTGAAATGCATACATTAAATGAGGGGAGCCTCTGGGCACGTAGCTGTAAGCTCTTTGCTCAATGCCTAGGGTCCTAACCTTGATCCCTAAGAACTTCCCCCACCACCACCACCACAAGTAAATACAAGTAGAATCAAATAGTTCTTGGGCCTCTTGGTGCTAGAGTAGGTACACTTTTTTTTTAACTGTTCATAAGACTATGAACTGGTCTTAACTGACAACAACAACCAGGGTATTTGTTAAAATTCTTATACATTTACTTACTTGTAGGTATTAAAATTGCCCCTATAGTCCAAGAACTTTAATTTTTTAATTGCAGTTTATTAGTTTAGAGTGTATGTGTACATATGTGGGCATGCACAATCCGCAGTGCGTCTGGAGGTCAGAGGACAACTTTCTGGAGTGAGCTCTCTCCTTTCCTCTCTGCTTCGATCTAGGCTTAGGCTCAAGGTGCCAGTCACAGATGCAACTACCTTTCCTGCCAAGCCGCTAGTTCCAACAGTTTACCTCTGCATGTTTGTGTGTGTGTGTGTTTTAAATTTATTTGTATTGAATTCTACTTAAAGGTATCAGACTTGATTTTTTGTTTGTTTTTTGATTTTGGGTTTTTTTTTTTTAGGAGGGGGGGATTTGGTTTTTTCAAGACAGGGTTTCTCTGTGTAGCCCTGACTGTCCTGGAACTCTGTAGACCAGGCTGCCCTCGAACTCAGAAATCCGCGTGCCTCTGCCTCCCAGAGTTTTGGGATTACAGGCATGCACCACCACTGCCTGGCAGAATTGAGGTTTTAGTTAACAGAATCAGTCTTGGTTTACTCGTAGTCACACGCCACAAAGCTGGAACAGTTCCGAGTTTCAAGTTCTAGGCCAGCCTATCTTAAGAGACAAATAGTCCAGAAACTTGTTAACTTTTCTTGTTGGCAATTAAGCGTATAGAATCACAAACATACAGGTAATAGAAAGTCAAATAGAGGGGGCAGGAAAGATGGATCAGTGGTTAAGAGCACTGGTTGTTCTTCCAAAGGACCTGGGTTCAATTCCCAGCTCCCATGTGGCAGCTCACAACTGTAACTCCAGTTCCAGGGCATTAGAAAATTTCCTACCAACACACATAAAATAAAATAGATTTTTTTAAAGATTTATTTATTATATATTAGTACACTGTCACTGTCGCTGCCTTCAGACACACCAGAAAAGGGCATCAGATCTCAATACAGATGGTTGTGAGCCACCATGTGGTTGCTGGGATTTGAACTCAGGACCTTTGGAAGAACAGTCAGTGAGTGCTCTTAACTGCTGAGCCATCTCTCCAGCCTATAACATAATGTGTGTGTGTATGTATGTATGTATGTATACATATACACACAAATATAAAGTAAACCTTTCAAGTGTTTCCAAAAGCCCACAATTATGGACTTTGTGGTTATTGTAGGGTGATAACTTAGGCAGTAATTCTCATCTGGAGAGGTCTTGGTAAGCATGCCATTGGCTAAGTTGCTTGGCTAAGAATCTGGGCTACCATCACCATGGTAACTGTCAACATAAAACTCTTAATGGTCAATCCTGGGGCAGAAGGTTAGAGGTACTCCAAGGGAGTCCCTGCTTTTCAGGCAATGCCTGCCTCAGGCCAGTCAGGAGCAATGTGGTGGAAAGGGACAGAGAACTAAAGGAAGCGCCACTTTCTCAGCTCCTACCTCACAACCTGGACCACGGCTGACTGGCTACCTGAGTGGCCACCCTTTGTTTTCTGTGGGAGCTCCCCTGAGTTAGGAAGCGATGATCTCAGAAGTGTCAAAGGCAGACACACAAGGTGGAGAGTGAGTTCAAGGGGGCAGTGATGTGATGGCGGCATGTTCCTGTCATCTCAGCTAATGGAGGACTGAGGCAGGAGGATTGAAAGTTGAATTCTTGCTTACAGAGTGTGCCTGCGCTGCAGAGCAAGTTCAGGGTCAGCCTAGACAAGTTAGTGAGGCCCAAAGACTCAAAATAATAAAAAACATTTAGTGGTGCAGCTTGATGACAGAGAAGGCATGACATCATGTGCAAAATCTCTGTAGCCCAGGCTAGCCTCATTCAGGATCCTCTGCGCCACACTCTCAATTCCTCAGCTTCCCCCCTACACACACACACACACACATACACACACATACACACACATACACACGCGCGCGCACAGAAATGACTAGTCTCTTCAGGAAGCCCATGAAGAAAAAGAACTTGTTTTGTTTTAGGTTTTTTTGTTTTGTTTTATTTTGTTTTGTTTTATGAGACAGGGTTTCTCTGTGTACCCTTGGCTGTCCTAGAACTCACTCTAGACCAGGCTGCCCTTGAACTCACAAGACAGGCCTTCCAAGTGCAGGAATCAAGCGCCGCCACCACCTGACTGAGTTCAGTTTCTTTTTCTTTTCTTTTAAATTTATTTTATGTACATTAGTGATTTGACTACATGTATGTCTGTATCAGAGTGTCATATCCCCTGGATCAGTTGCAGTTTTGAACTGCCCCGTGGGTCCTAGAATTGAACCCAAGACCTCTGAGCCATCTCTCTAGCCCTGAGTTCAGTTTCTTAAGATATTAAATGTGTCCTAAATCCAGAAAATCACTAAACATTCTTAGATTAGTGTCTTTTCTACTCAAGGGACAGAATGCCTGATTGTGACTAAGGACCTCTGGCTTCTCCGTGTGACCATTTTGTTTGAATATGATGCAGGGCCGGTATAGCACAGGCATTTCACCAAGATAAACAGGAAGACAGTCTCTGAGTTCTGGGGAACTGGCTGGAAATCAGCCAGTTTCTAACTCTGGTTTGGGGACACACACATGGGTGGGGCTGGAGGCAGCACCTGCTGTCCATGAAAGGGGACCTGCCAGGCGCACGGTGAGCTTCCTTCCTGCAAGGCCGTCTCCAGTGAAGATAAATCGCTCAGTGAGACTCTATGTCCAAGAGCGTGTACCAGTAACCAAGCCTTAATAGTTTGGGGTTTTAAAGCTGCCAGGAAATAATAATAATAATAATAAAATTACACTGTTCATTAAAATTTTTCTTTAAGAAAACATTTATTTGCCGGGCAGTGGTGGCACACCCTTTAATCCCAGCACTTGAGAGGTAGAGGCAGGCAGATTTCTGAGTTTGAGGCCAGCCTAGTCTACAGAGTGAGTTCCAGGATAGCCAGGGCTACACAGAGAAACCCTGTCTCAAACAACAACAACAACAAAAAAGATAAAAAGAAAAAAAAGAAAACATTTATTCTGCCAGGCGTGATTGTGAATACCTTGGATCCCAACACTCAGGAGGCAGAAGGCAGGCCGATCACTGTGAGTTTGAGGCCAGCCTTATCTACATAGTGGCAGGTCACCCAGGGCTATGTAGAAAGACTAAAAAATAAAAAATAAATAAAAAATAAAGATTGTGTGCGTAAGTGTATGTGTGTGGTGTGTGTGTGTGTGTGTGTGTGTGTGTGTGTGTATGTGTCAAAAAAACATCTTGTGGAAGTAGTTTCTCTTGTTTCCTTTACATGAGTTCCAGGGATCCAACTGACATTTTCAGGTGTAGTGGCAAGTGTCTTTATCCACTGAGCCACTTTTGCTGGGCCTGATAAATATTTTTTTTCTTTTCTTTTTTTGAGATAATGTTGTGTAGCCCAGGTTGGCCTCAGACTTGCTATATACTCAAGAATAACCTTAAACTTCCTACCCTACTGCCTCTACCTCCTAGGTGGTAGATTATAAGTGTGGGACACCATGCCTGGGTTGCTCAGCACTGAGAAAAGAACTCAGCTTCAAGCACCCTAGCTGAGCACGACCCACTGAGGCCCGTCCCCAGCCTCACGATATTCTATGCCTGTTTTTGAGACCAGATCTCACCGGGCAGCCAAGGTTGCCATGAAGCTCCTTCCTTGACGTCCAGGGTTCTAGGATGACAGGGTGTGCCTCCACACCCAGAGGCATTGAGAGGTGGGACAGCAAGCATACTTCTCCTGATAACTGTGTACCTGCTGCTCGTGACTCCTCACAGGAAGAACCTCTGACTGACCTTCAGGTTTCCTCAAAATACTGGGGAGATGGTGGAGGCTGAAGCAGGTGCAGTGTGTCTTGAGGGCAGCCGCAGATTGCCTTGCCGGAGAGCTGCGGTTGAGTAAGATTTCCCTCCCAATTAATCACGGGCCTTCTATTAAGGCATCTGGGCATTCAGTTAAAAATGCTTTCGGGTGCTGCACTCTATAGCCCTGAGACATTTTGTCTCCACAGAGCGGTCTCAATTTGTGAGTCAGGATCCCTTTTCAGAGTCACTTACCAGATAGCTTGCATATCAGCTCTTGATTCATAACAGTAGCAAAATTACACTTACAAAGTAGCGAGGGAGAGGAAAGTAATTTTATGGTTTCAGGGTTACAGCCTTAGGAAGGTTGGCAACCACTGCCACAGAGTCTTACATATCACCGAATGCAGAAACATGTTCTACATAGTGATTATATATGATGTGCATTTTGAAGGCTGGTTTTGTTTTGGTTCTCTTTGAGACAGGGTCTCACTAAGTAGCTCTGGCTGTCCTGGAACTCACTATACAAAGCAGTCTGGTCCGGAACATGCAGACCTACATTTGCTTCTGCCCCCGAGGGCTGGGATTAAAGCTGTGGGTGACTACACCCAGCTTTTTCTGCTATCATTTTGGTTGTTTAGGGTGTGTGTGTTGAGAGAGAGAGACTTAGTGCTCATGTGCAGTGAGGAGCACACAGGCCACATGTTTGTGTAGCATCAGAGGACAGCTACCTGGTTTTCTCCTACCATCTGATTCCCTGGGATCAAATTCCAGTCATCAGCCTCGGCAGGGAGTGCTCTTACCTGCTGGGTCATCTACTGGTCTCCTTGTTTTGTTTCGTTACTTTTTTTTTTTTTTTTGAAACAGGGACTCATGTACGCTGACTGGAATGAACCTCACTACATAGCTGAAGGTAACCTTGCTCTTCCTTCCTTTACCTCCCAAGTACTGGGAGGTATATGACTTACATAGCTTAGTCTATATAATAACTTCCAGGCCAGCCAAGTCTATGTAGTGAGATTCTTTTCTCAAAATAATAAATAAATAAATAGCTGGGCAGTGGTGGTGCACACCTTTAATCCCAGCATTTGGGAGGCAGAGGCAGGTGGATTTCTGAGTTCGAGGCCAGCCTGGTCTACAGAGTAAGTTCCAGGACAGCCAGGGCTACACAGAAAAACCCTGTCTTGAAAAACTAAATAAATAAATAAATAAAATATTTTTAAATGTTTAAAGAGCTCCAAACTGTAAAATGTAGGTAAGGACAGAAAATGATGTCAGAATCTAGAAGGATAGTGCATGCTCATGATTCCAATGTGTGAGAAGTGGAGGCAGGAAGTTGAGTTCAATGTTGTCCTTTACTGCAGGCTAGCCAGGGCTACATGAAAGCCTGCCTCAAAAAAGCAGAGAAAATAAAAGCTGGGGAGCTGGCTTAGTGAGCAGACTGTGAACGCAAAGGTCTGAGTTCAGACCACACACCCATGTAAAAGTCAGTGCAATGGCACTGGCTTTAAAAGCTCAACTCTGGGACCTGTGTAGTCAAGGTGGACTCAGGGAGCAATGGCACTGACCTTAAAAGCTCAACTCTGGGACGTGTATAGCCAAGGTGGACCCCGAGAGCTTTCAAGCGAGCCACTCCAGCTAGAACAGTGAATACTTGGTCCCCCACAAAAAAAGGTAAAGGGGCTGGAGAGATGGCTCAGCAGTTAAGGGCACTGACTGCTCTTCCAGAGGTCCTGAGTTCAATTCCCGACTTCCCAAAGAACCCTTAAGTTTCCACTTCAGTAGAGACAGGAGAATTGGCCTCTGGGTTATTCTTGACTAACATAGTGAGTTCAAGGCCAATCTGGGATACTTGAGATCCTGGCCCAAAACAAAATATAAATGAGTTATGCTTTGGGACACACCGTTCCTTGTCTGCAGTATGGATACAATTGGAGGATCAACTTTACAGGCATGCCAGGTAGCACCTAACTGAGAGAAGAGGGTGTCGGCCAGTGGTAAGGATGGGGGTGCTTCATTGTCATGGCAAGGGCTGTGGGGTGACCTGCAAGGGCTGGTTGTTTCCTGGACACCACCCCAACAAGCATCCAGGGCCATCTTTAGAGAGATGGCAGATGGGAGCTTCCTGTCCATATTTCATCTACGGTCTGATGACGTTGGTGCCGGTTCCAGGTCCAGATGAAGAGTCCTTGCCACTGCTTGTGACACCCTCAAGGACCCAGCAGCTTGTCCCCTCACTGCCTTCCCAGCTCTCTACTCCTGACCCCACCCACCCCAGCCATCCTCACCTGCTGGTTTTCTCTACCCAATACCATACAACAACCCTACCTTACCTACCCTACCTGTCAACAGGGATGGTATTAAAGCCCTATGGCTCAGAGGTCACTTCCCATGGCTGGTGCGACACAGGCTGGAAACCATTAGCAGTCAGTTCTAGTTGACTCACAAGGAAGCATGAGTGTAGCTGATGTAAGAGTGGCAGCCATGGGCTGCTGACTAAAGCCCAGCCGGGCTCTGCATTGACGAGGACTCCAAAAGGCCTCACTTGATTGGAGAACCTTCTCATCTCTATCTTAAAAATTGTCAATTAGCTGGATGGTGGTGGCACACGCCTTTAACCCCAGCACTCAAATGCAGAGGCAGGTGGATATCTGCAAGTTCCAAGAGGCCAGCCTTGTTTACAGAGCGAGTTCCAGGACAGCCAGGGCTACACAGAGAAATCCTGTCTTGAAAAAAACCCAAATAAGCACTGAAGCAGCAGTTAAGATCACTGACTGTTCTTCCAGAGGACCTGAGTTCTATTCCCAGCAACCACATGGTGGCTCACGACCATCTGTAATGGGATCTGATGCCCTCTTCTGGTGTGTCTGAAGAGAGCAACAATGTATTATATATGAAAACTCAAACAGATCAGCAGATATCAAAATAATGAGTTTTGTTATGATGTTCTCCCACATGGGAATAATATATTTTTTTCACACCCCCTCCGCTCCCTGCTCTGCCCACCCTCGCTGGTTCCCTCTTTCTCCACGAAGAGTCCCCACCCAGCATGAGTGTCTGTTTATAATCTAGATCACACACATGAGAAAGCACACACTTATTTTCCCCACCTTTATTACCTTCTCCTCACCCCATCCTCTTTGGTTGCTTCTTTCTTTTCCCTTTCTGCGCATCTCACACACAAGGAATCTAGATCCTGTGTGAGAGGAGGAAAACTCCTCCTTTCCTGTGGTGAGCGCGACCTGTCTTAACCCAGAGATCTCCAGCTCTACCCAGCTCGAGGCAGAGGACATCATTTCATTCTTCCTATGGCCGAGTAAGATGTGCTTTGTTATCTCAGTTCTGTGGCGTGCACGCCATACACACACACACACACACACACACAGCCCATGTTGTCTTTCATGTGTGTGTTGATGGGCATCTAGGCTGCCTCTGTGCCTTGGCCAGTGGACAGTGCCTCAATAAGCAGGCTGCACGAGGGAGGCCTCCTTGACTTTCAGTGAGAATCCAGCTGTGGTAAAACTGAACCGCACAGCCCAGAACAGAGTTTAGAAGGACAGGATAAGGGCCTGGAGAGAGAGCAGGCAGATCACTGTGAGTTTGAAGCCAGCCTGATCTACATAGCAAATTCCAGGCTAGCCAGGGTCACACAGTGAGACATTGTCTAAAATAATCTAATGAATTAAAAGATAAACTGTTGGACTAGAGAGATGGCACAGTGGTTAAGAGCACTGACTGCTCTTCCAGAGGCCCTGAGTTCAAATCCCAACAACCACATGGTGGCTCACAACCATCTGTAATGAGATCAGATGCCCTCTTCTGGGGTGTGTGAAGACAGCAACAGTGTACTCACATAAAATAAATCTTTAAGGACAGGCTAGTCACACTCCCCAGAATTCAGTTTGCTCCCTCAGCTCTCCTGTCCCTGACCGCCCCTCTAGAGATGCTGCTGTGTAGGTGTCTGAGCTGCTGGGCTGGCAGCCTCCCTGCTCCCAGCCCATCTCCTGCTCCCAGCCCTCGTTCAGAATAAACCTTATCAGCTCAGATCAGAATAAACCTTATCAGTTTAGATCACATATTCCTCCCCTGCATAGTATCATGACAAACCTAGCAGTGGGCCCCGGCTGGCTGCACACAGGAGGAAGATGGAGCTTTTAGTGCCTGGCTGCCTCCTCCTCACCACTCTGGCTCTGGAATCCTCTCCCAGTCCTCCTCCACTCCCATCACACACACACACACACACACACACACACACACACACACACACACTGGAGCGCAAGCACACACGTACACTCACTGGGCTTTCCACACGTTTGTACAAAACTTTCTTTCATACCTGCTGGGGTTCCATTACATTCTTTGAATTCCTCTTTCTCACACTGAAGGAATGAGAGAGAGAGAGAGAGAGAGAGAGAGAGAGAGAGAGAGAGAGAGAGAGAAGCAAGAAAGAGACAGAGAAACAAACTCCATGATGGATAGAGAGGAAGAGAGAAGAAAACAGACCAGTCTCATAAGAATTTAAAAACTTTCATTGAAAACAATCCTTGCCTTGCCGAGGAGCCCAACACAGATCTCTAAGCCAGCCACAAGGAACCGAAAGGACTCCAGACAGAGACCAGCAAAAGCCACAGTACTTGTTAAGTTCAGTCTTACTCTTATTGCTTAAAGAATTTAAAAAAGATTTTTTTAAAAAAGGTTTTTGTTGTTTTTGTTGTTTAAGTCCAGTGAAGCCCTGATAATGGAGCTCTCTTGGTGATGAATGGGCCACAGGGCGGCACAAGTATGTGGGCCTCACATTCCTCAAGGTTAAAGTCCCACTGCTGTCAGAGTCAAAGGCAGATCTTGAGAACACAGCTAGTGCCTGCCCTGGGGGTGGGGCCCGGATGAGAATTCCATCCTCAAAGGCACACATCTTGGAAAGAGTAAGGGAAGTTTCACATTCC
Organism: Apodemus sylvaticus; assembly: GCF_947179515.1. Lineage (NCBI taxonomy): Eukaryota > Metazoa > Chordata > Mammalia > Rodentia > Muridae > Apodemus > Apodemus sylvaticus. The sequence continues at coordinate 4,400,003 of NC_067492.1, read as the reverse complement.
AGAATACTTGAATGTCAAAGTTTGGAAGCTTAGTTAGCATTCTAGAAAACAAATAAGCTGGGAAAGGGAAAATCGAGGGTTGAGGTACTGCTCTGTGGTGAGACTGCTGGCCTAGCATGGACCTGGTGCTCAACACTACAGAGGAAAATAACAAGGGGTGGTTTCAAAGCCAGCCTGACCCAGAATAACTCCCAGGGCTACCTAGAAAGACACTGTCTCAAAAAACAGACAGCAGGGCATGGTGGCCCATGCCAGTAATCTCAGGTCTTGAAATACTGAGTTATATGGTTATCTTAAGGTACCATATAGCCAGGCAGTGGTGACACACACCTTTAATCCTAGCACTTGGGAGGCAGAGGCAGGCGGATTCTGAGTTCGAGGCCAGCCTGGTCTATAGAGTGAGTTCCAGGACAGTCAGAGCTACACAGAGAAACCCTATCTCAAGGGGAAAAAAGGTACCATATAGCAAGACCTTGACTCAAAAATAATGGCCAAGTGTGGTGGCCCATGTCTTTAATCCTAGCACTTGGGAAGCAGAGGCAGGAGAATCTCTGAGTTCCAGGCCAATTCTATAAAGTTCCAGAACACCCTAGATTACACAGAGAAACCCTGTGATATATATATATGTGTGTGTATATATGTATGTATGTATATGTATATATGTATGATATATATCATGTAAATGTATATATGATACATATATGTATAAATGTATGTATGTGTATATATATATGCAAATGTATATTGTATATATTATATATAATGATGATGATAATGGTGGTAATAAATGAGTGAGACAGAAACCAGACTGGAGAGGAGCTTGGAGCTGGAAGTTTACAGAGACAACAAACCTCATTAACAAATCTTGCAAGAGCCCCCTTTCTATGAAGCAGGTGAGGCTGACCAACTTTCTGTTACTGCTTTTCTGTTTGCAGCCTCCCTCCCTGCCCGCAGAGGGTTCTCTGTGCAACCCAGGCTATTGTGGAACTCACACTAGACCAGGCTGCCTCAAACTCCGAGACCTACCTACCTGCTTCTGCTTCCTGAGTGCTGGGATCAGAAGCGGAGGCTGAGCACTGTCACCATTATGCTGGCTCCTGGAGCCATCTTCATCTTGAATCTGACAGCAAGTGATACAAAGGAGAAGAATGGGCTGGAGAGATGGCTCAGCAGTTAAGAGCACTGATTGCTCTTCTAGAGGTCCTGAGTTCAAATCCCAGCAACCATATGGTGGCTCACAACCACGTATAATTTTGATCTGATCCCCTCTTCTGGGATGTCTGAAGACAGCTACAGTGTACTTATATATAAAATAAATAGTCTGGAGGGAAAGATTCACAAGCCAGGCCTCCATCTTCTGCACTATTTTCAACATTTTCTTCCAAGCTCCTACAGAGCATTCCACAGAGCTCTTAACATCCGAATGGCTCTTCTAACTCGAAGTTCCAAAATCCTTCCACAGTCCTCCCCAAAACATGGTCAGGTTGTCACAGGAATACCCCACGATGCTGGTACCAATTTGTCTTAGTCAGGGTTTCTATTCCTGCACAAAACATGACCAAGAAGCAAGCTGGGGAGGAAAGGGTTTATTCAGCTTATACTTCCACACTGCTATTCATCACCAAAGGAGGTCTGGACTGGAACTCAAGTAGGTCAGGAGGCAGGAGCTGATGCAGAGGCCATGGAGGGATGCTTCTAAAAAACTGACCATGCCAGTGCCTGCCAGATTCGGACAGGTGTCTCACTCCTCCAGAATCACGCCCTTTCCCCAATCAGGGACAGTGTCTCTAGCTCCAAATGCCAAGATTCTTTGGACTTTTAAGTGGAGGGAGAGGAGGCATTGAAGTCCCTGCCAGCTTGCCTTTGTGGTTGGCTGTGAGCCTGAGTTTCAAGGCCCTTCCAAAACACCTGAAGTTCTAGGTTGGGGGTCCAAGTGACAGCAGTCTCTATAGCAGGTCTGAGGGGAGAGAGCTTCGTAAGTCTCGGGAGTTCATTCAAGACTCAGCCACAAGAAATGATGCCATTCCACGGTATTTAGATAATAGTGACGTGGCAAACACGACGCAGGACGGAGCTGCCGTGACACAGGACGGAGCTGCCATGGACTTGGGCGACTGCAGAGGCTGCTACTGTAACTGAACTGTACATAGGGTGGGGGAAATGAGCAGGGTTGTGATCCAAGGCAGTAGGGCTGTCAATTGAGTCTAAGGAACTGATGCTCTAACTAAGGAGATTTCCAGCTGTCCTACATGTTACCTAACCTCTCTTTCTTTTTAAAAAATATTTATTTATTTATGTATATAAGTACACTGTAGCTGTCTTCAGACACACCAGAAGAGGGCATCAGATCTCATTACAGATGGTTCTGAGCCACCATGTGGTTTCTTGGATTTGAACTCAGGACCTCTGGAAGAACAATCAGTGCTCTTAACCCCTGAGCCATATCTCCAGCCCACCTGATTTCTTTAAGCTTCGTATCATTGCTATGGACAAACATAAACAAAAGACTCTCCACACAGGAAGTGTTAGCAATGTTAAAAATAGAATCCTCCACTTCTGGATGTATATTCCCCAAAAAAGTGGAAAGCAGGGTTGAAAAGAAGGAGGAGGAGGAGGGGGGGGAGGAAGAAGGAGGAGGGAGGAGGAGGAGGAAGAAGGAGAAGGAAGAGGTGGAGGATGAGGAGGAAGAGGAAGAAGGAGGAGGAGGAAGAAGAGGAGGAGGAGAAGGAGAAGGAAAAGAAGAAGAAGAAAAAGAAAATCTGTGTGCCTGTGCTCACCACAGCCACAAGGTGGGTGTGGCTCAGTGCTCGCTGAAGACGGATGTTGAGTTCCAGCTTTTTGTGCTTTGCCTGAGAAAGATTCCGACGGGCTGGGCTCGTGAGCTGAACACTTGGCTGCTCTGGTGGTCCTTGGACCGTGAAGAAGTTCTAAGAGACTGTAACCTCTGGGACAGGACGGGACATGGAGTTCCGGCTGCAGAGGTAGGGAGGGCCACAGGGATCGATTTTGGCCGTTACAGGCTGGCTCCAGTTCTCACCCAAACTCTTTGTTTCTTTCTTGGTCTACCGGAGACTTGAGCAAGGAGCCTCACACACACTTCTGCTGCCTCTGAGCCCCACCTCATGCCTTCCTGGCTGTCGCAGACTGTGTCTTCTCAGCCGTGGGCCAAAATAAATCCTTCCCTTTCTTCTTTGTCAAGTATTTGGTCACAGCAGTGAAAAAAAAAAAAGAATGAATGCAAGAATATGTATGCACACAATGGAATATCGTTCAACCTTTGAGACAGGTGTGGTGGTCCACGCCTTTAATCAGAGGCAGGCAGACCTCTGAGTTCAAAAGCCAGGGCTGTTACACAGAGCAACCCTGTCTCCAAAAAACAAATACAAAAATCCAAACAAAACAAGTTTTATTCAACCTTTAAAAGGGAGAAAAGCCTGACATTACAGTGTAAACAAACCTTGTAAATATTACAAATTGAAATTCATGATTCCTACCTGCATAAAAATCAACAGTAATAAAAAAAAAAACCCAAAACATAGAAACCAAGAGGAGAATAAGATTGCTAGGCTCTGGGGCTGGTAGATAGCGATTGTTTGAAGGGTGTAGAATTTTGGTCCTACTGGTCAGGGATAAACTGGGGTCTGTTGTACCCCAAGATGCATTTAGGGAACAATGCTACACTTTGCAGCTTGGGAGACGGAGAACTTTATGCTCTGTGGAGTTTGTTACAATAAGCAAAAGACAGAGCATCCAGGCATCCAGAGTCTCCAAGAAGGAAAGAAATATTAAGAAATGAGGTAACTTGGGACTGGTGAGATGGCTCAGCAGTTAAGAGCACTGATTGCTCTTCCGAAAGTCCTGAGTTCAAATCCCAGCAACCACATGGTGACTCACGATCATCCTAATGAGATCTGATGTCCTCTTCTGTTGTGACTGAAGACAGCTACAGTGTACTTACATATAACAATAAATAAATCTTTGGGCCGGAGCTAGCGGGGCTTAGAGTGAGCTGAGGTCCTGAGTTCAATTCCCAGCAACCACATGATGGCTCACAACCATCCATACAGCTACAGTGTACTCATATACATAAAATAAGTATGTAAATAAATCTTTAAAAATAAATAAGTAAGTAAGTAAATCTTTAAAAAAAAAAAAAGAGAGAGAGCCTCGTCCTAGCTGCCTGGAAGCCAGTCTTCTCCTGTTTGTCTTCCAAACAAGATGTAGAACTCTCAGTTCCTCCAGCACCATGCCAACCTGCATGCTGCCATGTTCCCACCTTGATGACAATGGACTGAACCTCTGAACCTGTAAGCCAGCCCCAATTAAATGTTAACCTTTATAAGAGCTGCCTTGGTCGTGTCATCTGTTCACAACAGTAAAACCCCAACTCAGACATTATGTGTGTCTGCTGTGTGTGTTTTCTCAGCGCCAAAACATGCCTCCTTCCCTTTCATGGCTGATAGTTGGTGGTGCTTGAAATTCCTCTGAGGCTACTTTCAGCCTCAAAAGCTGTTCTTCAGCTTTTCCCTGCCATTTCTTTAACTTGTAGAGAAAACAAACTCATTTCAAGACTGCTAGACTCCATCAGTAGTCTTTAAAAAAAAATCAAAAAAAAAAAAAATCCCTTAGGCTGGAGAGATGGCTTATCGGTTAAGAACACTGACTGCTCTTCCAGAGGTCCTGAGTTCAAATCCCAGCAACCACATGGTGGCTCACAACCATCTGTAATGAGATCTGACTCCCTCTTCTGATGTCTAAAGTCAGCTACAGTGTACTCATATACATAAAATAAATAAATCTTTTTTAAAAAATCCCTTGAACACTCTGTACAGTCAGAGCAGACTTTGTGGTTCCTGGAAAGAAATTGTCCAGCGCGTACTTGTGTGTCCTGTCAGTCTGCGGAAGCAAAGCACTGTCTGTCGTCTCCGGGGCTCTGTAACCAGCATCGCCGCTCTTCCTGGCTGACTACTGTGGCTGCTGCTGCTGCTGCTGCTGCTGCTGCACTGGCCCACACTTGTCTGTGGTGATTCTTGTCTCACCTCTGCTCTGCTCACTTGTCTGTCTGTGATTCACCTGCTTGTTTTGCCTTGGTCTTTCTGACTGAGGGGGGAAAACAAAAAATCTCTGCTCACTGGGTTCTTCTACATTCTTTCTCTTTCTCTGGAACTTTGTTTATCTGCGCCAGAGACCATCCAACCCCAGAGACCATCCAATCCATTTGGAGTTATTCCATAGAGCTCAGATTTTTTTTTTTAATTTCTTCAGTCTGGGAACTATGCCCAGAAGTCAGAGGACAAGAGGCTGGAGTCTGTTTACTCCTACCCTGTCCCTCAGTGTGTACATCAAGCTCACCACTTGTGGGCTCAGCACCTGTCAGGCTTGTGGGGAGCATCTACCCCACTGGGCCCAAGGGCCCAAGTCACGGCTTCCTGTTCTGTTTCTATTAGCCTCCCCTTCCCCTGCCGCACTTTCTTTTTATTATTATTATTTATTTATTTATGGTTTTTTTTTTTTTTGGATTTGGTTTTTTTCAAGACAAGGTTTCTCTGTATAGCCCTGGCTGTCCTGGAGCTCACTCTGTAGACCAGGCTGGCCTTGAACTTAGAAATCTGCCTGCCTCTGCCTCCCAGAGTGCTGGGATTACAGGCATGCGCCACCACCACCCGGCTATTTTCTTTCTTTCTTTTTTTTTAAAGATATTTTATTTTATGTGAGTCCACTGTTGTTGTCTTTAGACACACCAGAAGAGGGCATCATATCACATTGCAGATGGTTGTGAGCCACCATGTGGTTGCTGGGAATTGAACTCAGGATCTTTGGAAGAGCAGTAAGTGCTCTTAACCACTGAGCCACCTCTCCAGCCCTATTTTCTTTTTTAAATATATATTTTTTATTGTTTGCCTGGATATATTTGCTTGAATGTGTCTCTATACCTGATGCCCACAGAAGCCAGAGATCCCCTGAGATTGGAGGGGAGCCTCCACATGGGTGCTAGGAGTTGAATCCTGGTCCTCTGGTCCTCTGGGAGAGCAATCAGTGCTCTTAACCACTGAGCCATCTCTCCAACTGCTCTTCCTATTTTCTTTTTTTTTTTTTTTTGTTTTTTTGTTTTGTTTTTGGTTTTTTTTTTTTGTTGTTGTTGTTTTTGTTTTTTTGTTTTTTTTTTTTTTTTTGAGACAGGGTTTCTCTGTGTAGCTCTGGCTGTCCTGGAACTCACTCTGTAGACCAGGCTGACCTTGAACTCAGAAATCCACCTGCCTCTGCCTCCCAAGTGCTGGGATTAAAGGCGCGCCACCACTGCCTGGCCCTATTTTCCTTATGACAGTTACCCTAGCCTTCTTTTCCTTTTGCTATCAATGCCTGGTTTGCAGTTTAGATTACCCAGCAGGGTCCTCTTTGTGACTGTTGCCACTGGTCTTTCTGTCTTGTTTCCTTTTTAAGGCAGAGTCTCCTAGTCTGGCCTAAAACTTGATTATGTAGCCACAAATGACCTTGAACTCCAGGTCCTTCTGGCTCCACCACTCAAAAGCTAGGATCATAGGCATGTACAACCAAATTCCAACTGTTCTTTCTTTAAAATGTCCCTGCCATGCTGGATGGTGGTGGCGCATGCCTGTAATCCCAGCACTTGGGAGGCAGAGGCAGGTGGATTTCTGAGTTTGAGGTCAGCCTGGTCTACAGAGTGAGTTCCAGGACAGCCAGGGCTACACAGAGAAACCCTGTCTCAAAAAACCAAAAAAAAAAAAAAAAAAAAAAAAAAAAAAACCTTAAAAAAAAAAAAAAAGTCCCCGCCAGCTATGGGGTCACACATCTGCCATCCCAGATCTGAAGAGGCTGAGACAGGAAAAAAAGTGAGTTTGAGGTTGTCACGGAAAACACAGGGAGAGCTTGTCTCAAAACAAAGCCCCAAACAAAACACATGAAACTGAAACTTTGTAGAGCAGCCCCTAAGAGCCACAAGGACGCCCAGTTCTCCTAGGTATACACACACTCCTATTTGTGGGACCAGAACACAAAAATCCAGATTTAGGTGTTGTCACACAGCCTAGATTTAGAATTATCTTGTTAATTAGTAAGTGCTTTTATTTACTTGTTTGTGCATGTGATGGAGGGCAGGTGTGTGTGTGTGTGTGTGTGTGTGTGTGTGTGAGAGAGAGTGAGAGAGAGAGAGAGAGAGAGAGACGATCAGAAGACACTTGTAAAAACTGGCTCTCCTAAGTGGGTCCTGGGGAATGGAACTGAGGTCCCTAGTACTTTATCTCCTCAGTCCTCCCGCTAATCCTCAGGATTCTTACATTACTTCACTCGAAGTGGAAGTCGACACCACCATTTACACAGCAAACTTCTGCATAGCCATCCACAGGGTTAGCGGTGAACAGCTGGAGCTGTTTTTCTCCCCCCTTGTCTGCCTCTGTGACCTCAGTCAGTTTCCAGATGGCAATCTGCAGAAGCTCAGGGAAAACAAAGGGTTAACGTTCAGCTTATGACTTTTGAGGTGAGGTTTCACACAGGCTATATCTTGAAATGCAGGCGTGGGCTGGACCAACGACTTTGTAGAAGGTTCCAGCTTCTGCCCACTCTGCATACCTGGATGTGCTTGGCATATCTAGATATGGAGATTTAGAGGTGGGGGGAGGGCGCCTTGGAGTCTAGTGCAGGGGGAAACGGGACTTGCAGAAAGCCTGCCTTTATGGCTTCAGAATTGAGGGGAATTGTTTTGATAATCCTTTCACCCAGCCTTATCAAGGTTTAAACAAGAGAGGTTCTACTGACCCGCTAGAAAGGAGCCCTTGCGGCTTTTTGTACCGGGTAACCTGGGTCTTGAATGGCTAGGGAACAGAAAAGGCTTGTGTCCCCTGAGTGTGCAGTGTGTGGTCCTGTGGGAACTGCTGGGCTTCACCGGGACCTGAGACAGGAATCACACTTCAGCACGCAAGGCTAGGATGCAGGGGAAGCAGAGAGAAGGCAGAGGGATCCTCACGCCTCTGAGGTCAGCTGCCTCTCAGAGACCAAAGGATGCCCAGCTACAGACAGCCTCTGCAGCGCCCCCCAGGGCAGTAAGGGAACCAGGTTCCATCAGGAGGGCCAGCAGAAGGAGGGCAATTGTGTTGTCCCAAGGAGGCCTTTCCTTGTGGCTGCACAGCCACAGCCAACCACACTTTCTCCTCTATGGCCTAGAAACAAGGGAAGGGTTAAAGATGAAATCTGGTTGGGTGGTGGCGGCGGCAGGCGGGGGCGGCGCACGCCTTTAATCTCGGCACTTGGGAGGCAGAGGCAGGCAGATTTCTAAATTCGAGGCCAGCCTGGTCTACAAAGTGAGTTCCAGGACAGTCAGGGCTACAAAGAGAAACCCTGTCTCGAAAACAAACAAACAAAAAAGCCCAAACAAACAAAAAAGAGATGAAATCTGGAGCCAGTTTTGTCCGTTCAGATAAAGGTTTGCAATGGTGACTCTTTAAGTAAACACACCACATGACTTACCTTGTAAGGCAGAGTTTATGTCATTGTAGTCAAACAAGAGGGTTCAGTGGCATCAATCGCAGAAAAAGTGAAGCGTTCCTTGTGAATTGCGGTGTCCGTGAAATGCAGACCTACTGTTCACTTGGGAGAGCACTTCTAAAGTCTCACTGTGTGAGGGCAGGTTTGGTGGCACACGCCTGTGATCCCAGCACTAGGGAGACTCCAGGCTGAAGGAGTCTTGTGAGTTTGAGGCCAGCCTGGGCTACCACTGTGAGTTCCAGGAAAGCCTGGGAGGGGGGGGACTGTGTTAGGAAACAAAACTTCAAAGGATATTTGTCTTCTAAACAATTCGGTAAATGTTGAAAACATGTGATTCACACTCATTTTTAATGTGACTCAGTATGCAGGGCACACACATGACACAAGGTGCTATGTCATGGTTATAATAGCAAGTCCCACCCTTTAAGGACCTTGAGTTGGCTCCCCACAAGACAGGCTTCATCCCTCAAACCCAGTTGTTCTTCAGAAAAGAGCATAGCCGGGCGGTGGTGGCACACGCCTGTAATCCCAGCACTTGGGAGGCAGAGGCAGGTGGATTTCTGAATTCGAGGCCAGCCTGGTCTACAGAGTGAGTTCCAGGACAGCCAGGGCTACACAGAGAAACCCTGTCTGGAAAAAAAACCAAAAACAAACAAACAAACAAACAAACAAAAAAGAGCAGACACCTGCTCTTTCCACAGATATTGCAAATGTTTCCCCCAGAGCTAACCTACTTGAAACATCCATTCATAATGCCTTCATGTCCTTGTCCATGCTCATTGGCTAGGACAGGACTAAACAGGACCAGCTTTTCTCTTTCACCTCCAGTTAAAACCATTTACAAATGTCCTGGGCTGGGATGTAGCTCAGTGGTAGAACACCTGATGCCCGTGTAACACCCTGGGATGGATCACTATCATCATAAAACAAAACAAATCAAAAATGTTTATTTTTGGACCCTGGGACAAAGGACTGAGGTACATATCTTACATGCCAAAGCCAACCTGGCTTCCAGGTTCTCCCAGCATCCCTCAGTCACTGCGGGGGCATACCTGGCCCCCAACCTTGAACTTTCCAGTCTAGGGGCTGCCGCCCTTCCCCCCCTCAGAGGCTTTTCCTTATATAATCCAGACATTTCCGTCTTTCCCTCTCTCTCCTCTCTGTGCCCTCACCCTTTCTCACTTTCTCCCCACAACTCCTCAATCCTTGGGGCCAGTGAGCTTGCTGAGATCAGCTTCCCAACAAACCTGCATTTAATATAATCTAGTCTGGTTTGAACTGGCTCATTTCACCAGCAGAGAAATAATTTACCAAAAAAACCTAGGAGAAGCCGGGCAGAGATGGCATACACCTTTAATCCCAGCACTTGGGAGGCAGAGGCAGGCAGATCTCTGAGTTCGAGGCCAGCCTGGTCTACAAAGTAAGTTCCAGGATAGCCAGGGCTACACAGAGAAACCCTGTCTCGAGAAAACAAAACAAAACAAAACAAAACAAAACAAAAACAAAGAAAAACCTAGGAGAGGTGGCTTAGTGGTTAAAAATGTCTCCTGCTCTTTCAGAGGGCAGAGTTTGGTTCTCAGCTCCTATGGCCAGCTGCTCTCAACTGTCTCAGACTCCAGCTCTAGGGGTTCGATTCCCCATTCTAGCTACAATGTGTCACACATACACACACACACACACACACACACACACACACACACACACGTGTACACACACACATTAAGTAAATTGTTACCACAGTCTGGGTTGGAGTGCGAGAAGGTGGGAGTACAGCCACCTCAGGGCCCTCGCTACAGATAGATCGTTCATTTCATTGACCTTAAAGGGTGGTCATTCCCGGCCCCCAACCTTGAACTTGAAGAGAGCCTGTCTCTGTCGTTCTAACTTTCCCCAGGTCTGGAAAGGCCCTAAACATAAGTCCCCTTGCTCTTCTTCACAGTTAGTGCTGTGGGCAGGAAAGGGTTTCAGCTGCTAATTCAACCAGCTACTTAGCAAACATCTCGTTAGTGTGAGCAGCTGTGCCCCTGACTTGTGGAAGACTTGCACACAAGGTTGGCAGATTCGGAACATCCAGTGAAGGGATTGTCACTTTGTCACTAAATACCTTTCCCAGCCACCTAATCCTTGGCTTCCTCAGGCACACATGACATAGGCTTGTGTCTCATCCGGGAGGTACACAGGACATGGATGAAAGTGTCATTACTAATGAGGAAGGTGCTTGCACTAGCTCTCATACCTGTCCACATCGCTGGATGGTAACCGTGCTAGCCAATGTCTTCTTGTCTGGATTAGTCTGAGACCTTGCAAACCCTGATGGTCCTTTTGAGTTTTCTTGGTGTTGACCTACAAATCCCAGTCTGTCCCAGTATCTTGAGCCACAGAGACTGACCTAACTCTGCCTATTCTTTGACCTTGAGAGGCCTCCGGCCTGATGGTTGAGAAGGCCCTGCTCTGGAATCTCCCTGTGGTTTCAGGGACTTTGTGGAAAGTTGAGGCTCACCTTGGTAATCCCTCGCTAATCCACCTGTGGCCCAGATATGGGTATGAAGGCCTCTTCCTGGGATGGCCCAGTAAGTAGGGTTTCCCTCTACCCGTGGCTTCTCCGTAGGACCCCGTGTTTTGTAGATTCAATTCTCCACACCTTGGAGGTAGAGTCTGGAGGGTGTGTCCCCCAGGTTGGCTTTGACTTTTATCTTATCATTCCTAGTCACAGATCAACAATCAAACCCAAAACCAAAGAAAGCAGCTCCCTGCTTTCCTACCCTCCGTTCTTCAGCCACTAACACAGATCATCACCCCTGTCACCATAAAATGTGTGGGGACACCCTGTTTCATCAGGTAGCCGAGCCAAGTCTGCACTGACTCTGTCAACCACACAGATACACCCCACCTCCCTCGTGGTGGTTTAAGTTTAAATTACTTAACAAGTGCTTAAAACAAAAAATGCCTGTAACCTCTGAGCCCCACTTGCCAAGGACAGTGGAACTTCCTGGAACGCTTGGGGTAGCGCGCGCTTCATGGAAGATAACAAGCCACGTGTTGTTGCTTCTGTAAACAAGCTTGCTTGCCTCAACTGCACAGACTGTGCTCTATCAACTTGTAGGTGGGAGGTATATAGCAGGAAGTGTGTCAGGCTTATGTGGTTTGCCTTTATAAATCTCTGACTAATGCCGGGCGGTGGTGGCGCACGCCTGTAATCCCAGCACTCTAGGAAGCAGAGGCAGGCGAATTTCTGAGTTCCAGGCCAGCCTGGTTTACAGAGTGAGTTCCAGGACAGCCAGGGCTACACAGAGAAACCCTGTCTCAAAAAAACTAAATCCAAAAAAAAAACAACCCCCCCCCAAAAAAACAACAACAACAACCAAAAAAATCCCCAAAAGACCCAAAAACCAAAAACCAAAAAACCAAAACAAAACAAAAAACAAAACCTCTGCTCAGACACCTGCTAGCCCCAAGTTCTCTTTGGTCTCTCTCTCTCTTTCTCTCTCTCTCTCTCTCTCTCTCTCTCTCTCTCTCTCTGTCTCTCTCTCTCTCTTTCTCTCTCTCTCTCTCTCTCTCTCTCTCTTGGTTTTTTGGATTTGGTTTTTTTGAGACAGGGTTTCTCTGTATACATATCATTCTCTGGGAATCTTGGGATGAACCATCCATGATCCTGGCTAGTATTTAATAAAGTTTGCTTCAATATTTGGCTCAAAAAATTGTGAGGGTGATCTTCTCACCCGGTCGGATTACACTTGCCCCAAGCTCCTGGTGGGTTTCCTTGCTTATGATACTTTGGATATAAACTGGGGTTTCACAAACTCCAATGTATTTCAGTTAGTTAGCTTGAGCCCAGGCCGGTAATTTCAGCACTCAGCTGGAGAGATCGAAACTGTCAAAACAAAAATAAAAAGAAGCAGAAAGAGATGCAAGATCAGATGATTTGTTTGTGTTTGCCCATCTATCCTGAAATAGACTCAAGGGGAGAGGCTAGAAGGGGATACCAGGCGCCTCCCTGTCCTCTCAGGGTATCACCCTCCAGGAACACATGACCAGCTGTGCTAGAGCTGTCCGAACCCTGACCTCTGAGGTTTCTGTGGAGACATCTGTACAGATGTCAAGAAGGTAGGTTGGGTGGGGAGTGGAGCATTCCTTCCTCCAGCTGTGGGCCCGGCTCTCCAGATGCCGATCTGATGACCTGTCATTGGAAAAGGGAGGCAAACAGAGGATTTGTTTGTGGCGAGTTCCCACAGGCAGGGACAGACTAAGGTTCACGGAATCCCTCTGGGAAAGAAAAATTCTAGTTTCTATGGTGTGCTATGGAGACACACAATGCTGTGTTGCTGAAGAATGGGATAAAATGCTATGCCACCTATAAACTGTGCTGTTTGGGTATTGCCAACTTGACACAAATTGGAGCCACCTGGGAAGAAGGACACTCAGGTGAAGAGTTAATTGCCTCCATCAGATTGGCCTGTAGGCCATTTTCTTTATTGCAGATTGATGGAGGAGGGCCTTGCCCACTGTGTATGGTGCCAGTCCTGGGCAGGTGGTTCTGGGCTCTATATGAAGGAAAGCTGAGAATGCCGAGGGAAGCAAGGCAGTGAGCAGCGCTCCTTTGTGGCCTCTGCCTCAGTCTCTGCTTCCAGTTTCCTGCCTTGGCTTCCCTCAGCGATATGCACTATGACCTGGAAGTATAAGCCAAATAAACCCTTTCCTCTGCACATTGGTTTTGGGAACGGTGTTTTATCACAGGAACAGAAACCAGAGTGGAACAGCCCTGATGGCAAAGGTTTTCATTTGTCACTGAGGCTACAAAACTCTGCTCCCTGACCCTGGTGACAGAAACCAACATCTGCTGTTCCAGCTGTTGTTTAACCACAGGCTCTCTGGGTAGAGGTGGGCAGTCCACCACAGTTTCTGATTTCATCTTTTTCCACTTTTCCTCCTCCTCCTCCTCCTCCTCCTCCTCCTCCTCCTCCTCCTCCTCCACACCTCTGCTTACACTAAGTAGAGAGTCTGGGGCTTGATGCCAAAGCCAGTTATCAAATGTGTGTAACTCATTGCTCGCTGATTCTCTGCAGAGATGAAGTGCGCTGATTTTTGCATTTCTTGTTCACTAGAGTACATTAAAAAGTAGATCCAAAGATGTGGCAAAGCCAGAGGTGCACAGCCTGCTTTAACTGACAAGACTCTGTCATTTTACAGATGCCGAGGTGCGGCCCGCCCAATCCTGCCCACAACTCCCAGGATCTGAGAGCAGCTGAGCATGTGCGCCCGGGCGTCTGGCTTCTGAATGGAAGGAGACATGGTGCAAGAGATCTTTTTTGATTTTTAAATTATGTTCTTCTGGCTAGCATGAGAGCTGTGGGTTTCATTACAGCACTCTCACACACGGGTCGTCCTTGGAGCTTCTCCTGACAGCGCTCTCTGCACTTGCCAGACTCTGACTGCTGCCCTACCCCAGTAGGGATGCTCTGTTCTGCCTTATCCCATGTATTCCATCACACACACACACACACACACACACACACACACACACACAGGGGCACACTCACACACACACACATATGCATACACAAACACAGGTACATTCATACACATACATACACAAACATACAAACATATACACATGCATACTTGGGCACACTCACACACTCACACACTCACACACACATGCACACACATGCACACTCATACACATATGCACACAGGCACATATACTCATACACATACACACACAGAAACACATGCACACACATACTTACAGACACACAAACATGCACACACAGGCACACACATACATACACAAACACACAGGCATATACATACAGACACACACACTCACATGCACATACACACACATAAACACAGGCACACTCACATAAACCCAAACACACATACACACCCAAACACACACACACACACACATACATACACACACACACACATACACACACACACATACACACCCAAACACACACACACACACATACATACACACACACACACACATACATACACACACATACACACACACACACACACACACACACACACACGCCACCCGTTCTAATCCTCTGGATCCCCTTTCTAGTTTTCATGCCCTCTCTGGGTATTCTGGGGTGACCTCTCTTGTAATGGGGTACTGACTTTTTATTTGGTAACTGGCAGTAACTCTGTCCTTATTAGCTGTTTGTTGTCTTGTAAATTGAGACACCAAGGTAATGGGGAATGGGTAATAGACCAGAAAAGCTATGAATACATAGAGTCAGTGCTATACACCTGCAGATTCAGCACACAGATGGAAAACAGCTGAGGGGAAAAATCAATACAATTAAATGACAAGAGTAAAAATGATAGTTTTTAGGGGGGTTGTTTTATTTTTTCTTTTTCTCCCCCCCCCCCCTTTTTCCAGACAGGATCTCACTGTGTGGCCCTGGATGGCCTGGAACTCACTGTTGGCCTCAAACTCACAGAGACAGGTTCATCTGCCTTCCTACTTCTGGAACTAAAGACATATGCCATCATGCCCAGCCAATTAAACACTACATATTTAAAAGATTTTTTTTTGCTGTTGCTTTTAATTACATGTGTGCTTTTATGTCTGTGTGGGTGTGTGCATGTTAGTACAAGGTTCCCTCAGAAGCCAGGAAAGGGTATCAGAACCCCTGGATCTGAAGTTACAGATGGTTATGAGCCACCAGGCGTGGGTGCTGGGAACCAAACTCTGGTCCTTTGCAAGAAAAGTAAATGTCCTTAATGATAAGCCATCTCTTCAGCCCCTAAAATGACACATTAAAAATATGCATTTCTTTTTATGTGTATGAGCATCTTACCTGAGTGTATCCTTGTGCCAGCAGAGATCAGAAGGGGATACTGGGATTCCCCAGAAATGCAGTTATCGGGGTGCTGGGAATAGAACCCTGGTCTTCTGCAAGGGAAGTATTCATGCAGCAGATGCCTTGTCCTAGGTATAATTAGTAGCTAGAGGTTCTTTACAGTCCACAGGACAAAGCTGGGTGATCCCAGGGCTCAGGAGGTTGAAGCAGGAATTGAAGATAAACCTCAGCTCTGAATGGAGTTCTGGGCCAGGCTTGTCTATGTGAGAGCCTGTCTCATCAATCAATCAATCAATCAATTAATTAATCAATCTAAGGCTTAGGGGACAACACACACAACTGATCCCTTTGTTTAGAATCAAGTTTCCCCAGATGTGGGTGACATCATGGATGACATCGCGGAACCTTCCGTCTTTTACCTATTGTGGGTAAGGCCTCGGCAAACACGGAGTGACATCTGTCTGAGACCCTTCCTCTAGCTTTCTTGGCACTCAGAAATTGGAATGATTGGATCTCCTTTTAATGTTTTTCGGGAATTCTGTGGTGTTCTCCATGGTGTTTGTACCATTTTACATTCCCACTAACATTATATCAGAGCTTAAATTTTCCCATTTCACACTGGTCTTTAAAACAGGGTCCTATGTGCTGGAGCAATGGCTCAGTGGTTAGAGCACTGGCTGCTCTTCCAGAGGTCCTGAGTTCAATTCCCAGCAACCACATGGTGGCTCACAACCATCTACAATGGGATCTGGCATGTCTGAAGACAGTTACAGTACACTCATATCCATAAAATAAATCTTAAACAAACAAACAAACAAAAAACCCAGGGTCTTACTAGGTAGCTCCGGCTGGCCTAGAGTTTACTATGTAGACCAGGCTGGCTTCAAACTCACAGATCCACTGCCTCTGTTCTGGACTTGACACCACTATTGCACATGAATTCACAACAGTTGAAGATACCTTCACAAGACCCGCACAAGACCAACTAGTTAAACGACCAGCATAGAGTTGGGAGAAAGTGGCTACTATGGTACTCCTGCTCCAGTGGATAACTGCATGGCCCTGAGACGGGGCAGAGCTAATGAGATCCAGCGAGTTAAGTTATAAAGGGTGTGAAAATGGAGGGGGGTGTGATTGGGGTTCCCAGGGGAGTCAGAGTGGGAAACGAGGAGGAAAAGAGAGAATTGAAATACAGTAGATTTTCCTTTAAAATATATGTATATGTATATGTATATATACTTTATTTTTATTTTGTGATCATTGGTGCTTTGCCTGCATGTCTTTGTGAGGGTGTCTGAAGCCCTGGAACTGGAGTTACATACAGTTGTGATGACTTACTTTGTGGTTGTAGGGAATCGAACCTGGGTCCTCTGGAAGAGCAGTTTGTGCTCTTAACCTCTGAGCCACCTCTCCAGCCCCATGAATAAAATTTTCAAAGAATGAATTTAAAAAAAAATTTTAAAAGAAAAATGTCTTTGTGAGGATGACTTACATCCTGCCACGTCTCTCTGAAACTGTGATCTGACTCTGCAGGTGGTTGATAAATGGCGGCGGTTAAATATTCATGTTGAACAATCAGATGAGATTGATTCAGTAACCGAGCTCTCTAAACAAAAGCAAGAAACGCAGAGGAGGTTTTTTTTTTTTAACTTTTTTTTATTTATTTAGATTTATTTATTATTATAAGCAAGTACACTGTCGCTGTCTTCAGACACACCAGAAGAGGGCGTCAGATCCCATTACAGATGGTTGTGAGCCACCATGTGGTTGCTGGGAGTTGAACTTGGGACCTCTGGAAGAGCAGTCAGTGCTCTTAATCACTGAGCTGTCTCTCCAGCCCAGCAGAGGAGGTTTTAAAGGTTGAGTCATGTTCCAAAATGAGTATCCAAGCTCTGTGGTAACAGTAAGATGACACCAAGCCTGCTCAAGAGAAAAGAGGCCACTGGACCTAGCTGCACGCTCTGAATTATATTTTTGCAGCAGTACAAAAAGAACTCGACATGTCTGTGTTAGTTTTCTGTCACAAAACACTTAAGACCACCATCTTTTTTGGGGGGGGAGGGGAGTTGGATTTGGTTTTTTTGAGACAGAGTTTCTCTGTGTAGCCCTGGCTGTCCTGGAACTCACTCTGTAGACCAGGCTGGCCTCGAACTCAGAAATCCGCCTGCCTCTGCCTCCCAAGTGCTGGGATTAAAGGCGTGCGCCACCACACCTGGTCTCATTAGACGGCTTTACTGTGAGACTTAGAGTGGTATCTTATCAGTTCAGGGCTCCTGGCTGCTCCTTCAGACGTGGGTTCCCAGCACCCACCTCCTGCAGCACCCACCTCCTGCAGCACCCACCTCCTGCAGCACCCACCTCCGGCAGCTCACACCTGCTTGTGATTGAAGCTCAGGAGATCCAGTGCCCTCTTATGGCCTCTGAGGATACCTGCACACACATTCTGTCTGTTTCTCTCAGTCTCAGTCTCTGTCTCTCTGTCTCTGTCAGTCTCTGTCTCTATAATCTTTATTCAAAATTAACAAGCAGTGCTGGTGATGTCCTTGACAGCAAAGGAAAACAATTTTTTTTTTTTTTGCTGGCTCCGGATCACAGCCTGTCTGTCAGAACTGCTTCAGGTGTGCAGGTGGGCAGGTGTGTCAGACCAGGCTGTTACCCCAGCATTCATGGGGAGGCATGAATGTAGAGTTCAGGATCACACTCAGCTGCACGATGAGGTAGGAGGCTAGCCTAGGCTACAAGAGAGACACTGTCTCAAAGAGCCAATAAGGGAAGGAAGGGCAGGAAGGAGGGAGGAAAAGACAGGAGAGCAGAAATCGGATCCACCATACTGTGTGAGTACACACCCTTGTACCTCTCTACCTGGAGCAACTCACACCTGTGTGGCCCCCTGTGTGGTCACATACCAGACTGACCGAGGACACGCAGGGACCATTCTGGGGCTGACAATGCAACTCAGTCCTCCTGTTTTACTTTCTAGGGGTTTTGATGCATCCGTGATGACAGTTCCCACTGTGACAGCCCAGAATGCTCTGTCCTCCTAAAAACCCCACTGCCCTATCACTCCCTCACACACAGCCGCAAGCTTTTTCAGACCAGAGAACCTTAGCAATCGGGAGGGAAATTCAGCCCTGTCTTCTCTGTGTGCTCAGAGCTTGCTTTTGGGTGCCATGTTTTTGTCTGTCTGGTTTTGTCTGCTTTAATCTAACCTGGTTTCTTTACCTTCCCGTCTTTCACTGGCAGATTTGGAACGTCTCTTTCATGTGACATCAGCTTCACTTTTTGTTCAAGGCAATGCCCTATGTTTATTAGAGAATTTGTGTCCAAGAAGTCAAGATGTCCTTGAATGATCCAGGGCTGAAGGGGTAAAGTGCTCCCTGGCTGGGAAAAGACCTGGGGTTCACTTCCAGCACAATGTAAAACCAGGACCGGTCGGTCGGTCATGCATGCCTGTAACTTGAGAGGTGGAGAACCAAGGCCAGCCTTATTGTCCATATGCACGCTACCTTGAAATGCCCTATAGTTAAGAAAGGCTTGGGCTTGGGACAGTACAGCCATGCTAACATATGACAAAACTGCAAAAGACCGTGAGGGTTTTTTTTACCCCCCTTTTGGCTTTTGAGACAAGGTTTCTCTGTGTAACAGCCCTGGCTATCCTGGAACTCTCTATAGACCAGGCTGGCTTCGAACTCTGAGAGATCTGTCCATCTCTTCCTTCTGAGTGCTGGAACTAAGAGCGTGCCCCATCATTCCAGCCACATCAGCCAGAATTCTTAGCACTGCACCACTTGTGAACCCTGTCTGACACATACGATTTGCTTGATGAATTTAGTACTGGGCGATGCAGGGTATTGATCACACTGTGAACCCCGAGATTGTGTTGTTTACTGGAAAACCCTGTTTTTAGTTATGGTGTGGCTTTGCCTTAGGGAAAGAGTACTGTCTGCTGTGAAGGAGCACACTGTCTGATGCAGAGCGCTGTCTGCTGTGGAGCACTGCTGCAGAGCGCTGCCTCCCGGATATGGTGTAGTCATTGCACTCATGCACCCAAGGCACAAGATCAATTCAACAGACTCAGCTGGCATTCCAGCAAGCAGCAAAAGTCCACTCAGAGGGATTGGGGTGGAAATGAGGCAGGGAGAGGGACTTCTGGGGGTGTTGGAGAGGATAGGAGGGTGCAGCTGGGATGGGTATATTCAATTAGATGCGTATGATATGCTCAAAGAATAAGTTAAAAAATAAGAAAAAAACCTTCAATAAATGAGGTTTTTTTTTTTAAATGTAATTTTAGGGGCTGGAGACACGGCTTAATAGTTGTTGTTCTTGTAGAGAACCCAGGTTCAATTTCCAGCACCCACACAGCAGCTCACAAACCGTCTGTAATTCTGGCTCCTTCTGGTCTCCTTGGGCAGCAGGCGTGCGTACTGCGTGCAGACACACACTCAGCATTGTATTTTGTAATTCTTGTTTATTTTCTTTCCCCTTTTGGAGTTGTCCTTATCGAGTCTCCGTGGGATGTGGCAATCCTATATTAACTGTATTGCAACGTGGAAAGAATTCTTTTATGTAAGCATTTTAAATGAGGCATGGAATTATTTTATCTTTAAAAATTAAAATGTTGAATAATAGCAATGAAATAATGTTTTGGGGGGATGTTACAGAATTTTTTTCCCCTTTTCTCAGAAAGTATCTCACTGCTTAGGTCTGGCTGTCCTGGAGCTTGCTGCCACACAGATCTTCCTGCCTGTCACCCCAGCCAGCACACCTGACTCTTATGGGATTATTTTATTTTATTTTTATGTATATGAGTACACTGTAGCTATCTCTAGACACCAGGAGAAGCCACTAGGTGTTGCTGGGAATTGAACTCAGAACGTTTGGAAGAGCACTTAGTGCTCTTAAGCCCTGAGCTATTTCTCCAGCCCTTTGTTTGACTTTTTTTACGTTTGTGTAAGCCGGGCAGTGGTGGTGCACACCTTTAATTCCCAGCACTTGGGAGGCAGAGGCAGGTGGGTTTCTGAGTTTGAGGCCAGCCTGGTCTACAGAGTGAGTTCTAGGTCAGCCAGGGCTACACAGAGAAACCCTGTCTTGGAAAAACCAAAAAAAAAAAAAAAAAAAAAAAAAAAGAAGTTTGTGTTTGCATGTATGTCCATGTGAGTCCAGGTATTGGACTGGAGAGATGGATCACCAATTAAGAGCACTGACTGCTCTTCCAGAGGATCTATGTTCAATTCCCAGCACCCACATGGCAGCTTACAACTGTCTGTAACTCCATGGATCCAGTACCCTCACACAGACAGATATGCAGACAAAACATAAGTGTACATAAAATTTAAACATTTTAAATAATAATTTAAAAGAACGAGGCCAGGGCAGTGGATCCCTGGAGTTTGACTTACAGATGGTCGTGAGCCTCCCAATATGAGTGCTTCAATTCAGGCCCGGCTGATCTGGAAGATCAGGGAGCTGCAGAGCCATCTGTCCAACTCTATTGAGGAATTCATGATGAATGAATGTGATCCTCAGGAATTTGTGGTTAGGATATCACATCGATGTATATAAAATTGCTAGTACCATCATTCTAGGAATCTGGGACGCCTTAAAGCCTCAGCAGAAAAGATGGAACACCCCAGCATTCACTCAACTCCTACCTTTCAGAGTTACATGGGCAGATGTAAAATGCTTGTGTCTACACCTTTATCCAGGGCATATATTTAACGTAAATCTTCCCTGCACAGACATGTCTATGTTGTGCATGTACTTATTGAAATAGCTGTGTCTTATCCTTTCCTGGAACTCTGCACAGAATACTAACTTTAGGACTTGGTGACTGAGTAGTTCTGCTTCAGTCGAGCTTCTAGCTGTGCGTGTCACTTTCCAACCATCTTCCCATTAATCATCACCATTATGTAAATGAGGGACAGAAAGCCCAGAGGGCTGAAGCACACGCCCCAAAGCGCGGAGGCTTTACTTCCTGGTAGACCCAGGGCTCCAAACTCGGCTATTTTCCTCCTACGCTGACTCGAGGCACTCCATAGCTTCCCTGGGAAAGTCAGCTCAGCGGCAACTTGGAGAAGATTTTGGTTTCGACCTCAGAGGTGCCATTAAAATGTGACATAGGGCCAGACAGTGGTGGCACATGCCTTTAATCCTAGCACTTGGGAGGCAGAGGCAGGCGGATTTCTGAGGCCAGCCTGGTCTACAGAAAGTGATGTAGCTGTGAATATCTGAGAACAGAACCCGAAGCTTGCACGTGACAGGCTCAAAGCCACGCCCTCTCTTGCCAGGTAGATCTTGTTGGTCTGAGAGGAGGTCACCATAGCCTTGAAGCCGGAGCACAAGCAGGGCGACACTGCTTGCTGCTCAGACTTCCACGGCGCATTTGGAGTTCAAGAATTCTGGTGAGAGTAAAGGAACGCATTTCATTCAGGGCTCACACGCCAGCTAAGGGAGGGGTTCTTTTCTCTCTCCAAGCTCTCCACAGTCTTGATGAACTCAGAGGCAGGCGGGAGATTAAGATCAGATCTTCTCAGGGAGCTTTAATCTGGCTACTGCTGGGTGCTGAGTCAAAGCCACAGTAGGACAGAGATTCCCAAGCCTGTGTCGCTGGGAACGTGCAGGAAGGCAGGTAGGCGGCCTCTGCTGGGTGGGAGCCGCTGGAGCCTTCGGCTGATAAACAAATCCAAATCCTATTCGTAAGGAAAGTTGCCGGGGTAGTTCGTGCTTGGCTCCTGTCATAACGCAGTCATTTCTTTTGCCCAAACAAGTTGCTTTATTTAGGTATGAATTGACTTAGCTTGGCCAAACATGCTGATCAAACCTGGTGTGAAGTCAGCAGAAGTAGACCGGGAATGGAGACAGAATATACGATGTGTCTGAAGTCAGGTAGCTTGATGAATGAGGTGAAGGCCGAGTCCTTTGCCTTCTCTCAGACTCTGGTCAATGCAAAATAGGAGAACCACGGCAGGTTCGATCAGTTACTCTGAGGCTAGCACACTGTGGTGCTGAATATAGATCCAGGTAAGATAGACTGTAGTTACTGTAACAGGCCCCAGACCTTAGCACAACCGACTCCATGATGGAAGTACCATTGGGGCTGTGGAACTGAGCACGTAGACAGCATAACCTGCCAACAGGAAAACAAAGACCTAATCCATCAAAGTCTGCAGTTCTGGGAAAGTCTCGAAGTGGACTGCCCTGCTCTTTGGCTTCTGTAGCTCTGCTTCTGGCTAACTGTTCTTGCTAACTGAGGTGCGTCAACCCAGGATGGGATTTTGTGCTTAAAAGCTCACCCTGAGAAAGGCTCAGAGCTGCGCTGGGATCCTGGACAGCCAGTGTAGCTGCCAAAAGACTAATAAAGGCTTTATTATCTTAAATCCATGTCCAAGGGGTCTTCTCTAGTGGATACCCCACAACAGTTGTCAATTTCTATTTTGTGAAAACAACAAACAAATAAAAAAAATAACAAAATAAAACAAAAAGCAAACCACCACCACCACCACCATCACCTCCGCCACCAAAAAAACCCTGTGCTTTGAAAACAGAAGGGGGCCAGGGCTATAAATCAGTGGTCAAGAGCTTGCCTAGAATGCCTAAGATTAAAGATGGTGGGGAAGGGAGAGACCAATATGGACTCCTGGCATCACCACCCCACATCAGGAGGAAGAATAGAGGAAGTCACTGAAGATCTATCAGGGAAGTGAAGAGGGACCCTGAAGAAGAGCCCCACCCACTACCTCACACTAGCGAGGCAGGCAGTCCAGGTGGGCTCCAGCCTGGGAAGAGAATCACTGGGCAGAAGGCAAGCAATACAGGAAAAGAACCGACCAGCCTCTTCTCCCTCCTGCTGAAGGGAGATCACAAGGCACAGCTAGGCTGTGGCTGCCCTTCCGGATAACACCCAGGGATCCCAGAGTCCTGCTGGCTGAACATAAGTACATATGCTCACTCTCCAGTGATTTCTTCCCACACAGCAGCCTCCTTCAAAGACATTCATAGGAAATCCCTGACTGAAGGAGTCTCCCACCCCAATGGCACAGGAAGCAGGGCTGGCGCCGCTTCCTTTAAAGTCCCTAGGGCTCTGCACTCAGAGTCATCAACTCTGTGATTTTTATGTCACCAAGAAAAAGACTACATAGGTTAGGGCTTTGCCCCTTCCACAGAACATGCATCGAGGCTAATCAGAAAAACAGGCTACTTTGCATATGCCTTGTGAATTCCAGAGCCAAGGTTGTTAGAGATATAGTTTACTCAGGTTGTAAGAGTAAATAACACATATATCACAGAGGATATTAGTAATGCAAGGCAGGCACAGGAGGCTAAAAAAGGATCTATAAGCTGGGCATGGTGGTGCACTCCCATGAGCCCAGTGCTCGAGAGACAGACATAGGAGGATCCCTGCAAATTGCCTTGTCTATATAGTAAGTGCCAGGCCAGCCAAGGTTAAATAGCAAAAACAAAAAACAAAAAACCCAAGTAGACCTACTGGGTGACATGTGTAATAGAGATCACAGTGGTGGTGACAGCTTGTCCTTGTCTAGGTATGTTCCAGGCTTGTCTGCCCTATGTATGTACACTTTCTTGAGTCTCACCATGCAGCGCGGGCTGGCCTAGAACTTGTGGCGATCATCCTTCATCCTGCCTCAGTCTTTTGAGCGGTGCATTGACAGGTGGGTGTACCCCCACCCCTGACTTCTGCATTTCCTATTTGAACACATTTTGTCCCACAGCACCCGTGAGGTATGGACTGTCCTTTCTGTTGTACAGAAAGGGAGGCACAGGAGAGTTTGGGTAAACTCTGAAGACAGAGGTAGAATTTAAAGGTGGGTCTTCTGTTCAGATTCAGTCAGATCTTTAACAAGATCACGTAGAGAGGAGGAAGAACAGAGGAGCCTAGGTATAGTGTGTGTGTGTGTGTGTGTGTGTGTGTGTGTGTTGGGATGGGAGAGTAAATAAAGGGAATGAAATGTTTCAAGCTAATGGTGCTAACAACCTGAAAAGTTAAGGTGAGAATTTCCAGAGTGACACGGCTCAGAGCAGCCTAAGGGAGCCGAACAAGGAGAAGCCCAAATCCAGACACATGCTATGAGGGTGACCACAGAGATCTAGAATACGCTGGATTCTCTGGAAGACCAGGAAGAAAGAGAAAAGGCTCAAAGAATACGTGTTAACAATGGTGACAAGCAGCCATAGTTACCGGCTGACAGACTAGAGGCAACGGGAGCCAGGAGACAATGGAGCGACTTCCTTTAGCCTAGACAGACGTGCCACTAGCACTTTGGAACAGTGCCTTTGCACGCAGTGGTCTATGACAGAGATGCTGGGTGCAGTCATGGGAAGGGAAGGCTGATGCTGAGAAGGGAGCAGCGCGGAAGTAAGACACTCACTTCCTGTCGATGGGCAGGCTGTGAGTTCCATCCTCAACACAGAGGAAGGAAATTCAAATCAGTCAAATCAAATCATAAGGGGGTTTCTTCTCCAAACAGAGGTTTTTTTTTGGGGGGGGGTTGCTGTTTTGTTTTTGTTTTTTAATTCTCATGCTGTTTCCTGTAGCAAGTGATGAGGGGATTTAAAAACATGTTTATTTAATGTGTGTGCATGCATGTGCAGGAGTATGTGTATGGAGGTCAGAGGACAACATGCAGGGGTTCCTTCTTCCACCGTCTGTGTCTTGAGGATCAAGCTCAGGTTGTCCTGTGTGGCAGCAGATCCTCATGTCTGCTGAGCCATCTCACCAACTCCCAATAAGGGCTTTTTATTCTACTTTCCATATATCTGAGTCCAGGTGACATTTGTGGTTCAGTTCTCTCCAAATCCCCTACAGTCATTCTCTTGGGGGCAGCTTCCTGCCAGCCCCATGCCCTTGCTGCCTATTGCCACAAAGCTATAGTGGAGCTGGTCTAACCCCAGCTGCATTTTCTTCAAGTGTTTCCCTCAGAGAGCTGGCGTGTTTTCAAGTACTCTTGGTTTCGTTCATTAGTGAGGTTTTTACTGCCGCAGGCTGATGGTACAGCCTGGTCTGGCCATCATTCTATGTTTTAAAATGTTAAGCCCATTCCCATTTCCTTGGGTTTTCCCCACAGCTTTTGCAGTCCCCGAGACACTGCCTATCCTCCAGTTTCGGAGCAAGAGTCATGATGGGCGTGGGCAGGCGTGGGCAGCAAGAAGAAAATGGTCTGGTGGGAAGCCAGCTGTGGCAAGATATTTTTAAAAATAGCTTAAGATAACTACCCTAGAGGTTCTACGCCCAGAGAAAATATCCTTGAACTAGACTGAAACCAAATGAACAAAACGTATCGCCTCTTTCCCAAACAAGACCCAAGAGAGGTGACATGAATAGACCTGCACAGAGGGAGAGAATCGGCAGTGTGCGTTGCTCAAGTGGAGAGAATGAAGTCTCAGGTGGAAGGCAGCAGCTGGGAGGAGAACTATGCCCGGAGAGCATTGAGCTAAGCGAAATAAGCCAGGCAACGAGACAAATGATGTGTGTTCTCACCTGCCCTGGGGACCAAAAACATTACACCCGAGGAGGGAGAACGGACTGGTGCTTGATACCAGGCACTGGATCTAGTTCTATGGTTCCAGTTAGATGATGAGAGGAAGGCTGAAACGATTTAGAGTAGGTGGTAACTGTGGCTGACAGCATCCTATACAGCCTAAGTATGTGTGGTCATGGACATGCCGAGTATTTTGCTTTTAACCTAAATGTAAAAGAAAAAAATGAAAGAACGGTGGTTTGAATAAGAATGGTTCCAGCCGGGCGGTGGTGGTGCACGCCTTTAATCCCAGCACTTGGGAGGCAGAGGCAGGGGGATTTCTGAGTTTGAGGCCAGCCTGGTTTACTGAGTGAGTTCTGGGACAGCCAGGGCTACACAGAGAAACCCTGTCTGGAAAAGAAATGGCCCCATAGGCTAGTACATTTGAATACTCGGCCATCTAGGAGTGGTGCTGTTTGAAAGGATTAGAAGGTGTGGTCTTGTTGTGGACTTTGAGGTTTTAAAAGCCCGTGCCGGGGATTGTAGGCATACATTTTTCTCAACCTATTTTAATAAGCGTGCAACCTCCCCTCTAGCCCACCACCCACCAGAGGTAATGGAAAAGAAAAGTTATCAGGACACAGGGGAAGTAGACCTGTTTAGAGATAGTTCTTTGGGGGGCGGGGGGATGAGTCCAACCTTTGTTAGCAGGATATCAGCAGTTCAGTTCACTAGCAAAGACCGAATATGAGTCAGAAGCTTCAGGCCAGTCCACTTAGCAGTCACCACACACGAGGTGTGTTCAAGGGCAGTTCAATCCAGAAAAAAACTGCTAGCCTCTACAACTGGCAGAGGAAGCACCAAGAAGCCACAGGAATCTCACGAGAAGCTCTTTGCTGAGTTTCTCTCTATGAAGTCACCACAAGCAGAGCTCAACAATGAACTGTAAGGCGAACCAATACATGTGTTCCTTCAGCAAAGACTAGCGAGGCGGAGCAAACCAGACCGTGCTCTAGCCCCCACTGTCTGTGGGGTTCTATTTATAGTCCTTTATCGTGAATCCTTTCATGTGCTTGCTACAGCAAAACATCCTTCCACCTGTGTGCCCCGTCAAAACATCTTTTGGCATAACTGACTTTCCAAAGACACTGCAAGTTTCCACTTCAGAGTCTCTTCCTTCTGTCTGCAGATCGAATGTAGAACTTTCAGCTATGTCTTCAGCATTGTGTCTGCCTGCATTCCACCATACTTTCTGCCATGAAGATAAATACACTAAATCTCTGAAACTCTAAATTAGCCATGAGCAAATGCTTTTTATTTTTCCATAAAAACTGCCATGGTCACCGCATCTCTTCAGACCAATAGAACGATGAACGAGACAAACGTTGGTAACAGGGAGTTGGGTATTGCTCTGCCAGGCCTGCCAGGCTGCTTATTGGTAAAATGTGTACTTTAGGACTTTGGATTAAGAAAGCAGCTAAAGGCTTTAAGCAGGGCACATGGGCCGTACTAGCAGGAGCACAGGAGACGGCGGTACTGAGAGCAAATGTGGATTGTGATGACCTGGCTCAAGAGGTTTCAGAAAGGAAGATTATTAGTAAGTGACATAGAGACTGGTCTTGTGATATTGCCAAAGAATGTGGTGTTTTCTGCCCTAAAAAATCTACTGGAGGCTAAATTGAAGAATTTTGGATTAATGGCACTAACAGAGGAGATTTCACGACAGCCAAATATTGAAATAGTGACTCTGTCATGTCATGGTCACTCTTTTGTTGTTTGTTGTTGACAGGGTTTCTCTGTATAGCCCTGGCTGTCCTGGAATTTACTATGTAGACCAGGTTGACCCCAAACTCACAGAAATCTGCCTGCCTCTGCCTCCCAAGCACTGAGATTAAAGGCGTGAGCCACCACTGCCCAGCTTCATGGTCACTCTTATGCAGAACCATAATCGAAAGGAACAAATTGAACAGGGAAAAAATAAAAAATGTACTGTTTGAGAAAAGGGACACCAGGAAATGTGATATGGGAGCCAAGTGCAGGGCTCAGGGAGGTTAAAGGGTTAAAGAAAAGTCTGATGCTAGATAGAATGGAGTAACTGGCGGCCTTAGGCAAGACCTTACCCAGCAATCCTGAAACTTGTGAACTTTAGGACTGAAATGAAACTAAAATTTAAGCGGCGAGGGAGACTATTGACGGCACAAAGAGGCACACGTGAAGTTAAATGAGGGCCGTGCTCCAGACCCAGCGAGCCGCAGACCTGGGCAGTGTCAGCCGCCGGTTCTGACTTTAGAGTCAAGGATGCCAAAAAGGGGCTTGTGGGAGCTCCTCTGCCACTAAGGTAAGCCACTAAGGGGTGTCGCTGCACGGAGGCCCAGAGAGGCCATAGTGAGAAGCCTGAAAGTGAAGCACGGGCTGCCCTGGAGACCTCGAGATGTGGGATCCCGCCGAAGAGATCTGAGGAGATCTCGCTCTGAGAGATCTGAGGAGATCTCGCTCTGAGAGATCTGAGGAGATCTCGCTCTGAGAGATCCGAGGAGCCGCTTGACATCACACATGAAGATGCAGAATTTGAAGTTTGCCCGGCTGGTTTTTGGTCTTGCTTTGGCCAGTATTTCCTCACGATGCCCCCTTTCCTCCCTTCTGGAGTGGTGATGTATATTCTATGCCATTCTATGTTGAAAATGTGTGATTTGGCTTTTTCGATTTTGGTTTTACAGGGAGTTATAGTGGAAAGACTGCCATGAGTCTCGGGAGAGACTTTAAACTTTAAACATTTGTTAAGACTGTAAGACTATGGGAGAACTTTTGAAGTTGGACCAAATGCATTTTTGCGTTTTGATACGGCCTGTGGTCCATGGACAGGGAGTGAAATATGGTGGTTTGAACAAGAACGGTCCTCATAGGCTCACAGATCTGAATGCTTAGTCATCAGGGACTGTATGAAAGGTCAGAAGGTGTGACCCTGTTGGGGGACTGGTGTCACTGGGGATGGGCCTTGAGGCTTCAAAACCCCAGGCCAGGCCCAGAGTCCCCCTCTTCCTTCTACCTATAGATTGGGATGTAGAACCCTCAGCTACTCCCAGAAACCTCAGCTACTCCCAGAACTGTCAGCTACTCTTCCAGAGCCATATCTGCCCACAGGATGCCATGTTCCCCACCATGATGATAATAGACTGATCCTCTGAAACTGTAAGTTAGCCATGACTAAATGTTTTCTTTTATAAGAGTTGCTACACCATGGTTTCTCTTTACAACACTAGAAGAGGGGCCATGACAGAGTAATGGAGGGGCATTTTTGTTTGTTTGTTTGTTTTGTTTTTTGAGACAGGGTTTCTCTGTGTAGCCCTGGCTGTCCTGGAACTCACTCTGGAGATCAGGCTGGCCTCGAACTCAGAAATCCACCTGCCTCTGCCTCTCAAGTGCTGGGATTAAAGTCGTGTGCCACCACCACCCAGCAAGAGGGGCATTTTATTAACACACAAGGCACCCTCTTGAACAGAGGGTTCAACCAGTAGGACCTCAAACTAACAGGAAGAAGGAAAAAGAACAACAGAAGCCCCATGTGTATGAGAAAACCCAATAAATGTTGGTCACCTACACTGATCATGAGAATAATAATGTTTATGGAATTTGAAGCACACAGAAGTACTACATTTATGAAGCAACACTGAAACAATGTAAATGTCTTGAAACAGTCCTCAGAGTCTGTCTTGACCACCAAGAGTGTAAATGCACCAAGTCCCACTGAGGTCTGAGGCCTCCAGGACTCCGGTTGCACTCATTAGCATAACTGCTGGTTAAGGGTTAAGACTGGTAAAGCTAGCCGGTTGGTGGTGGCACACGCCTTTAATCCCAGCACTTGGGAGGCAGAGGCAGGCGGATTTCTGAGTTTGAGGCCAGCCTGGTCTACAGAGTGAGTTTCAGGACAGCCAAGGCTACACAGAGAAACCCTGTCTCAAAAAAACCAATAATGATGATGAAAAAGAGATTGTTAAAGCTGATAATAGAATATGATGATAGAATAAGGGGGGATCCATGTTCCAACCACAGCAGGCAGCAGAACTCGGCAGCTTTGGCTGTGTGGCTCTGGCTTTAGAGTGAAGAATAGAAGGAACCACTGGGACAACTGATGCTGGTTAGCTGGAGCTAAGAAATTAGCAGTGATTAAGAAGAGTACAGCATCACTGAGACAAAAATCTTCTGGGAAGTGTTTTCTGAGAGCACAAAGAAGCTATGTTCCAGAGATAGCCAAGGTTGTTCCTCGTGCTGCAGCTGGACTTGGTAATGTGTAAGAGTCGCCCAGGTGGTACTGATTTTGAAGGCACGAAGGGGTCATGAAGAGCAGCTGAGGCGTGGCACTGTGAGAAGCCATGGAAGAGCATTGATGAAGGTGCAGCCTCAGTTGCAGTTGATGGCTCTGAAATGAAGCGGTCATGCAAAGGAGTTGAGGCTTGGCACCATGAAGACCGACTATGTGAGGCTATTGGTGAAGCCTAGTTGCAGCAGAAGACCCCAGTGTATTGGAGATGCCAGTACCATGGGATGACCACCAAGAACAGCAGTGGCAGTGGAGTGGATCAACCTGAGCTTGGAGTGCTACAGAGGCAGAGCTGGAGAAGTGACGCCAGCCCTTTGAAAGATCCCAGAAGATCGTGTGTGGATTCCAGACATTGGAACAAGAAGCTGTGAAGTTGAAGTTGATTTGGAGGCCCCAAGATGTTTGAGATGCTACAGCCATGGGCTATCTGTTAAGGAAGGCTGCTAACAGGGAGTGAACCAGCCCAGGAGAAAGAAGTCTGTTGCAGTCAACAAAGATGATAAAGGAGTTGGAGATCTGAAGACCACTTTGACATCAGACATGGAGATTCAAAGTGTGGAGTTTGCCCAGCTGATTTCCTGTCTTAGTTTGTTGATTACAGTTAAGTGATTAGATGAATCTCAGAAGAGACTTTGAACTTTGGACTTTTAAAATTGTTGAGACTGCTATCGGCTATGGGGACTTTTGAAATTGGACTAAATGTATTTTGCATTATGCTGTGACTAGGTTTGTCCCTCATAGACTCATATGTCTGAACAACCCTATGAGGGTCAGGGAGTGGAATGTGATGGTTTATATATGCTTGGTCTAGGGAGTGGCAATATTAGAAGGTGTGGCCTTGTTGGAGTAGGTGTGTCACTGTGAGTGTGGGTTATAAGACCCTCATCCTAGCTGCCTGGAAGCCAGTTTTCTGCTAGCAACCTTCAGATAAAGACATAGAACTCTCACCTCCTCCTGCACCATGCCTGCCTGGATGTGGTCATGTTCCCGCCTTGACGATAATGGTCTGAACCACTGAACCTGTAAGCCAGCCCCAATTAAATGTCGTCCTTATAAGAGTTGCCTTGGTCATGGTGTCTGTCCACAGCAATAAAACCCTAATTAAGGAAGAAGTGAAGACCTAAAAAATAAAAAAAGAGGGTAATCAAAGAACAGGGTGACAGACTGAAACCGGCTATGTCAGTGACTACATTAAATATAAATGGAATACCTTGTCTCGTTAAAATAGAAGACTATGTGGGCCAGCAAGATGGCTCATCAGACAAAGACGCTTGCTGCCACGACTGAGGAGCTCTGTAGCAGGTACACACACACACACACACACACACACACCACAAATAAAATAAAAGGGAAAAAAATTAAGTTCCCACCACCCATTTTTAGTTAGCTTTATTTCCTGCCAATTTCAATATAGTGGCTGAAGAAAATACGGAAGTTGTTTAAAACACTGCTAAAGCCTCAAACAAACAAAAAACCCAAACACTCCAGATAACCATCTCTCAAACAACAGCAACAAAAAAATAGATAGACATACATACAGAATAGAGGAAAGCCAGTGTCTTAGTTAGGGTTTACTGCTGTGAACAGACGCCATGACCAAGGCAAATCTTATAAGGACAACATTTAACTGGGGCTGGCTTACAGGTTCAGAGGTTCAGTCCATTATCATCAAGGTGGGGGGCATGGCAGTGTCCGGGCAGGCATGGTGTAGGAGGAGCTGAGAGTTTTACATCTTTATGATAGGTTACTAGGAGAAGACTGGCTTCCAGGCAGCTAAGATGAGGATCTTATAACCCACACCCACAGTGACACACCCACTCCAACAAGGCCACACCCACTCCAACAACGCCACACCCATCAATAGTGCCACTCCCTGGGCCAAACATGTACAAACTATAACACCCAGCTACATGCTCGTTGTCCTCCTGTCTTTCCTCCTTCCCTCTTCCCTTATTCTTTTTCTTTTACAATTTCATATATAAGTATTTGGATAATATTTCTCACACATCACCCTTGCTTATCCCTGTTCACCTCTTCTATTTCCCTCCCTGTTTTCCTTCCCTTCCTACTTTTGTGTCTTCTCATGGAGACCCACTGTGCTTTGGGTAGGAGTTATTTACTTGATCAGGACAATTTACCAGTGACAGTGTCATTGAGAAATAGGAATCTCCAGCCACACACAACCATTAACTTTCAATAACTCCTCAGGGCAGAGTGGGCCCTGCTACCCAAACTGGCCTTGAACTCCTGATTGGGAGTGATCCTCCTGTCTCAGGCTCCCCTCTAGCTAGCATGAGCCCCCCCCACACACACACACACATGTAGCCCAGACTGGTCTTGAGCTCATGGTGTAGTCAAGGATGATCTTGAAATTATGATCCTCTCGTCTCTACTTCCGGGCTAGGAACCACGATTTATGGCATAAAGTGTACAGTTTTAAATGGGTTTTATATGTAAAGTGTAAGAATACAGTTAAAAGACATTAAAAGATTTACTATGTAAATGTTACCCCCACAAGTGGTAGCTACTTCAATGTGTACAAAGTTGATTCAATTGATGTGGGGTGATTGGTTGGTAAACTGTTTTTCTTGCACACATGCGGATCTGAGTTCGATCCCCCAGAACCCATGTAAAAGAAGCCCGGTGTGGTGGCGTGTGCTTGCTAGTACAGTGCCGGGGAAGCAGCCAGGTGGATCCTTGGAGTTTGTTGGCTAGCCAGCTTTGCCCAGTTGTTGAGTTCCATCCAGGCCAGTGAGAAAAACCAGATGGATGGTGTCGAGGACCAGTATTTGAAAGCTCTTATTGGAAGAAAAGAAGGCTGTGGTTTTTAAAAATTACTTCTATGTGTGTCTAAGTTGTGAGCCACCATGTGATATGTGTATCACTGTGTATTGAGCCTGCAGAGGCCTGGAGAACGCATCAGATACCCTGCACTGGAGTCACAGGAGGTTGTGAGGTGCCACATGGTGCCGGAAACCCAACCTGGTCCTCTGGAAGAGCAGTATGCACTCTGATTCACTTGAGGCACACCCTGGCCAAGAAGACCTTGTCTTTAATAAAATAGTTTAAATGAACAGCAACACACACACACACACACACACACACACACTGAGTTGAATATACATGATTTATTTGCAACTCACCTGAATACATAGTTTCAGAGTTCTCTCTGTGGTCAGCAGATAAAATGTAACAGGACTTTGGCCAAGGTTAAAAGGCAGATAAGTGTCACCCAGAGAAGAGATCAGCACAGGACTTGAGGATGATAAAAACCGAATGTAAGACAAGAGAGGAGGAGAGCAGAAGAGAGGACACAGACTGATGCACAAGCCAACTTCTTGCAATGCAGATATTTTATTTGGCTTACCAGATGACTGTCTGCCCTAGTTTCACGCTGTAGTGATGGACCCCTAGTACTCCCCCATACAGCTGGCTGCAGTGCAGGAATCTGGAGAGTTGACTGGAGAGACTGTAGCTTCCTGAAACTTTCCCGGGCTCTGCCTGTCTTTGTGTCTTTAGTGCCTGGATCCTCAGCAGTCCTGCCTGTGATGGGCTGACCTTCTCCTGATAACATTGGCTCTTGCGTGTGGCCTACACTAGCATCTACAGCAAAGGGTCCCCATGGCTCTCCCATGTTGCAGCTGGCCCGGTATCTACCGTGAAATAGTGGAGGTCAGATTGTGGCTGCCCCCACCTGCCTGTTTGTTTAGTGTAGGCCTCCCAGTTTCTCACTGCAACACTGTTGATACTCTGGGGCCGGGGGTGGGGGATGAGTGTGGGACATTGTGACAGTCTGTCACCTGCGTTCTGAATGTTCAGCAGTAACCTTGACCTTTACACACTGAGTGCTGGCTGCAACCCTACCTCCCAATTAGAAAAGAACAATTTCCAGACGCTGGAGGTGGGAGTTTCCCACCTGGGTTAGCCTGGGTTGTTCTTTTGGTAGGACTGCGGGGAAGATGTATCAGTTTTCTGTTGCTGCTGCAACAATGGGTTACAGACTCATTGCTTAACTGAGCACAGTCTTTCTCAAGCAGTCCCTGAGGTTAGAAGTCTGAAAAGAACACTAAAAATGGAGGAACATGGGACAAGTTCCTTCTTGCTGTTCTAGAAGAGACTGGTCCCTACTTTTCCTCCTTCCAGAGGGTTCTGACATTCCTTGACCTGTGCCCCAACTCCAGTGGGATCATCACTTAGACGATTCTATCGTTGAATCTCTGGCTCCCTGACCCCTTCTCTCTTAGGAGGGCATTTTGTAATTGCATTGGGCCTGCCGGATGTTCCAGGATAATATGTCTCTGCCCCTCCATAGCCTTACTTGTATTTTCAGAGTTACTTCTGGCACTGAGGTAACATATCCACAAGTTTCTGGGGATCAGCATGCAGACATCTCTGGGTACCATTATTTAAACTGGAACGATGGGGCTCAGAGGAGAGAGACCCTGGTAAGAGAGCAGCTGGATGTGGTGTCTCACATCTTTACTCCCAGCGCTTGGGAGGCAGAGACAGGTGGGTCTTTGCCAGTTCAAAGCCAGCCTGGTATACATGGTGAGACTTCTGTCTTCAAGACAGAGAGAAAGATAAAAAGAGAGTGGGGAGTTGGGGAGGGGAGAGAGAGGAGAAGGAAGAAGAGGAAGAGAATGGGAGGAAGGAGAGGAGAAAGAGGAGGGAGGGAAGGGGGAAGGGAAGGGAGAGAGGAGGTAAGGGGAGGGGAAAGAAGGGAAGAGAGGGAAGAGGAAGGAGAAAGGGAGGGAGGGAGGATGAGAAGGAGGAGAGGATATCTGTAGGGAGAGCAGTCCTAGTTCAGGGAATGAGAGCTCAGGTCCAAACTTATGGATATGTCACCTCAGTGCCAAAAGTGACTCTGAAAATAGGAGTAAGGATATTGGGTGGATCATCCAGGGGGCAGGATCAGGCTTAGCCAACTTGAAAACAAAGTCCACATAGGACAGAACATCCACACTGTGGGGCCTTGTGACAATGTATGCCCTTGCCTTGAGGGGACTAAGGCCTTACAGAGTCTAAGTGATGGAGCCACATTATCTGGTGTGCTCTCATGGAGTTTGGATGGCCGTTGTGTGGAAAGACGGCTGCACATTGTGCAGAATGGTAAACAGGAGATATTCTAAAACAATGCTGTTTTTTTGTCTTACAGTAGGCTGGCTGGTGATGGCCAGGGCCATTGTGCTGTGGCATTCAGGGTTGAGTTCAGCTGGCTGGAATGTTGACTGATGGCTTTGGATTTACGCCTGTGTCTCAGGGTGGGGTGGCTGTAGGGCTAGTCGAGCCTTTCTGTCCAGTAAAGTAAGGACTCCATACATGGTGGCACAGGAGAAAAGTGCCTGGAGTTGGGCCAGCATCACATTCGTGGTGTTGTCGCTGCTCAGCAAAGTTGAAAGGCCAGTTCAGTTTTAGAAGAAAGGGAGCAGACTCGTTTTATAGAGGACATGTTAGGTTTAGTTAGAACTGACACATAGCAGTGAAAGCCGGTAGTACCTTGGGCTCAGTTGGTGGAGCCAGCTCTTTCCACATGACCTGTTTTTGGTGTTCTTGTATAACAATTTATCTTTTTTTTTTAAAAAAAAGATTTATTTGTTTATATAAGTACATTGTAGCTGCCTTCAGACATATCAGAAGAGAGCATCTGATCCCATTACAGATGGTTGTGAGCCACCATGTGGTTGCTGGGAATTGAACTCAGGACCTTTGGAAGAGCAGTCAGTGCTCTTAATCACTGAGCTGTCTCTCTAGCCCAACAATTTATCTCATAATTAATTAAAATATTTTTAGACAATGTCTTCCTGTGTGGCCCTGGGCTCAGTTGGTGGAGCCAGGGGGGCTGATGTGATCCTGAGTATTTTTGAAAGCAGAGCATATAATCTGAGTGGGTAGTCACAAAAAAGCAACCGACTAGCGGTTTTAACACAGGCTTATGGCCGGTGGTACACACCTTTAATGTTAGCACTTGGGAGGCAGAGGCAGGTGGATTTCTAAATTTTAGGACAGCCTGGTCTACCGAGTGAGTTGTAAGATAGCACTGGTAGACTCTCTCTGGCTTGACCACACTGACAACCCACAGATAACTTAAACTTTTTTTTTTTTGAAACAGGGTTTCTTGGAGTAGCCCTTGCTATCTTTGTTTTTCTATTCTCTCTCTCTCTCTCTCTCTCTCTCTCTCTCTCTCTCTCTCTGTGTGTGTGTGTGTGTATACACATGTATTTGTGGAGGTCAAAGGATAAGTTCTGGAGTCAGTT
The DNA here is from genome assembly GCF_947179515.1 of Apodemus sylvaticus. Taxonomy (NCBI): domain Eukaryota; kingdom Metazoa; phylum Chordata; class Mammalia; order Rodentia; family Muridae; genus Apodemus; species Apodemus sylvaticus. The sequence continues at coordinate 4,363,636 of NC_067492.1, read as the reverse complement.
TTCTCTTTCCATCATGTGGGTCCTGGGAACTGAACTCAGATCATCACGCTTAAAGGTAAGCCTCTGAGTCATCTTTCTGACCCTTCCTCCGTTTCCATGAGGCGATCAATGGATCAATACAGGGTTCAGGCCCCATACTCATGACCAACTTAGTCTTCATTATCTCACAAGCATCCTTGATCCAAATATGTTCACTCTGCAGATTAGAGCTGCAGGCATAATTCTGTGGAACAGCAAAGGTATGTAAACTGAAAGTAAGAAAAGCCAAATATGATGGTGATATTCATGTGTCTCTGTGTGTGCATTTGTGCTCACAAATGAGATAGATAGATAAATAGATACACACACATACATAGATAGGTAGGTAAGTAGGTCGGGTGGTAGATGATAGCTATGTAGGTATGTAGGTAGACATCTAGATGATATGTAGGTATGTAGGTAGACATCTAGATGGACGGATGAGAGAGATAGAGAGATGGATGGATTGATAGATAGATATAGATGATAGATGATTACTAGGTAGGTAGATAGGATGGATAAGATGGATAGATGGTGGAGATAGAGAGATGGATGGATGCATTGATAGATCGGTAGGTAGATAGGTAGATTAGATAGATGATGGGAGGATAGATGATAGATATAGAGTTGATAGATAGGTAAATAAAGATACATGGACAGATGATAGGCATAGATGGATGATCACTAGATGGATGATAGATAGAGGTTGAGGAATAGACAGACAAATAGATATCAACTGTCAGAATAGGAACAAACTGAAATAGTGAACGTGGCTGAAGCGGTACATTGAGGGATTCTTGTATTTAATTTTAGACATGCTAGTTTTGAGAACTACACCAGACACTCAAGGAAAGATACTGACTAGGCAGTCTGACCTCCATGTCTTCTGGACTGAAGATGTAGCGTGGGCAATTGTTGCAGTGATCCTTCTGCCTCCAGCCTTCCAAGTGCTGGGATTCTGGGTGTGTGACACCAAGCCTGTCTCGATCTTTAATGAATAACACAATTGCCGAAACACAACTGACATACCAGACAATTCCCATAGTGACCAATTGGAGAACTGTTAGCATTTGTGTGACTACCACAGTCAACTTTAGAGCATTTTCACCACCGCAAAAGGAAGCCTGTGCCCTTTGGCTATCACTTCCATGTCTCCCAGTCCTGAGTGACCCCCACCATGTTTGCTTAATGAATTATGTGTGGTCCTTTTGGAGTGGCTTCTTCTAATTAGCTCATTTTCCTTCCTGTCACAGCATGAAGGACACTTCTTTTAGCTTTCAGACGATAGTCCATGACACTTGTGGTGGTCTGGATATTCTTGTTCCAGAATGGCACCATTAGGAAATATGGCCTTGTTGAAGTGGGTGTGGCCTTGTTGAAGTAGGTGTAGCCTTGTTGGAGGAAGTGTGTCACTGTGGAATGGCCTTGGGGACCCTCCTTCTAGCCATGTTGGGGACAGTCTTCCCCTGTCTGCCTTCAGATGATAATTCTCAGATCCTCCTGCACCATGCCTGTCTGGACGCTGCCAAGTTCCCTCCTTGATGATAATGGACTGACCCTCTGAACCTGTGAGCCAGCCCCAATAAATGTTGTCCTTTTAAGAGTTGCCTTGGTCATGGCGTCCCTTCACAGCAGTGGAATCCTCACTGAGACACTTTTCTGTCTCCTCACAGTCAGCTGTTTTCTGTATTCTTGAGTACAAGCATCCTAGCAAACAGGAAGTGATTATTCCCTTGCTGATTTCCCACCATGTGGCTTCCCTCTCTTGGGTGACAGGAAGGAAAACATCACTTTCACCTACCTCCTAGCATTGCTTGAGAGTTAAGTCTGTGAGCTGGTGGGTAGGTGCATGCCTGGAATACACTTCGGATCCTGTGAGTACCTTGTTACAGTTCAAAGGTCAGGGATGTGGCTCAGTGGCAGAATGCTGTGTTAGCAGGTGTGAAGCCCATTGGCTCAGTCTCCAGAAGAGAAAGAAGTTAAATGGGTAACTCAACAGGAAGCACGGAGTCAGGCCAGGGGTGAACATCTGTAATATTAGCACTACAAGAGGCTAAGGCAACAGGAATATTTAAGCTCAGCCTTTTTTTTTTTTTTTTTGTTATTTGTTTTTTTTTTTTTTTTTTTGAGACAGGGTTTCTCTGTGTAGCCCTGGCTGTCCTGGAACTCACTCTGTAGCCCAGGCTGGCCTCGAACTCAGAAATCCACCTGTCTCTGCCTCCCAAGTTCATTCCTACATGGCAAGTTTGGGGCCAGCTTGTGCTACATATTAAGATCCTTCCTAAAACAAAACAAAACGAAAAAACAGAATCAACAACAACAACAACTGAGCTGCCTGCCAGCGCTGTCACACTCACGGCTGTGATACCAGGAGGTAGAGGTAAGAACGAAAGATTGGTTCAAGGGATTTCTCAGCTGTACAGCGAGTTTGAGGCCTGGGCTATACGAGAGCCTCCATCTCAAAATACGATACTGTTAAACTGAGCAAAACCTGACTCCCCAAGCTCCCAAACCCAACCCCAAATTATCACTCAAGATTCTGGTAATTTGCCACAGTCCCATCTCTAGTTTACGGAACAGCTATGTGAAGGAGAAGCAGGTGGCCCCTGAGCACCTGCTTTGTGATTCCCCAGCACCTAAAACTACTTGATATCTGATATGTCCCCTATAAAGGTGAGCAGGGTGAGGATTACACAGAAGAATAGCAGGTGCCTCCAAAAGACTTTAGTCAGAGGGAGAGACAGGGCAACAGGGAGGGGCCGTACTCCAGATTTAAGCCAGAGAAATCCTCGTCTCCCTGACTTGGGGTGGAAATGATCCTTTAAAAACAAAAACTGTTTTACCAACACTTGTACCGACACTTTATGTTTGTGATTGAAACAATAAAACCAGAAGGAGAGAGGGCAAGGATTCTGGGAAGGATCCTCCCAGCATGGTGCCACAGAAGCTGAAAGAGGTTTCCCCGAGGAAGCCAGGGTTAAGAACGTATGTAAATAAGTGCTGGGAAAATGCCCAGGGGATTCACCGCCATTAAAAACGCTGAGAGGTCATTATTATTTTTTTTGAGAGGTCATCATTAAAAGTGATGAAACCTTTGCTCTATGGGACGCCGTGGAAAAACACGTTCAGGTGGCAGAGCTGAAGCAGGGAGGGCTGCAGAAGGACGAGCATGAGTCAGGTCCCGAGAGAAGCCTTGGGAGCTGTGTCGGGAGTTAGAAAGTGTACACTTCCCGGTGTACGGTAAATCAGTACGAACGGTGTGACGGGTCTGCCGTCCTTGAATCCCGGAGGACGGAAATAAAGCATGCTCAGGTCGCCTTCTGTTTTTTGGGTTTTTTTTCTCTTATGCACGTGTCTCATGCATGCATGTATTGAGTATGTGTGCGTGTGTTCAAGCCAGAGGGATCACAATATATCATCTTTGATCACTCACTGTTAGCTTTCTGTCTAAGCTCCGCCCCGCAGTTACCTGGCAACAGCCAGGTAGGGGCCCACGGTAGAGAGGGCTGCAACCTCTTGCTCCTGCCTTGCTCCTGCTCTTGCCTTCGGCTCCCGCGCTCTCCCCATTCCCTCCCCTCCTCCATGTGCTCACGGCCAGCCTCCACTTCTCCACTCTCTGCCTCTACTACCTCTTAGCTCCCCTCCCATGCCCTTCATTAACTATTCATCCCTTATCTTCCCTGGTCCCTCAAGGGAGGATGCTTCAGCACGGTGGGTCCGCTGCGGCACCTGCTTCCCCACCCCTCACCCGCTATCCTCCTCTCTATCTTTTTAAAAACATCTCACTACCTAGTAACTGTGGCAGGGTCTCTCCTGTGAACCTGGAGCAGGTTGGCGAGTTTTGTCCCAGGGATCTCATCTCTGCTTTTCCAGAAATTTCAGGTGGGCAGCTGTACCCACCTGGCATTTACACGGGTGTCAGGCAAGAGTGCTGCTCACTTGTTCACTCCTCCGTTCCCCACAGTGTCTGTGTGTGTGTGTGGTATGTGTGTGTGTATGTGGTGTGGTGTGTGTGGTATGCGTGTGTGTGTGTGTGTGTGTGTGTGTGTGTGTGGTGTGTGGTATCTGTGTGTATGTGGTGTGGTGTGTGTGGTATGCATGTGTGTGTGTGTGTGTGCGGTGTGGTATGTGTGTGTGGTGTGGTATGTGTGTGTGGTATGTGTGTGTGTGTGTATGTGGTGTGGTATGTGTGGTGTGTGTGTGTGGTGTGGTATGTGTGGTATGTGTGTGTGTGTGGTGTGTATGTGTATGTGGTGTGGTGTGTGTGGTATGTGTGTGTATATGTGGTATGTGTGTGTGTGGTGTGGTATGTGTGGTGTGTGTGTGTGGTATGTGTGTATGTATGTGGTGTGGTGTGTGTGGTATATGTAGTATGTGTGGTATGTGTGTGGTGTGTTGTGGTATGTGTGTGTGGTATGTGTGGTGTGGTATGTGTATGTGTGTGGTGTGGTATGTGTGGTATGTGTGTGTGTGTGTGTGTGGTGTGGTATGTGTCGTATGTGTGGTGTGGTATGTGTGTGGTGTGGTATGTGTGGTGTGTGTGTGTTATGTGTGTGTGTTATATGTGTGTGTTATGTGTGTGTTATGTATGGTGTGTGTGTGGTGTGATATGTGTGGTGTGTGTGTGTGGTATGTGTGTGTGTGTGGTATGTGTGGTATGTGTGTGTGTATGGTGTGTGGTGTGGTATGTGTGTGTGTGTGTGTGTGTATGAGAGTAATCGCAGATAGTGTTCTCCAGGTGCTCTTCACCTTTCAGTTTTTTGTTTTTTGTTTTTTTCGAGACAGGGTTTCTCTGTGTAGACCTGGCTGTCCTGGAACTCATTTTGTAAACTCCCAAGTGCTGGGATTAAAGGCGTGCTCCACCGCCGCTCGGCCACCTTTCAGTTTTTTGGACAGGTCTCTCACTGGCTCGGAACCAACAACCTGCTGGCCTCCATCTCCCCCGCGATGTTCTATGTGGGTTCTGGGTGCTACTTCGGTCCCTCTTGCCTGCAGGGCAAGTACTTCACCTACAGAGCAACCCCTGTAGCCCCACTTCACCGTCCATCAAAAAGCAGTGGAATCCTGGAGCACCGGCTGGCTTTGTGTGCCAACTTGACACAGGCTGGAGTTGTCATAGAGAAAGGAGCTTCAGCTGGGGAAGTGTCTCCATCAGATCCAGCTGTGGGCCATTTTCTCAATTAGTGATTAAGGTGGGAGGGCCCCGTGTGGGTGGAGCCATCCCTGGGCTGGTGCTCTTGGATTCTATAAGAGAGCAGGCTGAGCAAGCCAGGGAAGCAAGTCGTAAGGGTCATCCTTCCAGGCCTCTTGCCTCCAAGTTCCTACCCTGTGTGACTTCCTGTCATATAAGCTGAATAAAACCTTTCCTCCCCAACTTACTTCTTGGTCATGATGTTCTGTGTAGGAATAGAAACCCTGACTGAGACACCTGGTAAATGTGAACAGGCTCAGAAGTCAAAGAAACACAAGATAGTTGTGTCCAACATCCATCCATTGCTGTTCCCAGCAGCCATTGCACGCAGGACTCTGCCCAATGCATTTAGCTTTTTGTTGATTGCATGGTGGCATCTTATGGTCTGGTGTTTTGTTTTGTTTTTCCAAGCTAGACGACACTTTGGAGGCTACTGAGGTCAGAAAACCCTTCTGTGACGCTATTGTGGCCTTGACATCACTGCCTAATTCTAGGTATATCATTTCCTGTACTGTCTCTGTTCCTAAGTTAATGAGAAGACCGGACGGCATGGCTAAATGTCTGTAGCATGCACATGCTCAACTCACTCAAGATGCTGGGCTTGTGTTCAATGACTAATCTTAGTTGAGCATGGCTTCTTAATAAGGGGCTGCGGGAAGCCTCGAGGCAGTGGTACCAGGGTCCGTGGTAGGTGAGGTAGCATCTGCTCTAACAACAACCTCAGGGCTTCACAGTGTGACCAAACTTTCCATCTACTCCAAAAATGCTTCTCTTTAAAGACCTTCCGAGGCACACAAGACCACCATAATTTGGCAGAGGGGGAAAACTGAAGCAAAAGCCATGCACCCACCATATGCTGCGGGCATGCATGTGCGCAGCAGGCTGCTCAGAGGCGTGCGTGGAGACCTGCAGCCTGCCAGCTGGGCTCCAGCCACTGCCGGCGCCGGAACCACACAGCGCAGGTGGGCACTCAACGGCTCGCACCACAACCTGGCACACTGGAAGCATGCAAGGCTGAGGAAGCGCGCCGTGTACGTACAAGGTCGTGTGAGAAGCCGGGACACAGACCGGAAGTGTGAGGCACGGGGAGCGCGCTGGGAACGGGGCCGGAAACGTGCGCGAGCGCACCGGCCCGCATGCCCGCCGCCGCCGCGGCGCTGGGGCACGGACCGGAAGTGTGCGCGGCCGAGGGGACTTCGCGGCGGACGGAGCTCCCGGCTGAGGTTGCGTGAAGGCTCCGCTTCCGGCGGCGGCCTGCTGCGACTAAGGTGGTCTGCGCTGTCACCCAAGGGCTCTGTCCGCGCTCCACGGCGTCCGGCCACGGCCTTTCGCTGAGCTGGCCCGGCGGCTGAGATCCCTGCGCGTGCAAGCCGAGGCCCCGCGGTCATGAACGGCAAAGAAGGTGCGGGGCTGGCGCGTGGAGGGGAGGGGCTGGCTGGGCCTGGCGCTTGTGCTCTGCTGTCACCGGGCCACTGCATTCCCCGGAGTGCTCTGCGGACCGACCCCGAGCGCAGCCCGATTCCTGGGGTCTCGATCCGCGGTTTGTGCAACCCCTGCACCAGTGCACAAGTTTGGGGACCTATGTGTGGCTCGGGAGGTCGGGCCCTGCGGGTACCGGGGGACGAAGGGGTAACCTGGGCTGTGCTAGCACGTCATGGCAAAGGCACCATCCAGCTCTTTTCTACCTAAGGACCAGGAGGGTTCAGGAAGAGGAAGCATGACAACTTCCCACATAACCAAAGGAGAGAAGGGAAGGAGGCCAGCTTGTCTTCACCAGTGATGCTCGCCTTCAAATGTAAGTTTCTGTAAGGAGAATTAGAACCCTAACAATCGTGTCGCCGAAGTCTTTGGCGATGAGGTGGGGTGGGGGTCCCATGGGCCATGCTGAGGCAAAGCTTAGTTTTCCTGAATGGTTTGCGTTGATGCTAGGCCTGCCTTGGGGAAAAAAAAATCTGTATTCTAACTGTTCATATATCAGGATCAACTTGACCAAGTTAATAGACCAAGAATACCAGGGTACATGTGTCTACAAGATTTACTAATGGTTTCTGTTCTGTGCAAAGTGCTACCTCAAAATAAGTTGCCAGTCTAGTAACCAACCGAACACACACTAAATATAAATATATGTGTTAGTAAATAGTAAGTGTGAAGATGATGTTACATACAGTTGCTAAGAATGTGGTATACTTCCATATTAATTCACTCTTAATGCTTATGTGAAACTGTTTACTGTTTACTAATGTTGATATCTCCATAAGCCATCCTAGTCAAGGCCTTTGGGGTATAACTGTTTGCCGCATTGCATTTGTTAAAAGGCAAAGTGAAAACTGCTTCAAATTTAGGAAGAAAGAATTAGGTTGCTTCTTGTAAAAAGAGAAGGGTCAGCGGGGGGGGGGGGGGGGGGGGGGGAGAGTGGTGGCGGCGCACGCCTGTAATCCCAGCACTCTCGGAGGCAGAGGCAGGTGGATTTCTGAGTTTGAGGTCAGCCTGGTCTACAGAGTGAGTTCCAGGACAGCCAGGGCTACAGAGAAACCCTGTCTTGAAAAATCCAAATGCAAAAAAAAAAAAAAAAAAAAAAAAAACGAGAGAGAGAGAGAGAGAGAGAGAGAGAGAGAGAGAGAGGCATAGACAGACAGACAGACAGACAGACAGAAGGGTCCCAGATAATGTGTGGACAGCTTTAAAAGAACACAGCATCCACTGTGGTCTTCATAAGTGTGAGGAAAGCAGGTTTAATCGAGTGGAGGGAATATTGACATGGCTGAATACTGAATGAAAGAAACAAGCTGGTCGTTTCCAGCTATTTGATGTTTTCCTGTTTCTTTCTCAGATAGTTCTCTGAGCTTGGATTTGCTTTTGACTTTGTACTTTCATTACCAGCCCAGTGGACCATATTTTTGAAACCCAGCTCAAGTGTCTCCCTGGATATAACGGTTCCATTCATTCACTTCCCATCCATTCACTCTTTCCTTTAACCCTTCCCTATGTATTTATTATATCATTGCCATATTTTATTTAATTACTCATTATTTATACCTGTGTGTCTTTGAAGCTAGCAACTCTGTTTCATCCAACTTTGCATTTATTATATCAGACAAAATCCAAAGATAAAGATGATGATGATCATCGTCATCATCAGTGTTATTATTACTGAGGTAGGGCTATATTAGCCCAGACTAGTCTCTTGAGGATGACCCTGAACTCCTCATCGTCCAGCCCGATTTTGAGTGTTGGAGCTTGGAGACCTCTATGCCACCATGCCCTTTTATCTGGGGAAAAGCAGAAAAGATTACTCAGTGTGCCCCCATTGGGAAGAGGGACAGAGAGAACCAGTGACCTTCCAAGTACATCTTCCGGGGATTGTTTTTGATGCAGTGCTGAGCACTGAGGCCAGAGTTAGTGCATGGCTAGCGAGAACCGAATGAGCTCTAGCCCAGCCCTGTGGTGCTGGTGTTAGTAGGAGGAAACTAAACACTGATAGTGTTACTGTGAAGATGATAGTGAGGTGGTTCGCTGTATTCATTTACAAACCAGTGTCACTTTAAAACAGTTTACAGTTTTTGAAAACCCCCAGGGATTCCAAAGTTCTGTGGTTTTGTGCATCATGGATAGGATAGTGTGCAGTTACTCTGTTTTGAGAATTAGTGTCCTGACCACTGAGTTCTGCCTGCTAAGCCTTTTGTGGAGGCAGGTGACAACTGCGCCTGCGTTGTGTCATGTGCTCTTTCTGTTGCTCGGCTGGCCTGAGTAAAGAACACGTATGCTTATGGTATCATGACATGTTCTAGCATTTCAGCAGGAGCTGGATGCGAGGCACGACAAATATGAAAGACTTGTGAAACTAAGCCGGGATATTACTGTTGAAAGCAAGAGGACAATTTTTCTTCTCCATAGGATTACAAGGTGGGTAAACGCTTGAAATTTGTTATTTGAAAGCCTGCTGAGATGGCTCAGTGAGTCAAGGGGCTTGTGGCCAAGTGTGACCACCTGAGCTGGGTCTCTGCACCAGTGTTAGGAAAAGGAAACTGATTCCTGAAAGTTGGCCTCTTACCTCCACACACATCCTGGAACAGGAAAGCACGCGCGCACACACAAACGGAACACAGAGCATGCACATACACAGATACACACATATATAAATATAATTAAAAACATTAAAATCGATTTTCTGATACATTGTATTTATACACTTTATATCTTAGCAGATAGTAAGTAACAGATATTAGAATATCTTTTGAATTTTAAACAGTATCAGCTAATCCTAGCAGCTGAGTTTTAAAATTAGGATTTGGGCTGGAGCTGTATCTCAGTGGTTAAGAGCACTGGCTGCTCAGTCCCCAGCACCCACACAGTGGCTCTGGTTCTAGGGCTTCTGATATCTTCTTCTAGCCTCCACCAGCACCAAGCACACAGCTGGAGCAGAAATGTAAATCCTGGCAAAATATCCATAAATATAAAATAATATTAGAAATAATTTTGTTTTTAAATGTGTTTGTGTATGTCTGTGGGTTTTTGCACAAGGGGGTCACATGGGAGCTGGGGAGTGAACTCTGGTCCTCTGTAAAAGTAGTATGCATACTCCTCAGTGCTGAGTCACCTTGCTAGCACTTTTTTTTTTGTTGGTTTTTTTTTTTGTTGTTTTTTTGTTTTTTTGTTTTTTGTTTTTTTTCCCCCGAGAAAGGGTTTCACTGTGTAGCCCTGGCTGTTCTGGAACTCACTCTGTAGACCAGGCTGGCCTCGAACTCAGAAATCTGCCTGCCTCTGCCTCCCAGAGTGCTGGGATTAAAGGCATGCGCCACCACGCCCGGCTTCTCTAGCACTTTTTAATCCCAAAATCAACATCTTAAAAATAGGGGGGAAAATTTTTTTATCTTACCTAAGGACTTCATACTGATTTTGGATCATTTATTTACATATAATATAATATGTATACATATATTTATGTATATTATATATAAGGTTAGTCTGAGGAAAATATGTTAAATTTTAGATTATGTTTTAGAGTATTACATTAAAGATTCAGTTGATACATAAATTAGATGTGAAAATACAGTTAATTTCTCATTCAGTTTTCAACTCATTGCAGTCTTGTGTGTTTCTGGTTCTTGTTCCTACTATAAAACAGTGTGTTTGCTTGTGTTCTTACAGCGTGCAATACTGTTGGCTCCTTAGTTCTTGAACAGATTGTTTCTGAGCCTGTGGCATTGCTTGCTTTGCATTTCTCTCTCCAGGGCACTGTCCTGGTTTTCCAGGGAGGGCTCTGGTTCTGGGCTGGAGGAAAGAGGAGCATGGTGACCCTGACCTGCGCAGAGCAGGCAGTGGTTAGAGCACTGAGGACCCACGAGTGCTCAGCACAGCAGAGCGTCTCAGCTCCACTTCCTCTGCCTCCTCCTACTGCATCAGCTCCACTGCTTCTCCATCCTGTGTCTCCCTCCAGCTCCCCAGGGTGAATTCCAGGTCCCTCCAGAGGGGTGGATGTATCTTCATTTAGGGGAGAACAGATGCAATTCATTGCATTTTTAGTATTCAAAATATTTTGAAGCATCTTGTTCCAGTAACTTAAAATTGATTTTTTTGCGTGGTGATTAGACCCAGGACCTACCTCACCCATACTGGCAAGTGCTTTCTTATTTTAACTACTGTTTCAGTTCTGGCTGTTGTCTCCATTGTCCATTGGTTTTCCTTTTTAAGACAGCATCTCACCATCCTGTGTCCACCTCCTAAGTGCTATGATTAGAGACATTATAACCACACTGGTTTCCTTTAAAAACAAACCAAACAATGCTATATCTGCTTTTAAGTTGGATTTCTTGTTGCTCTTGCAATTTAAGAATCAATTCTGGGGGCTGGAGAGATGGCTCAGTGGGTAAGAACACTAACTGCTCTTCCGAAGGTCCTGAGTTCAAATCCCAGCAACCACATGGTGGCTCACAACCATCTGTAATGAAATCAGACGCCCTCTTCTGGTGTGTCTGAAGACAGCTACAGTGTACTTACATATAACAATAAATAAATCTTTAAAAAAAAAAAAGAATCAATTCTGGCAATTTATTACAGCTAGTGGGGGTGCTTATAAGATTGTTTATGTTTAATAGTTGGTCTTGGTTCTCTTTTCTTTTTTTCTTTTCTTGCTTTGTTTGTTTTTGGTCCCTTGTCCTTTTGTTGTGATCCTGGCCATTACCATCTGAACCTTCTTTCCAGCTCTTTGTCGCCTTTAGAGCCATAGTCTCTGTAGTCCAGGCTGAACTCACTGTAGGTGTGTACTGCCATACTGCCATTCTGGATCAAGTGCGTGTGTTTGTATGTAAGTGTGTTTGCATGTAAGTGTGTTCGCAGGTGCACATGGAGGGAGGGTGGTGTTTCTTCTGATACCTGTTCTCTGACTTAGTCTTCTCTTGTGACAGGGTTTTCACTGAACCTAGAGCTTGCTGCTTTGCCCAAACTGGCCAGTGAGCTCTAGTTATCTGTGTGGCTCCTCTGACCATAGTGTTGGAGTTAGAGATGTGCAGCACCATGGCTGGACTTTTATTAGGGTGCAGGGATCCAACCTCAGGTATTTAGGCTTGCATAGCCTGCGCCTCACTCCCTCAGCCATCAATGGCCCTGGACTGAGTACTTTTTTATTCTCTTAGATATACCTGCTCCTCCCTCCCTCCTTCTCTCTCTCTCTCTCTCTTTCTTGAGCGCATGCCTGTGTGTCTCAGCAGTCTAGATCATCTCTCTCAGGTAGTGCTGGGCTAACTGAAACTTATGGACAGCAGACTCACAGTTCCTCACGTGTGGCAGTTAACATGGTGAATGCAGGTCTGTGTGGATGTGCCTGTCAGCTCTTGGAGTGCATTGGAAAATAAGGGCTGCTCACCTGGCACTTCACCACAGGCCAGGCGGGCAGGCAGGCAGGTGGGCAGCTTTTGTGTGTAGGAGGATCCTTTTCCACTAGCCCAGCTTTCTGTGCACTGGGGTAGTTCCTGTGACCTCCGTATTAAATCTGCAGGACACTGTTTTCATTTCAAACAGTGTGAAACAGGAGCAGACTGTGCTCTCGCCCCTGCGGTTGCCATCTCTAATGTCTTTACTATTTGGCACATGGGTTCCGGTTTCCATCTGGAATAATTTTCTTTGTGCCTGAGGAACTTCCGTTCACACATCTGTAGTGCAGTGCCGATGAGGCGGTTCTTCCGGCTGCTGTAGGCTGTGGGGATTGTTCTTCCTGCCCTCTCTGGGTTCTTCTGTGGCCTCGAGCACCCGGACACATGGTTTGTGCTTGTCTGCAGTGACCTGTACTCAGTTGCAGACTTGGGGAAGTTCCCCGTACAGTGCAGAGCTCTCAAGCACTGTCTGCTCTGCGACTTTCTCTTGCTCTCTGCCCTGCATGTTTAGGTCACAACCTTAGCTCATGACCTCCTTAAACTTTCAACTTTTCAACTCAGGACTTTGGCTCTGCCTAGGTTCTTTCTTCCTTCCTATTTGTTCCGAGGAAACTCTTACGAGCCTTGAGATGGACATGGGTGTGTCTTCACGACCCTGATTGTTGTCCTGTCTGATGCTGTGTGCTTGAGTGCAGTGTTTGAAACCATTGTTTGCACACTCTATTACATTTTTTTGAGTTGTTTTAGGTGGAAGAAGCCAAGTCCAGAGGCTGATTGTTATGAATACAATTTTTCTTATTGTTTTGATCACAAGGCTGATGTTTTCAAGGTTCCTAACCTTTTTATAGTGCTCCTGATATGGAGGAAATACTGACTGAATCAGAAAGTAAGCTGGATGGTGTCAGACAGAAAATACTACAGGTAGCCCAAGAGCTCTCGGGAGAAGACATGCACCAGTTCCATCGAGCTGTCACCACAGGTGAGTTTAAAGGAGCGCATGTGCAGTGTGTCAGTCTGTATTGACACTACATCTGTGTGTGTGCACCTGTGTGCATGCTGTGGCCATGTGCTGAGGTAGAGAACAATTTGTGGGAACCGGTTTTCTCCTTCCACCACATGGGCCTTTGTGATTGAACTTAGGACATAGGCTTGGGGGCAGGTGCTCTACCCACTGAGCCACCTGCTGCCTCCGTGTGAAGAACTTTAAAGAGACGTTCTCATGGTCTCATAGCTCAGTCTGGTCTCAGAGTCAGTCACAGCTGAGGTCGGCTTTGACCTCTCTGTCCTTCCAGTGCCAGCGAGGCATGGCCAGTGCGCAGTGCCTCGCCTGGCTACGGTGACGCAGTGACGCGTTGAGCAGAAGCAGTGGTGCCCATTCTCAAGCTCTGGGTGCAGAGCCACATGGAGCTGCAACTGTGACTGACAAAGTTGCATCAGTTGCACTTAGGAAGATAAACGTATTTATAGTTCCAGTGTGGACGGGGCAGTAGGATGCCATGAGGAGCTGCTGATATGATTGGTAATTTCTCCAAAAGGCTGTTCTTTTGACTTGAAGATAAAATAGATCTGGCGTTGAACTAAAGGAATTCTGTGCTTATCAAGCACAGCGTTGGTAGTGGGCACAGTGTTTCCCTGACAGGGCTGTGAGCACAGACAGTAGCCTCCTGGTTCACCAGTACATACCCTGGCTGAGAGCAGACTGAACTGTCCAAAGGCACAGTTGGACAAGGTCATGCACAATTAACTGCTTGGAATAAGCGACTTAAGACATTTCCATGACTTCTTTTGTTGTTGAGAAGTTAACAGGTTGGGGAATGCCCTGCACTGTAAAAAAAATTTTGTATTGTTTTAGTTTAGTCCATATCACTGATACTTACCGTGATTTGAGATGTTTACGTATGTAAAATAAATTGCTTAGCTCCTAAGTAATGTTGTAATTATAGTAATGTTGTAATTATTCAAGCATGTGAATGGTAGGTTAGATGAATGTCTGGTCAGCTGGATGTTGTTTTCTTTTTTTTTGTTTGTTTTTGGTATTTTTCGAGACAGGGTTTCTCTGTGTAGCCCTGGCTGTCCTGGAACTCACTTTGTAGACCAGGCTGGCCTCGAACCCAGAAATCCGCCTGCCTTTGCCTTCCAAGTGCTGGGATTAAAGGTGTGTGCCACCACTGCCCGGCTTGTTGTTTTCTAAAATAGATAATTGTCTACACTGCTTGCCTAGCCTTGAAGTGGGTACAAAGTGTCCATTCTCCTGCCTCAGCAGTGTGTGCCAATCTGGAGATTCTTTACAGAGTCATTCTTATAGCCACAGCTTTTGCTTTTGTGTTCCCCTAGATTATTTTTTTTTACCACTTCAGAAGAGGCTTCAGAAGAGTTTTGATAAAGTTCACATTGGTCTCTTTGACAACTTTGGTCTCTTTTCTTCCAGATTCAGTTTAACCTGCTGACTTGAGCATTAAAACCCAGCACAGGACTAACACTCCCTGAGGCCAGCCTCAACCTGGGAGTAAAATAGCTACAATTTAAAATTGTGTTTAAATGAGAGATGATACAGTGAACACTCCAGGGACTGTCTTAGTAGAGTTTCATTGCTGTGAAGAGACTAGGGCAACTCTTATAAATGACAGTTTAACTGGGGCTGGCTTACAGGTTCAGAGGTTCCGTCCATTATCATCAAGGCTGGAAGCATGACAGTGTCCAGGCAGGCGTGGTGCAGGAGGGGCTGAGAGTTCCGCCTCTTATTCCTAAGGCAGCTAAGACTGGCTTCCAGGCTGCTAGGATGAGGGTCTTAAAGCCCACACCCACAGTGACACACCCACTACAACAAGACTACACCTCCTAATAGTGCCACTCCCTGGGCCAAGCACATGCAGACCACGACAGGGATTGTTTAATCACAGTTTAGTAAGACTGTTCCATACTACAAACTTCAGTTGTAACTACTACGTGCTTTAGAAGACCTTCGTTATCATTTTGTGCTTAAGCATTTCTACCAAAAGCCAAGGAGTTAGGTTTTCTAGATGGGTGTCTGGTGTGCATTAGTGGATGCCCACCCGCAGGAGGATGTTTTAGTCTACTTTCTCTTTCGTTTCTAGACATTCCTGTGCTTTTCTGAAATCCTGCTTCAGAAAGTTGACATTTCATTCTGAACTGTAACTTTGTGTTGAATGACACTGGTTCTGAAGGAAACCCCCAGCAGCCAGGAATTCACTGACTCTTTGGAGTCAACTCATCTCACACAAACAGGATTGTGCAATGTCTTTCATGCAGGTGGTGGGTTTAGGGTTTCTCTGGGTGGGAGCGTGCACCAGCAGTTTGCTATGGTGTGATCAGGAACAGATAAGCCACATCTGCCTGCCTCTCAGGTGCTGCCTGCTGGAGTATTTCTGCCGTTGGTTCTTGTGGGGGATGCTCCTGTTTACATCTGCCAGCGAGTCCTTGTATGGGCATAGCCCAGTCCCTGGGACTTAGACCTGTGGTAAACAACTTTCTAAGAAAATTAACATCCTGCAAAGCAAGTTGAGCTCTCTCGAGTGTTCACTCTTGGACGAGGTTTGGTGTGAAATCAGGTGGAATATGCGTGGCTCAGGCACAATGAGAATGACAGTAAGGAAGCAGAGCCGTTAGCTGGGTTCCCTGTGTATGTTCTAACGGGATGAAATGAAAGAGAACACATTACATAAAAGCAACCTCCAGAGTTCCCTCTTACTGGAAGCAGGATCTGTAAATAATTCCTTTTGGATTTCCTCCAAGGTGGACGCTCAGGGAAGGCATTGTTTGGAGTACAGCAGTAGGCTGAAAATTTTCACCTTGGGGATTATACACTGAAAATAACGGATGTCCTTTTCATCAAGTTGAAACATAACTTGTTTAAACACCCTTTTACCTACATGAGAACCATGCTCAGTGTCTGGGGCCAGGTGTCCTTGAACTCTTTGTGAGATAGCACAAACCTTAATTAATTAATTAATTAAAATTTTTTTTGGAGAGTGAGTCTCATGTAGTTCAGGCTGACCTCAAACTCAAGATATAGCTGAGTCTGGCTTTGAACTTCTGATTCTCTTGCCTCAGTCTCCGAAGTGCAAAGAACACTGGCCTGTGCCCTGTGCCCAGCTGTGACAGGTTTCATTAGTTTTCTTTTTTGATTGAGACAGTTTTGTAATCCAGGCTGGCCTGAACTTATATATTGATAAGGCTTGTATATGGGTATGGTCGGGGCTGGATAAGAATTTGGGGCGTCCTGCCTTAGACTACAGATTGTTGGAGTGACACTCGCGAGCCATCATGCATGCCTAGGAGATCTCCTGATTTTTCAAGTTTTACAAAAGAGCTGGCCTTTGAAAGAAAACTCAGCAATGGCGGCCCAGGGGTGCAGCACAGAGCGTGCTGTGGGGACTTAGTGGGCATGGTGCTTGGGCATGGGATCCAGGTGTGAGATTGACCTGTTCAGCCATTTGTATGTGTTTGACACTGCTGTGTTCATGGTGTTGTGGAGCTGTCATCCTGGCTGCCTTCCATCGAGAAACTATACCTTGTGGTTTGTGCCTTTCCGCCATATTCTTATTTGTTGTATGTCTTTCCCAAAACCCAGTTCTTAATTATTCTGTAATGTTTATAAAGGGAAGTTCCTCATTTAATTATTTTATGCTTGTTACATCCAAAGCACATAGTAGTGATTAGGACGTGTGCCCCAGGTCACCATCCTGACTGTATAGAAAGGGGCTGATGACAGACACCCTGAGCCCTGGTGCGCAGTCCCCAGAGTGCTGGTGTGCCCTGCCTCAGCTGACACACACAGTCTGCATGGGTGTCGTCACATGCTTACCCTGCGAGCTGATGTCAGCTTCCCGTGTTTTATGGTGACACTCTTGTAGTTTAGTGCTTGTTCCTGGTAACCTTCCTTGTTCTTTTTCTCAGGACTGCAGGAATATGTGGAGGCTGTCTCTTTTCAACACTTCATCAAAACTCGTTCCCTCATCAGTATGGATGAGATTAACAAGCAGCTGACATTTACAACAGAAGACAGTGGGAAAGAGAGCAAGACGGTGAGAATTTAAAGTCATGTTTCAGTTTCACTGTACGGTTTATACAACAGCACAATGACGGGCAGCCTCCCTGAAGCTGGCTTTGCTAGGGCTCCCCTGGGAGGCGAGGTCTAAGTGTCTCCATGGTGACAGGGCCAGAGGCATGGCTTCAGACAGTGAGGAGGTCAGCACATTGCATCCGAGGGTTGGGAATCTGCTCTGTGCACTTGGCGTCCCCAGTGTTGCTTGGGTATGTACAGGGACCCTGGGTGTGCCCGCCTACCTCAGAGGACTTTATGGAAGAGTTGGACTTACAAAGGTTTTTAATGAAGCAGTGCTTGCTTAACCGGGTTCATTGTTAAAGTAGTTGTCACATGGAGAGAGCCATTTTATCATTTATGTAAACTACTAACAATTGCCCAGCTCTGCAGAATGGAGGAGAGAAACCCTGTTGCATTTTGTCTTTTAAGAAGTACTTCTTTTCCCCTTTTACATTTGAAAATATAACATTCAGGCAACCGGGTGGGCTTTTGATCTCTTCTCTGACATATATTAGGATAAATACTATTTTTCCATTTTTTTCATTCTATTTTTAAAAATATGAATTAGAGTCAGGAGAGGTAGACAGAGAAACTGTTAGAAGTCACAATGACACGAATGTGAAATAAAATGTTAGAATTGCCAAAAAACTTGATTTGGCACGACAGGAAAAAGCTCCTCCAACAACCCTGTCTGCTCAGCTTTCTCCTCGCTCTCCATGCGGTAGTGGCACAGACACAGGCTATCGTGGCTTCGGTTCTAGTCACGGTGGCATCACAGCGAGAAGTGGCCAGCTGCGTCCTGCTCCATGCGCAGCTCCTCTCTGGATCACGAGAGAGACAGTGGGGAGAAGGCAGGCTGAGTGTGTGCTGTTTCAGACGTTGGAGATTGTGACCCAGACACACGTCTCACATAAGCTGAGCCTGTGTTCACAAAGAACTTTACGTTAAGCACTAGATTCTTAGTGCTGAAAATACTGAGAATATGATCATTTTCTTTTTAACTTGGCTTGTGAGAATATTGCCAAAATCATTTTAATAAACACGATGACAGTTTCAGACCTAGAAAAGTAGAGGGGATGCTACCTGGTAGTTCATTAGCTCATGTACCAGGACTTAGATCAGGGAGCAGGAGTTAGCGTTCCCTGTATTCGCCTCATCCAAGTAGTTCTGCTAAACCATTTGAAAGTGCCTTATCGATGTCATCCTCGTAAACACTCAAGTGTCCATCTCAAAACTTGTTTTGTAAGCTAATTAATTTTTCCTTACTAATAATTCTCAGAAAGGAGAATTTATTGTTACAAATTTTACTTTAAATTTGTTTATGCCTGTTTCTGTAAAATCAACTTATAACCATTACCCCTTTGTGTAATAACAAATACCATTATTTTGTGAAATATATCCTTTTAAGTGGCATTTGAAATGTGTGTCTCCCATCCCCCACAGTCTACTGTTTGCTGTATACACATGTGTGTGTCCCATCTCCCACAGCCTACAGTTTACTATACATACACACATATATCCCCCATCTCCCACAGCCTACCGTTTACTATATATACCCACATATATCCCCCATCTCCCGCAGCCTACCGTTTACTCTATATACACACATATATTCCCCCATCTCCCACAGCCTACCGTTTACTCTGTATACACACATATATCCCCCATCTCCCACAGCCTACCGTTTATTGTATACACACATATATCCCCCATCTCCCACAGCCTACCGTTTATTGTATACACACATATATCCCCCATCTCTCACAGCCTACCGTTTACTATATATACACACATATATCCCCCATCTCCCACAGCCTACCGTTTACTATATATACACACATATATCCCCCATCTCCCACAGCCTACCGTTTACTATATATACACACATATATCCCCCATCTCCCACAGCCTACCATTTACTCTATATACACACATATATCCCCCATCTCCCACAGCCTACCGTTTATATACACACATATATCCCCCATCTCCCATAGCCTACCGTTTATTCTATATACACACATATATCCCCCATCTCTCATAGCCTACCGTTTGCTGTATACACACACATAAATCCCCCATCTCCCACAGCCTACGGTTCACTCTATATACACGCATATATCCCCCATCTCCCACAGCCTACCGTTTGCTGTATATACACACATATATCCCCCATCTCCCACAGCCTATCGTTTGCTGTATACACACATATATCCCCCATCTCCCACAGCCTATCGTTTGCTGTATACACACATATATCCCCCATCTCCCACAGCCTACGGTTCACTCTATATACACACATATATCCCCCATCTCCCACAGCCTATCGTTTGCTGTATACACACATATATCCCCCATCTCTCACAGCCTACCGTTTACTATATATACACACATATATCCCCCATCTCCCACAGCCTATCGTTTGCTGTATACACACGTGTGTCTCCTGGGCTTGACTCACAGAAGCCCAGACTCCTTTATGATGGCTTTCTGGAGCACCAGCATTGTGGAGCAGGCCCGGGGCTTCCTGTCTGTCCCTAAGCAGCTCTTTGGCCCTCGCTGTGTATCAGGCCTTCCTTGTTTCTCCTCATGGACTGCTGGGTCTCAGGGTCTTTGGAGGGTCTGGAGCAGGTCTAAGATTTGTGCTGTGGATGCACAGTAGCCAAAGTAAGAAATGAAGCCAGGTAGTGGTGGCACACGCCTGTAATCCCAGCACTCTGGGAGGCGGATTTCTGAGTTTGAGGCCAGCCTGGTCTACAGAGTGAGTTCCAGGACAGCCAGGGCTACACAGAGAAACCCTGTCTCGAAAAACCAAAATCCAAAAAGCCAAAAAAACAAAAACTAAAAACCAAAAAAAAAAAAAAAAACCCCCCCAAAAAAACCCCAAAAAACCCAAACAAACAAACAAACAAACAAAAAAGGAAAGAAAATCTACCCTGCTACTTCCTTAATTAATTCTCAGAGACCCCACAGCCTGGAAGGGAAGTGCAGACTTGTGTGTGGTCTCCTGCCTGCCTGTCTCTCCAGTCTCAGCCTGTACTATTCTTACCATGACTCCATCAGCTCCTCAAACACCGCATGGTTCTTTCCCGGATGCCTTTGCAGGCCCACTGCCCAGAGTGTGCTTAGAGCTTCCCCTAGCCGCAGTCCACACACAGTCCTCACACCTCACGCTTCACTGCTAGAAAGAAGCTGATGGAGAGAGATGCAGATGGACAGCAGCTGGCATTTACAGAGTGCTTCTTGGGTTGCACAGTATTTCAAGAATTCAATGGATATTGTCTTATTTAATCCATAAAAGACTTCTGTGGTAGGTAACATAATTCTGTTTACAGAGGAGGAAATGAGCGTTAGAGAGAGAGAAAAACTGTGCAAAGTCCTAGGAGAGGGAGTCAAGGTCATTTAGAAGTTAAGTTCATACAAGAAGAGATAATTTGTCATTTGTCACTGGAGGATAGAAGGCGAAGATGGGTGTGGCTGTAATAAGGTGAGGTTGCTTTGGTAGTGGTAACAGCCACAGAGGCAGTGCACGGTGATTGACAGATGACTGGATCTGCAAAGTAAGCTAGATTGTTCCCTGAAACTGAAGAGTTTGGGGATTGAGTAGGGCACAGGAGAGAGTGCAGGAAGCTTGGCGTGTTTGAAGAGGCTGCACTGAAAGGCATAGGAGGGAGAACTGCTCTGTGTGAGGAGGGGCCTGGAGAGGTGGAACAGGCTGCGCTTCACACTTCAGTTCCTAGCTCCCGCATGGAGGTTCACAACCATCTGTAACTCCAGCTCTGATGCCTTCTGGCCTCCACAGGCTCCAGGCATGAACCTGGTACACAGACAAACACGAAAGCACATCCATACACAAAACCATAAACAAAACCACTGCAGCCTGACTAAGGTGACAGGTGACTGTGACACCGTGCTGCAGACCAGACTCCGCAGTCTGGAGACAGCTGTGGTTACTGCTCCTAGCTCACGGGGACTCTGCTGTTCATTGTAGAGCTGACATGGAGACCTCAGCACTGACAGGATGAGTCATCGGAGATGGAGGTGCTGGCAGGAGCTGGGCACAGGTGCAAACTATGGGCAGGGCAGGGCAGGGAAGGAGAAGGCGGCTGAGCAAGGAGGGGCTGTGATGGCTGAGTGGTAGTGATCAGCACACAGTGGGGGCGGGGCACGCCTGCCTTACATGTGTCTACTGTGCTTGGCAGGCGAGGTTGGACACAGCTGGCCTTACATTGGTGGTATTTGATTATTCTAATACATCCAAGCCACCTGGCTCAGCTCCTTACCCAGCATGTGGTCAACATGGGAAAGATCTATATGCTTGACCTGTGTTGATTTCAGTACTTTACGGTTGTGATGCCTGATATATTTATTCACGTTGTCACAGTGTTTTCTTTATGTATGTGTGTGGCTTTCTTGTTTGTTTTTTGCCAGCCTCCCTCAGACGGACCAGATAAGCAGCTGGTTACATGGAGACTGAAGATCACACCTGTTGACTACCTGCTGGGAGTGGCCGACCTAACTGGAGAGTTGATGCGGATGTGTATCAACAGCGTGGGGAATGGGGACATTGACACCCCCTTTGAAGTGAGCCAGTTTTTACGCCAGGTTTACGATGGGTTCTCGTTCATTGGCAACACTGGGCCCTACGAGGTCTCTAAGAAGCTGTACACCTTGAAACAGAGCCTGGCCAAAGTGGAGAATGCTTGCTATGCCCTGAAAGTCCGGGGCTCCGAGATTCCTAAGCACATGCTGGCAGATGTGTTTTCAGTTAAAGCAGAGATGATTGATCAGGAAGAGAGCATTTCTTAAGCTGCCCCACTCTGTTCTCTAAGGAGGTCCCTGGAGACCAGTTGGTGGGACTGTTCTGAGTGTGCATTTGACTTAATCGTGACTTCTGTAGGTGTTTCCAGTTGTACTAGTTTGAAGTTGTATACATCTGTATATAAGTTTGTCCACAGGGACGTTTCTTACACTCACGCACATTTGCGTACAGTGTTTGTATGTGTGCTTGCTCTACTGTGTGAACATGCTTCCGATTGCACTTTCTGCCACACCTACTTTAGTTCACTTTGAACTTGGAGTGACATTTTGGGTGGAAGGAAGTCTCTTAAGTGGGTGATTCTGGATATGGAGAAACAGCGTAGTGAGCCTTCTGGAGCGAGCTTCCTGCTTAAGTTCCTCAACAGCATCCTGGCAAGCCTCGAAAGTGGGCTAATACTCAAGACAACCATTTAAATACGTAATCTAGCAATGTTTCTTTAAGTGCAAGTTTTGGTGGTATTATAATGAGAATTCACTTAAAATTTTGGCCATTTTGAATTCATATGAAGCAGCTTTCCTGTAGAATTGATGGGTATCTGGATGTTCATTTCTCCACTTCATCTTTTCCCTTCTCACACATGTGGGAAGGAGCTGATACTGGTCTTCACTGGTGATGCTGAGTAACTAAGTCCACACTCGTGTGTAGGCTGTGAGCAGCCAGGCCCCTTGTCTTGTCTTAGGTGTGGTCCGCTTTCCTATCCCAGGTGTCCTGGGACCCACAGAGGAGCAGCCACAGTGCTTGGAGTGCGGACAACCCAGTCCCTTACACTTGTCCCTCAGTGTTAGCTAGTGATGTTGCCAAAGAAAACGAATTGTGTATAATTCAGCAATAAGGCAATTGCCAACACAGGCGGCAGCGTTGGCGTGAGCTCGCCTCCCCGGTCAGTCAGTCATCTGTGGTGAGCGCCTTGGCTTGAGCGTGGCCTGCAGCTGGCACCACCACTTGCTTTCAACTAGCTCTGTGAGTTTTCACAGCTTAGATACTGGGTTTTATTTTTGGAAAGAATATCTATTTGTAAGGCTGGTTCTTTGAAAGTGTAATTTCCCAAAAATTATCACCAAAAGGAAAATAAGATGTGTACATGCCTGATAAGTTAGATGTGTTTGTCCTGGTGATGGTGAGGCGTTGCCTCCCTGTAGTGAGAGAGACTGTTGACTGTAGTCAGTCCTGTTACCCGCTCTGTCGGTTTGTGTTTTCAGCTACTTCAAGTGGAATTTATAATGTTAAAATAATTGAAGACTGTTTTACAGAAATTTAAAGCAAATTTTAAATAAAATATTAAACTACAGAAGCTCTTGCTGGTTTAAACTTTTAAGTTACATTATATATTGTGCACAGCAGTGTGTGTAGATGTCAGAGACAACTCGTGCAGACTGGACTTTTCCTTCTACCGTGTGGGTGCTGGGGACACACTTGGGTTGTCAGGCTGGGTGATAAGGGCCTTCCCATCCCAGCTAAGCTCTCCCTGTAGCTCCAAGACTATTGCTTTGATAGCATTTAGAAATATGTAGTAAATCTAATAATGTAATTTTTTGGGTAAAATGGGAAACCTCAGACAGACTCTGCAATGTGGAGGTCTTTTTTTCCCCTTAAGCCCCGAGATGAGGAGATATCCAAGTGGTATGACTCAACCTGAAATGTAGTCAGGGACGTCCCTCTGTCTCTGTGGTCTTCATTCTCCCTCAGTGACTCCCCTGGGGTTGCCTGGTTTTCAGACATGGTAGGGATACTTCAGAAGTGTGCCTCCTCGTGTTCGCTCTGGTTAAATGTGAGCTAGCTCCCTGTACTCACAAGAAAGCCGTCCTTCACAGCACGCACTCAGACTAGGTGATAGCGCCATCTCTTTAAGCCAGTTCCTGGAAGGAAAGATAATACTAGCCTAACACCCTGAATGATTTTTCTGGGGATAACAGAAACGCTAGAAAGCCAGACTGTCAGAGGAGCAGAGAAATGGCCTATGGCGTAATCAGCAGCGCCTCCTGCAGGCGACCAAGCGCCACTGCGCCTACTGTGCTTTGTGCGGTGGGCAGGTCGGGAGCTCAGTTTAAATTGTGTGTGACAGCACCATCTGTTTTAGTGGACTTTCTGTTTAATCACAAAGAGGAACGGGTTCAAGGACTGGCAGGATGGAACTTCACCACCAGTATCTGATCCCTGAGACCCACATGGTGGCGAGAGGAAAACTGGTCACAGGCACCATGGCAAGTCCCCTTCCCCCAACTCCCCAGCCGCGAAAACAAAATAAATACAAACGTAATTTAAAAAAAAAAAGGCATAGGAGAAAGCAAGTCAGGGTCTCATGGCAAAGTGGTGACTGAATTTTGAAATGAAAGTGGATTATTTCTTTTTAGTTGTGATTTCTTGTGTCACTTAAATGCATGATTTTCACAGAGCATCTCAGATCTTCGGTCACCCTCAAAGAAGATCAGTACTTAAGGAGAGGTTGGCAGAATGGCTCCACGCTCCTTTCCAGCTAAAGAGACTCATGTTAGAGTCGAAGTAGGTTGAAGGAAAAGGGTAGGAAAGACAATCCATGCAAACAGGAACCAGCAGAGGATCTGATTGATCTCTGATAGCTGATACAATAGGCCTGATTTTTATTTTGCTGCAAATAAAGAATAGCATTTTATGATAAGTTCAATCCAATAGTTATAGAACACCTAAAAAGAAAAATGCTAATAAGTAGTGTGTGTGTGTGTGTCTGTCTGTCTGTCTGTCTGTCTGTGAGTGCGTATGCAGGTGCATATGTACACGCATGTAGTGGCCTATGTAGTCCAGACTGGCCACAAACTCATGATCCTTTTGCCTCTTCTAAACTATGGGGGAGTTTTTACACCACCATGTCCCGCCTTACAGTTAAGACATATAAATCCCACTGAGCAAATGTTTCCCATTGTGTCCTTTGCTTCATTAACAGAATCACTTTTTAATTTCGAGATTAGGAATTGGTTATTCTCTGGATATGCAGAGTCTATGTTTCAGTAGAAATGTATTTTGTAGTTCATAATTTACCATCATAATGGTCAGGGACATATTGTACAGGATCCCATAGAATATCCACCTACTACTGGTGTCGTCTGGGTTTATAAGCAAATTGTACACAATGGCAACACTGCCCCTTGACGCTTCTCAAAACGTGGGTCGAGTGAGGCCCAAGTCTGTGCCATCTTGGCATTCAGGTTAAAGGGTTTTGTTTGTTTGTTTGTTTTTGTTTTTTTCTGGAAGAAGTCTTAATTTGTAGCTTTTCTCAGTAATCCTGAAAAAAAAAGTTGCACCCTTGACATTGTATGTGTCGCTTTAAAAAGCCTGCCGAGAGCTGGTGCAGCAGTTAAGAGCACAACTGGAGGTGAATTAAATATTGTGGGACTGAGGAAATAGCCCAGGTAGAGCTACTGCTTAGCACGCAAAAGGCCCAAGGTTCAGGAAACCAAGAAACTAAAACCATGACAGAACAGTGCCCAGGAAACATGAACCATGGGAGTCCGATAATTTCTTCCATATCTCTGCCTGCCTTGTCTGCCTAACACAGGCGTGTGTTCATAAAGCACATAACATATGCAATCACACACGCATACATACACACAGAACGTTTCTCTGGGACACCTATTAATATGTCCACGTATGTATGACCAAAGAGCAACCACTTCAAGTGGCAGAATCCTGATGGTGTGGATTCGTCAGGAAGGAAGAGCTGGGCCACCATCGTTTAGAACCAACCAATTGGGGTTGTGGTTGTGGTTGTGGTTGTGGAGCAGGTGAGGGACGCACAGTGAGCTCTAATAATTACCCTAAGAGTTGCTCAGGGGACAAGGGCTTTAGGAATAGCACATTTCCCCCCTCACTTTGTAATGTATATATTTTATAAATTAGGGTGTGTGTTCTTTTAACTCTGTCATGATAGGGTATGACATTTTCATTTAGATTCAAATTGTTGGGTGTCAAAGGCAAACTATTGCCTTGAAGGAGGAGTGGGCACCATAGAAATGGACCTACCAGGTAGAGATCCCCTTCTTGTCCTCCTTTATCCCCCCCATTGCATCAAGGACAGGTGCGGACCTCATGTGTAAACACAGAATGATATTTAGAAGCTCCACTGTGCACCAAGGGTGTGAGCACAAAAGACCAAATTGGTAGACTGTGCAGTGGCGTCTGTTGGTTGGTTTTAGCCCCTTCCAGCTCTTGCTAAGGAGGCTCGAGTCTTGGGGACACAGCTGTGTGACTCGCTTGCCTTCAGTGTTTTACCTGCATTGGAACAAAGGGACCCTAGATGCACAACAAGGGCTGGCATGAGCAGATGGCATACGTGAGGGTTTGCAGGAGCCTCTGTATTCTGCTGCTCACCTGCGCAGGATTCAGGCAGCAGAAGTCATGACCTGGGTTCCTGCAATTCCTGCAACCCCCTGACTTCCTGCACTTGCTGGCTGTGATCCCAACCTTCCCTTCCTCCAGCCCTTCCGCTGTTTGGAAGCACCTGTGTTAAGTCCTTTCCTGAGCGGGCTACCCAAAGTGCTTTCTGTTTTCCTAAGTGAACGTGACAGCAGGCTGCCCTTGTCAGACTAGAAATACAAATGGTCTTAGGCATAACCAGGAAGATGCAGATTTCAGGATTTGGCGTCCCTGTATCAAGTGGGCCAAGACTTGATGTTCAAGAAGGCCACAAAGATGTGAGAAAACGGGCTCTCAGTGGGTACTCCAGGTCTGTTTCCATCTTCACGTCGGGGTGGCCACATGCAGAAAACAGCTTACCTGACCTCACACTGACCGTCTGCACCCTGTGGAGCACAGGACCCTCACGCTGTCTGCATACTATTGAGCACATTTCCCAGTTGAAATGCCAAAGAAATCAAAAGCCAACTTGAATAATGGTGACTTCAAACAGGATACGAACAGGCCGGGTGTCACCTCAAGACCTGTGTAAGAAAGCCAGCATCCAGCATCGGGGGTGAGAAAGTTATTGAGGATATTGAGATTTTGAAACACACACACACACACACACACACAAATATACATATAAATACATAGATGCAGACATGTATACATTTATACATACATGTACACATATACACAAACATGATACACATTTACACATTAGTATATATACATAGACACATGAACATACACATTTAACATACATGATATACATATGCAGATATACATATACACATATACCATAAATGAGACAAGTCGTCATGATGACAAGCACAGCCTGTTTCTGAGTCTTAAGAATAGACTGTCGTTAACCTGATTTTTCTCACAGTGTCTCTCAAGGCTTCTCTAACCCACCATTATCCCAGAAGTCTGCCCTCTTTCCAGCAGTTTTCTGATTAGACCATCCTCCTTCACCCCCACATATATATACTGCTGTATTTACATACATGTAAACCGTGTATGCACACGCACAGTTGTACACAGAAATAGTTATTGCTAATTAAGGACTAGGATTTTGTACTAATTTATATTTTCTTGGATGGTGCCATCAGAACAGAATCACAGATAGATTAATTTACATGGTAATCAGTGTGCTTATACAGCTGATGTTTAATACCCCAGGTGCTGTGAAGCAGCAGCTGGATCTTTTATAGTGTGCTTAAGGGTTATACAAAATTGTTCGTTCGCTGGGTATTGTGGCTCATGCCTTTAATCCCTGCGCTTAGGAGGAGGAAGCAGGAGGATTACTATGAATCTGATGCCAGCCCAGGCTAGAGAATGAGACCTTGTCTAGAACAAACAAACATAATTAATAAAAAATCTGTATTATTGTAAACAACGCTGACACAGACACTCTCACAACTGCATCTGACCTTATTTTCTTGGCGTAAGTCACTGAAAGACAAATAGCCAGGCGGCACGAATGTTTTTGTTACCTAACTAAAAACTTGGATTTCTTCTGAACACTTATGAGCCAGATTCCCTCTTTTAGAGTCATTGTTCCCTAGCTAAGTGTTTACAAGTGATCGTCTCTTCCCAGAGCTGTGGGCACCGCCCTGCAGCTTCTCCCTGCTGTGGCTGTGAGGTGCCAGCAACTCCCCAGTCAGTCAACCCTATCACCACCAATGGGAAGCATCCCACGTGCTCTGAAGCATCAGTACGTGCTCTGGAGGAGAAAGGCTCCTCGTGATTGCTTTCCAACATGGGGCACAGAGCGTGTGTCTCGGACTATAGGCCCCGTTCGCCAGCGCCCAGCCCCATCCTGACTAGAGCAGTATGACATTAACAGATGTGGAATACTTAATCTTCATCAGCACAGTATCAGCTGACAGCATCACCACGGGGGTCATTAGAACTGAAGCACAGAACCCTCCTGGCGTGGGCCAACGGTCGTGAACAGTGAGTGCTTCAGCCTTGTGCTCCATACACGGCATACCCGACACCAGAAGCCCGTAAAATGGAATTGGTGTGTTCATGCATTTTGTGGTGTTCTCTCTTAATGTAAAATTAATAGCTTAAAACTCTCTAGCTTAAAAGCCTTGACAGGAAACATGAGAAAAGCTCCTCATCAAGTTGTCCACATTGTGCTGGATGTCTTGTGGCATTTCCATTGCAATTATTTTTGGGCATGCATCTACTTTCAGATAACCCATGTTCCTGCATCTAGGAGGAGACACCACCAAATGCTGTACAGTTAACAACTTTAAAAGTTAAAGGGAGAGATCTTGCTGGGCTTAGTAACATATACCTTTAGTCCCAGAACTTGGGAGGCAGAGTCAGGCTGTGAGTTTGAGGCCAGCTTGGTCTACAGAACGAGTTCCAGGACAGCCGGAGGTATGTAGAAACAACAACAACAAACAAACAAAAAACGGGAGAGACAGACAGACAGACAGGTAATTTTTGGGCTGGCTCAGCAGTACACACATAGTGGACAGAGAACCGATTTCCAGAAGTTAGCCTCTGATATTCATATCATCCGTATAGCGCATGCAGTACACATACGGCCTCACAGAAATAAAACATGTGCAAATCCTCACGAGCAAGCAGCAGATTGCCCAGGAGAGCAGGCGCTGCCTGCTTGTTGAACTTGTTAGGCTTGTGAGTATCCTTGGACTTCTCACGTTGTAGACTTCGCTCAACTGTATAAAAGGTGCCTCCTTTACGTTGCGTAGAGATGGGGATGGAGAGGGTTTCATGATGAATCTTGGAGTTAAGGAGAGGATACCAACAGGCGTCTGTCCAGAGGAGAAGCTCCGCCGAGGCAACACGAGACATTACACACCACGATCCATGTCTCTTATCATGTTAGACTGAACACGTATGTTTACTCTCAGTGAGATCTCTCTACTTTACCTCACTTATTCTCACCACTTTATCTTTGTTTTGTTTGCTTGTTCAATGGACGGGGATGAAGTGGAAACTTAAGGGCTCTTTGCAAAGTCAGTTGTGTTAGATGGTGTTTTGCTGGGGCAAACATGTAAAGGAATGTTTTCTTGAAGTACACATAGGTGAAAGACTTAAGGCAGACTCATGAAGGAACATTTCACTGAAGCAGACAGAGGAGAGAGGATGTTCTGCTAAAGCAAACACATGAAAGGACACGTGACGAAGGATTCTTCGCTAATGACATGCGTGTGTTGGTCCACCTTACATTGTGTAACTGAGCTGCAGTTGTCAGGACTCCATAGGGAGAAACGTACCGAAATCATCTGGTGGTGTGCTGCACTCCTCCAATGGCCTCTGCATCAGCTCCCGCCTCCAGGTTCCTGCCTCAAGTGAATTCCTGCCTTCAATGTGTTTGGTGATGTGACTGTTGTTATATGAAATATAAATAAACCCTTTCCTCTCCAAGTTGCTTTGGGTCAAGCTGTTTCATCACAGCAACAGTGACCCTGACTAAGACACACACCAAAGAATCCTATCTCCACGAAGCTGACACAGAGGTCAGCCCGAGGCTACTACACTGAGCATGCCACCCCCGCCACGGCTGCCACTGTCACTGGCTTTGTGCTTGCTGGAGGCAGACACTGGAGAATGGGTCTCTTTCCTTCCTTGGGCCCCAGCTTCCCCCTCCATGCACACTCTTCATCCTGAGCTAGCCTGGGTCTCAGAACTAGGATCGTCAGTATGCAGATGCATCCCAAATAGAGACAAACACTGTTCAGATCACAGTGAATGGGTATGGGGGAGCCCGGCACGGGCAGAAATGGTGGGGAAGGCCTATGGCACACACAAAACAAACCTGTGGATAATAACTAGCCTGTGCCGGTGCTGGCAAGGACACTTCCTCATCATGAGGCTGCTTGCCCAAAGGACAGCAAAGCGTTTCCTAGTGTCGGATAGTCACACCACAGGACCTTTCATTTGGTCTGGAACTCATCATGTCATCAATTCTGGCTGACCTGTGGCTTCAGGTACCTGTGTTTCCCCACTCAGACAGTTTTAAGGTGCTAAGTCTTATCAAATAGACATTCTGCCTTAACTGTCCAGGAAGGACTGTTTCAGATTAGGCAGATACAGATTTTCATCATACAGAGGGAGAGAGGGCACGCCTACTGGGCAAGGTTTGCAGGAAGCCGTTGCCCTCAGAGCCTGTCTTTTCACGGCCGGGCCCCATCCCCAGCTTCCCTCAGCGCACTGACTCCCATGTTGGGAATGCCTCCCTGCCTCCTCCTGTCACTTGCATATTAAGAATCCAAACAAAATGGCTCACTCAAGGATTGGCACTAGTTAAAGACATTCAGATTTATTTTAATCAAAGGTCTTTAGAAGCTGCTGGGGAAGGACAGCTGGGTTCCCAAAAGCCACCTCCAGGGAGCAAGGGCTTCATCCTTCGTGATTTTAGCACCTGGTCCCCAGTTGTGGTGCAAGCCTGTGTTCCACAGCCAGAGTGTTGTATGGAGGCAGGTCCACCCACTGGGCTCCCAGGAACAGCCCGGGGGTGGTTTTGTTCAGATCCCAGGGGACAGCATCCTGTGTAATCTCTGTGGTGTAGCTACATGCAGATGAACTTCTGTGTGGGGCATGCCCGAGTGCTTGCCCAAATCAGCAGTCCTGATTGTGACTTCTGAGAATGAACGATTTTTAACAAGACCAGAAGAATAAACTTGAGAATTGTGGTGTGAGCGAGTTAGAGCCTAGCTTTGTAGATGCTAGATAAATTCCTACTCAGTGAGTCTCCAAGAAGAGACTGTAGAACATTGACCCCCAAAGATGGTTATGGAATGGTCACCAGTTAACGTGACCAAGTTTAACTTTTGCAGATTTGGTAAATGTGGAGTTCTAGGGAGACTCCTGAGGAGATACTGACCTGGACAAAAAGCTTCCTCAAATACTCTTAAGACACGGAAGTCTGATGCTTGTGCAGATTTTTTACTACAGAAATATCTAGAGGCCTGACCGGTATGTGTGTGTGTGTGTGTGTGTGTATGTGGTATGTGTATGTGTGTGTGTATGTGTGTGTATATATGTGTGTATGTGTGTATATGTATGTATGTGTGTATGTATGTGTGATATTTTTTTAAGTCAATGTCTTAGTCAGGGTTTCTATTCCTGCACAAACATCATGACCAAGAAGCAAGTTGGGGAGGAAAGGGTTTATTCCGATTACACTTCCACACTGCTGTTCATCACCAAAGGGAGCCAGGACTGGAACTCAAGCAGGTCAGGAAGCAGGAGCTGATGCAGAGGCCATGGAGGGATGTTCCTTACTGGCTTGCTCAGCTTGTTTTCTTACAGAACCCAAGACTACCAGCCCAGGGATGGTACCACCCACAAGGGGCCCTCCCCCTTGATCACTAATTGAGAAAATGCCCCACAGATGAATCTCATGGAAGCACTTCCCCAACTGAAACTCCTTTCTCTGTGATAACTCCAGCCTGTGTCAAGTTGACACACAAAACCAGTACAGTCAGAGTCACAATCCAGCTGCCTCAGTTTTTTGAATGCTGGGAGTATAGGCATGGACACCCACACCCAGATTCTGTTCATTTAGTATATGTGAGCATGTGAGTGTTTATGCATATGTGTTCATATGTGTAGATACAGATGAGTCAGCCAGAGATGGTTCTTGGAACCTTTGTTTCTTGTTTTATTTATCTTTATTGAGACAGGGTCTTACTATGTAGTCCTGGCTGTCCTGGAACTCACTATTACACCAAGATTGTCTGGAGCTCACAGAAATCCTTGAGTGTAGAGATTAAAGACTGCAGCACCACCTCTGGTTTAGGCCCTTGTGTTATTTTTGTTGTTGTTGTTGTTGTTGTTGTTTTGTTGTTGAGATAAGATTCTTCACTGACCTGGGGCTGGAGAGGTAGGCTAGGCTACCTAGAAGATAGAGCCACTGTCTGTTGGCACAGTAGGATTACAAGTGTGGCCAACAAGATTGGTGTGGGTTTTTGTTGTTGTTGTTGTTATTGTTGTTTTGTTTTAACATGGCTCTGGGGGCGTCAAACTGAGGTCAACATGCCTGCACAGTAAGCACTTTACTAATAGAACCAGTTCCACTGCTCCTGCCCCTCCCCCTCTCCTCATCCCCCTTCCCCCATAGTCCCCCAGCTAGTCATGAAAGGGAAGCACTATTTGTATAAAAACCAGGAAATAGCTGTGTGTGGCAATTCACACTTTTAATCCCAGCACGTGGGAGGCAGAAGCAGGAGGATCCCTATGAATTGGAGAGGCCACCCCGGTCTATATAGTTAGTTCTATGTTAGACCTTCTATATTGAGACCTTGTCTAAAACAAACTACAACAAACATAACCCCCCCTCCTCCAAAAAAAAAAAAAAAAAAAACCACCCAAACCCGAAGGTATAAATGATTCAGAGATGTCTGATGGTGCTTTTAATTACCCTGCAGTTAATTTTTAATCACCCTGCAGTTAACTTTTTTGAGTAAGGAAGAACAGAAAATGAATGTATTTAGGAGAACATAAATTTACTTCTAATTCTATCCTCTGCCTTTCCCAAATGCTGCCTCTCTCCTTGGGGTCTTGACTAAGTCTGACCAGCCTCCTGAGCCACCAACCCTTTTCTTCTCTGCATTTTCTGGTTACTGTGTAGCTTTAAATGTATCATTCAGCAACCAACAGACCACAAACACGAGTTCAAGATCCTCACAGTAAGATGAAGATCCCGAAGGAACATGGGTGTGTCCTGCTTATCCCTGTGCGCCTCCTGATGTCACAGCCATAGGGGACAGATAGAAGTGATTTCCTCTGCAGTTCCAGAAGCCAAGCGCAGAGGAACAGCCCTGGCCTGTCAGAAGAGGGATTGTGGCACCCACAAGGGCAGACCCAGTATCAACCTAAAAGGTCTGATGGAATTTCTGCAGCCCTGTGAGTTTTAATTTTTTTTTTTTTAACAAAATTGTTTTCTAACATATTGTGAGAGCAGCCAAAGCATCCACAAGTCAGGAATACTCAGCGCAGTGAACTGCATTAGGCTGGGGAAGGATCCAGCTGGACTCATGGCTGAGCCTCAAATACCAACATCAAGCCACGGGGAATCACCAGTGCCCCCCCACCCCCGCCCCCCAGCTCCCCGGATGCTGAATCACGGCTATAATTAAGAAGCACATGGACAAGAGACCAGCAAATGTTCACATCTGGTTTTTATCTTAAGTGTGTTCCTTTGTCTCATCACTGTGGAAAAAAAAAACCCGGAAAAGTCTTGAAAGCTGGTTAGCTCCAAATTTACTTTAGGAAAAAAGGCCAAAGAGTTTTGATGTCAAATTTTCTTTGTTCCAGTTGCCAAGCTGTGGCCTCTCTATTTAATTTGGGTATCATTTCTTTGCACACAGGCCCTTGTGTTTTCCATGCTGAGACCTCTTTCCTGGAATGGAGACCTGTTTCTTCACGTTCTCGAAGCCCTTGACATCTTAGACCAGCCCTCGAGAGCCCTGGGGGGTTCCTCCATCACTGTGCGACCCATGCCCCTAAAACCAGCTGCTCACTGCTCTCCAGCCTCTTTGGAAGGAAGTGTGTGATCACACGCATTTCCCTCCAAATTAACACGGTTGCTTAAAAAAAACCAACAAAACAAACAAAACAAAACAAAAAAAGCCCTCAAATTTCTTGCCCAGTTTTAACATATTTTCTGTGTCCTTATCTTTTTGTTGTATTTAAGGATACGGTAAAGTCACTCATGGTGACTTGTACCTGTAATCTCAGTTCAAGATGCTGAGGCAGGTTTGTGACTTCAAGGCTGGTCTAGGTATCATTCAAGAACTGTGTGTATGTGTGTGTGTGTGAGAGAGAGAGAGAGAGAGAGACAGAGACAGAGACAGAGACAGAGAGACAGAGACTGAGAGGAAGACAGAGGGAATATATATATACACACACACACATATGTATTATTAAAGGTAAAAAGGTAAAGCATTAATTTAAAATTATCAGTATATTCTCACTTTTCTTGGAAAGATCAGCATGTGACTTAGCACTGGGAGGGAGTTTTGTGAGTGAAGTGTCTGCCACACAAACACGAGAATCCTGAGTGTGGATCCTCAACACCCACCTAAAAAGCCAAGTGTCTGTATCCTAGCGCTGAGGGAGAGTGAGTGGTGAGTGCTTCCCTTGCCAGCCGGTCCAGCCAAGTGGTGAGTGGTGAGTTCAGTGGGAAACTCTGGTTCAAAAACCATAGACATCACACATCTCACATCAAACAAACACATAAACACGTGCACACACATCCCACACACCACACATACACATCACATACCATAAACCACACACACCACATATACACACATTACATGCCATATACCACACTCATACCACATACACAAACCACACACACACACTACATGCACATATACACATACCACACACACATGCCACACACATCACTCACACACACCACACCACACACATCAGTCACACACACCACACCACACACATCCACACACATCCCAAACTCCATACATATACATCATATACCATAATCCACACACACAAACCACACATACATACCACACACATCACACACACAAATCACATACACACTTCGACTTTGTTCTCCCTTGCTCTATTATAATCACACAAATCACATACACATATTCACATTACACACAATTACACACACACACACACACACACACACACACTTCGACTTTGTTCTCCCTTGCTCTATTATAATCCTGTGAGCAATCTCTGTTTTAAAAGTAGTCAAATAGATCTCTGTAAGCGTGTTTGTCCCTGC
Source organism: Apodemus sylvaticus (assembly GCF_947179515.1). Taxonomy (NCBI): domain Eukaryota; kingdom Metazoa; phylum Chordata; class Mammalia; order Rodentia; family Muridae; genus Apodemus; species Apodemus sylvaticus. The sequence continues at coordinate 4,328,548 of NC_067492.1, read as the reverse complement.
CATGTGTGCATGTGGAGGTCAGAGGACGACGTGTAAGAATCAGTTTTCGGGGCTGCAGAGATGGCTCAGTGATTAAGAGCACTGACTGCTCTTCCTAGAGGGCTTGAGCTCAATTCCCAGCAACCTCATGGTGGTCACAACCATCCGTAATGCCATCTGATGCCCTCTTCTGGGGTGTCTGAAGACAGCTACGGTGTACAGAAAATAAATAAGTAATTCTTTTTTAAAAAAAATCAGTTTCCTTCTTTTCAGCACATGGTCCTGGATCCAGAGCTCAGGTCACCAGACTTGGTGACAGTGCTCTGATTGGATGAGTAGCGTCATGGGCGCTCTATGGACCTTGCTGCTGCTTGTTAGTTTTTGAGACTGGATATTGCTTCCTGTCATTTTTGACGTTATTTTTTAAATTTGATTGGTTAACTTCTTTTGAGTTTGATGAAAGGTTACTATCTTGCTTTTTCCAGGGTGAAGTTTCCCTCCTTGTATTGGTGTTTTCCTCCTATTATCCTTTGTAGGGCTGGGTTTGTGGATAGATATTGTGTAAATTTGGTTTTGTCATGGAATATCTTAGTTTCTCCATCTATGGTGATTGAGAGTTTTGCTGGATATAGTAGTTTTGGCTGGCATTTGTGTTCTCTTAGAGTCTGCTTGAGATCTGCCCAGGATCTTCTAGCCTTCATGGTCTTAGGTGAAAGAGACTAGATATTGCTATGTAGCTCTGGCTGGTACTTGCTATGTAGCCCAGGGTGGCCCCCAACTTATGGCAATCCTCCTGTTTCAGCCTCCCAAGTGCTGGGATGGTAGGTGTAAGTTACTCCCAGTCTGCTCTACCTCAATATATCAAAGCCAAGCGCACTGGGGGGAGGCGGAGGGACTTCCGTTAAGAGCTTGGGTCATTTGGGTCCTCGAAGCCGGGTCAGCCATCCACCCTGTCAGGAGAGGTGCAGGGGACCCTCGAACGACGAGCTGTTCCTGGGGCTTGCACACCATCCTCCGTGCTCTGTACACACAGAGCTGCAGGAAGCCACCGCCCTGCCCTGATCTTCACCAGCTCCTGGTCTCGGTTCTGGACCCTGTCTGAGGGTCCACGTGCACAACAGGAGAGGGAGGACACCTTTTATTTTTTTTATTCTCTACTAGGCAGGTTTCTAGAAAGTTTTTATTTTTTAATTTATTTTATTTTTTGTTATTTTTATTTATAATAATAATTATTATTATTATTTCTTTTGTTGTTGTTGTTGTTTTTTTTTTCCGAGACAGGGTTTCTCTGTGTAGTCCTGGCTGTCCTGGAACTCACTCTGTAGACCAGGCTGGCCTCGAACTCAGAAATCTGCCTGCCTCTGCCTCCCAAGTGCTGGAATTAAAGGCGTGCGCCACCACTGCCCAGTTATTATTTTATTTCTAATTTTATTTTTAATTCTCTTTTTTTATTTTCTACTAGACAGGCAGGTTTCTACTAGAAAGGATGGTTTGCAAAGTCTTAGGAAGCTGGACTGTCAAGAATGGGGGCTCCCATGGCAACGGCCTCCTGTCTTGTGGAAGGACATTTATGTATTCATGAACATTTTATTACAGACCTAAGTTCTGAAACAAAATATAAACATTGTGACTTTTGTTATAAACAAGTTATCTTATAAAAATGTTTAGAATTATTTTATTCCATGGGTTTTTTTTTCTGTATGTATATATGCATACCACAAACGTGACTGGTACTCAAATAGTCAAAAGAGGGCATTGGAACCCTGGAACTGGAGTTTTAGATGGTTGTGAGTCACCATGGGGAGCTGGGATTTGAACTGAGTCCCCGGCAAGGGCAGCCGGTGGCCTTAACCACTGAGCCATCCCTTCACTCTCAATCTTTATTTTTTATTATTTTTATTTTTTTAAGATTTATTTGTTATATGTAAGTACACTGTAGCTATCTTCAGACACTCCAGAAGAGGGAGTCAGATCTTGTTACAGATGGTTGTGAGCCACAATGTAGTTGTCCAGGATTTTAATTCAGGACCTTTGGAAGAGCAGTCAGTGCTCTTAATGGCTGAGAGATCTCTCCAGCCCATCAAATAATTTTTATTGTTTGGTTTTGATTCAAAACAGGTTTTGATGCAGTAACTGAGCTCAGCTTTCAGCAATCCCTCTGCCTCAGTTTCCTGAGGGCTGGGATGACAGGTGAGAGTCACCTAACAAGCAGCGATCTTTAGTTAATGAATGAAATTTTAATAATTCATTTGGAAACATTTTTTTCCTGTAGTGGCAACTGTAAGGTCCAGAGGCTCTGATAGAAAAACAGAGCAAAACAAACCCAAGGCCCAAGTGGGTCCTGGGCTATGTTTGTAGCGGGCATGTTAACTGAGAGTTGAAGTCTTAGTAAAGGTCCTAAAAGCACCATTTACTTGTTTCTAGATTTCATATTAACACACATCAGTAGAAGAGCAATATTCTGCTTGGTCTCTTTCCTACAATGAGCCTGATATTCTTATCTAAAAATGCCAGAAACTTTCTCGCCTAAAAGAAGTTGTGTGTGTGCCCGTGTGTGGGTAGGTGCGCATAAGTGCAGGAGCCCAGAGGAGGCCTGCAGATAGGACTACAGCTGTCTTCGTGTGGGTTCAAGGAGCGGCTTCAGTCTGGCACGAGGAGGGCAGCACTCTCAACTGCTGAGTCAGCCCGCCAGCCCTGATTTTCTCATGTAGCCAGTTTTCAAAGGCTTTTTAGTATTGGTAGTGATCTAATCTTTAGATTGGCACATTATAATTGCTACTTAATCAAGTATTTAGGGTTGCATTTCTACTTTCGTGGGTTTGGGGATTTCCATTAAAATGTTTTCTCAGCAGTCTAAGGGAGATACAGCTCAGTTGGCAAAATATGGCAACCTGAGTTCACCTTCTAGCACCACTGTAAAAGCTCCCAGTAATGAGCTTCCGTAATCCCAGCATGGGAAAGGTGGAGACAGGAGGATTCTGGTGGCTTGCTGGCCAACCTGGGCTATATATTGAGTTCCAGGACAGCCAGGGATACACAGAAATGGTGTCTCAAAAACAAAACAAAAAACAAAGAAAGAAGAATTGTGCTGGGTATAGTGGCACATGCTTGTAATCTCAGCACTTGGAAGACAGAGGCAGGGGGATCTCTGTGAGTTTCAGGTCGGCCTGGTCTACAGAGAGTTCTAGGACAGCCAGGGCTACACAGTGAGACCCTGTCTCAAACACAAAACAAAACAGAACAAAAACAACACATAAATAAACAATAAAGTTGAGAGTATTTGAGGAAGACACACAATGTTGACCTCTAAACCACACGCGCGCGCGCACACACACACATACACACATGCACACGCGCACACGCACGCTCAATTTTCTCAGATTCCAGGAAGAAATTCCTTCTGGGCCGCTGCTGTTTGCTCCCCTGACTTAATGCCTTCTTTTTCTTGCTTGCTTGTTTTGGTCTCCATGTTTTCATTCATGAGACACTGTGTCCTAGCAGGAAGTGTGAATATGCATTTACCTGTCTTTATTTTCCCCGTGTCTCCCTAAGCATCCCAGGATGGCCAGGACCTCAAAAATCTCCCTGCACCTGTATGCCACCCCTGAGCCTGCCTGGTTTTGTTTCCTTTAAGAGTTTCCCCTTAAGCCGGGCAGTGGTGGCACACGCCTTTAGTCCCAGCACTTGGGAGGCAGAGGCAGGCAGATTTCTGAGTTCGAGGCCAGCCTGGTCTACAGAGTGAGTTCCAGGACAGCCAGGGCTACACAGAGAAACCCTGTCTCGAAAAATAAAAAAACAAACAAACAAAAAAAAAAACAAAAAACAACAACAACAACAAAAAAGAGTTTCCCCTGGTGTGTCTGCTCAAGGAATATCTAAGGACTGGAAGTTTCTTTTTGCCCACTTGGTGAATGTGGATCTGGCAACATGTTGAGTTCATAGGTCTTTTTTGAGCATCTATTGTATACTATGGCTCAGACTAATGTGCAAAAGAGACCCCCAAAGTGACTTTCTAATCCCTCTGGTGCAGAAGTTGGCTAGCTTCTCTTTCCTGGACTAGAGATGGGTCCACATTGTCCTGCTCTGGAGGGAGAGCCAGGCCTCTCTCTCCCAGTTGTCTCCTTTGTTTGTGGTACGAGTCAGAGTCTGAGGCCTCTCTACTTATCCGAGCCTTCATTACCAACTGTTTGCCTACATCCTCAGCCTGCCCCCCAGGAAGGTGAGACACTGATGCTGAGGCCCGGTCGGCACAGGCTGAGAGAGCCAAGCAGTGCACGCAGAGGTCTGGAGGCGGGGGCTGGGCTTCGGGAGAGGGCCCAGGAAAGTCATGATCTCCTGCAGCTGATCTTCTGCCACTTTGTGGGTTCTTTTTTGCATCTTTCTCCACTCCCTTTTCTTTCGCCATTTCAATGCCCTAACACTGGAGAAGAGAAAGAAAAAAAAAAAAAGGATACAGAGGAAAGGAGAGAGATCCCTGATAAAAGTCAGGGGTCAGAAAGGGGTAGCATCATAATTAGACTGCTTCCTCGTCGTGATTAGGGGCATCGAGTTCCTTGGGGCAAGTTTGGTCTTCCATGCCAGGATATCTAATTTTTTCTTGTTTCTTCTTCGTGCACAACTACTTAACAAACCCCAGCCACCACCAACAGACCAACAACCCAGCCTGCCTTTCTGACCCTAGCATTTATATACTCTCTGAAAAGTCTCCAGAATCCCAAATGTCACTCAGTCTCCAAAACTATGCATCTGACAAAATCGCACCCCTTCTAGAGCACAAGGCAAATCACAGTCAGTTGCTGTGGACAATCTGAAGTAGTCCCACATCCCATGCCTGGGATTAAAAAAAAAAAACATGTTCTTACAGTAGTTCTGTGTTTTTAAAATAAAACCAAAAATTTCAAAATTGTCACTACAATCTCCCAGCAACTCCTGTAAGGAAAGGTCACCACGGAGAACACTGCCTGATGCAGGAATTTTTAGTCAACTTCTGCCTCCTTGTGGCTACTTTTGAGAAACCATGTCCCTTTTATAAAAATTTATTTGTTAATTCATGTTTTCTTTTAAAATGTTAAGAGGAAAACAACACCCTTCAGGATGGCTTCTGGGGCAGGCACTTACGTTTTAGTCTGTCTTCTGCCTTATTTGAATTTTGAAAATAATATCTGAGTGTAGTAGCTCGACTCTCTTAGGTCCAACACATGGAAGCATAAGCAGATGGACTTCTGTGGGTTCGAGACCACCCTCCACACCCCCCAAATAAAACAGACCTGCGCTGAGTGTGAGAACTAACAGCAGGTCAGTTCCAGTTTTCTCCCACTGTGTCTCTTCACTTTCTAGGGCCGGGCATTTTATTTCAGTGCTTGGGAGGCAGGCAGGGGAATCTCTGAGCCTGGTTTACAGAGTGAGTTCCAAGACAGGCAGGCTACACAGTGAGAAACACTGTCTCAAAACAAAACAAAACAACAACAAAAGCCCAACCCAAACAAAACAAAAACTCATGGTTTTGTCCTGTTAGTGTCATAAGATGATACTATTATAATATGCATTTAAACATTAACAACTTTAAAGAGTCCTATATGAAGATAGAAGGGGCTGATGAACTGACTTAGTGGCAAAGTCAGTTGTTGTTCAAGTCTTTGAATCTGTAGCTATTTTGTGGATTCTTCTTGTCCCACCCTTTATCCACCTGCCCCTCGTTTTACTGCTAACACTGGATAGGGGAGGAACAAGGGTAGAGGAGAGGGAGGAATTAGGAAAATCCCTGAATCTGATTTCCTTCCTTTTGACTTTTTCCTTGACAACAACTACTGACAAACCTCAACCAACCCCCTAGATCACCAATAACCTCCGACCACACCTCTAGGGAGCCCTAGCATTTCTGTATCCTTTGTAAAGTACCAAGAATTCCAAACACCACACAATGGCAGAAACTATCTGCAGTCGGCAAATGCATTCTTCTGCTAGTGCACAAGGCAGATCATGGTCCACTGTTACAGTCCGAAGCAGCCACACTTCCATATTTCTGTGTGTGTGTGTGTGTGTGTTTGTGGTTTATGAAACCAAAACCTCAGAATTCTTTAAAAATGTCACTATATAAATCTGATGACCTGAGTTTGATCCCTGGCAAATTTACCTCCTCTCCACATTAGTTCTATAGCACACAGGCCCAACCCTACAGATAAAATAAACGTAAAAAATTACACATGCACACTTACATATACACATACACACATATACACACACTTGCACATACACACAATACACACATATACACCCTACACACATACACATATACATTCACACATGCACACACATACACACATACACATACTCACATACACATGTCACACCATACACATACACATACCCCATACACACACACACATATACACACATACATCCACCCACATACACATACACATTTATACACATATACACCCCATAACATACTCACATACACATACCCATATACACATACACACATATACACACACTCACACATACACATAGATATACATACATACACACATATACACATATACACACTCCATGCATATATACACATATATATAATGCACATATGCACATACACTCACCATAACACACACACACACACACACACACACACACACTCATGCACACACTTGACCCCAGCACTGCATGAAGAAAAGAAGAAAAAAAGCAAAAAACTTAAAAGTACACATAGAAACTTCATCTTTGTGCTTGGGGTGCTGAGGCAGGAGAATTGCTTTGAGTTCAAATCGAACTCAGATCATCAGACTTATATAGTGACATTTTTAAAGAATTCTGGGATTTTTGTTTCATAAAACACACACACACACACACACACACACACACACACACAGAATATTATAAGAATGTGCTTGTGTTTTAGTCCCAGGTGTAGGAAGCAAGGCCACTGTGGACTGTAACAGCGGACCACCTTGGGAAACATGATGAGATCTAAGCCAGCCTGGGTTAATAGGGTAAGATGCTGCTTTGAAGCTGGGCAGTGGTGGCACTGGGAGGCAGAGGCACGCAGATTTCTGAGTTTGAGGCCAGCCTGGTCTTACAGAGTGAGTTCCAGGACAGCCAGGGCTACACAGAGAAACCCTGTCTTGGAAAAACAAAAAACAAAACAAAACAAAAAAGTCTGGGAAGTGGATCTTTAGTTTTATGTATCTTCTGAGTTAGATAAGGTTGTCTAACAACAATCACTTTAAATGTCTCCTTACCCTTTCTCATTGTATGTAGTACCCTTTACTGTAATTTTACCCTATCTTGAGAAAAAACAAAAAATCTGAGAAATCCTTCCCCAGCAGCCTCAGCCAATTGATGGTGTCGGGCAGAGCCAGGGGATGAGCCTGCACGTGGAAGTGGAGTGGGTGCCTGGGAGTCCCACAGCCTCCTCAGGGTGACACATTCATCTTCCTTTTCTTTTCTTTTCTTTTCTTTTCTTTTCTTTTCTTTTCTTTTCTTTTCTTTTCTTTTCTTTTCTTTTCTCTTCTCTTCTCTTCTCTTCTCTTTCTTCTCTTCTCTTCTTTTTTCTTTTTTTGGTTTTTTGGATTTGGTTTTTTTGAGACAGGGTTTCTCTGTATAGCCCTGGCTGTCCTGGAACTCACTCTGTAGACCAGGCTGGTCTCGAACTCAGAAATCTGCCTGCCTCTGCCTCCGAGAGTGCTGGGATTACAGGTGTGTGCCACCACCACTTGGCCATGTTCGTCTTTCTAAGACAGATTTCTGACAACGCTATGGGACAGCTGTTTCGGTGCTGTGTTCGCTCCCGTGGGTGCGGTGTCCTTTGGTGTGTCTTTGTCGGATGTGTTCTAAGCACTTCCTCCTTCCGGGTGTTATCAGATAAGAGTCCTCTTGTTGTCTGTGCTGTTTCCTGGGTTGAGGATAGATTACTCTTCTCCAACTCATTCAAGTTTATCTTATTTTATTTTTTAAAAAAGAAACGATCTCCTTTAATGGTTAAATTCCCCAGAACTGTGTCTAGGCCTTTGCTATTTTTCTCCGTGAGGAGCTTTCTTTCCACCAGCCAGGCCGTGAGCTGGGAATGCCCCGGGCTATCTGTGCTTGCTGGACTGAGGATGCACAGGACCCTTGAGGGATAATAAATCTGTCTCCGATAACAATCCCAATTTAGCTAGCACACCCCTGCGGGCTTCAGCTGGAGGCTGCGGGGATGAAGAGGGCGAAAGGCTTCTCACAGAGTTTAGACCCCAGGAGGAAAGTGAATTTATCACCTGCCAGGCCTGGCTCTCGCCACCCGCCTTGTCTCCTCGCACCAGGGTGGGTGGGGCACAGCTACGGGGAGGGGATGCTCTATAGGAAAATGCAGGATCTGTGTGACTGACGTATAGCCTATAGGTCTCACTATAGAGAAGCAAATACAAGACACCATTGTTGCTCGCTCTCCAGTGTGTCCTGCCGGCTGGGCACCTAACTTCCGCAGCCTGATTGCCTGCGTCTGAAGCTCTGGGTTACAGGGACTGATCTGAAGCCAGGGGCACCTGCTGAAGTTTCCAGGTGCTTGTGCTTCAGGACAAAGGGCTGCACCAGGAACAAACGGAATCGTAGAGATGGTTTATGCCCGGAGAGGCAGGCAGTTGGTAACTGTCTCCTGAGAGAAGAACTGTCTTCCTGTCAGAAGAGAACTGTCTCCTGAGAGTTGTTCTCTGACCTCCACATGCATGTTGCAGCATGTACGTGCCCTGACATCCCCAAAATGAATGAACGAATGAACAAATGAATGAATGAATGAATGAATGAAAAGAAACAGAGGAAAGACAGCATACCCGTGAAAATGGGGACAAACTGAAGAAAAGCGGCAGCTGTGATGCTCACGACTGTTCCTAGGCCATGCTTTCTATGTGACGACTCACATGTCTTGTTGTCAGCACACATTCTGTTGGTCATGTGGTGTGTAGGTGGGAGGAGTTTCTGGCTCCCTTCATAGGCCCTTCCCGGCTCTTCTTCTCCTGTCCGTACTCTCCGGGCACACATGCTGACACATGCTGCTCTGACTCTTACAAGACCTCCAGCAAGCTCTAGGCCCCTGCCCCAGTTGTCTGTAAAGGTGAAACAAATTCTACAAGTTTGATCCGGGTAGAGCAAGCTGTACCTGGCTTGCAGGAGGTACTCAGCAAGGGCAACCTGCTATCTAATAACGCCTAAGAGAGTCCTGTATTCTCTATCATGATTTTCAAAATTCATTGAGTTGGAGAAGAGGAGTTTTACGTTTTTGTCTTCTAAGCTCCTGGCTTCTGGCTTCAGATGCATGCCATAGATTTTAATATGCTCAGTCCCTGCAAATATGATTTACTATTTCTATACACAGAGCAACTGCAGATTTGGCCAGTGATGATACAGACTCTGGGCCTTACATATCATCCAGTTCTTTGAGGCTGTCTTATCTGTGTTCTCATGAAGAAAGGAAAAGAGCTTCCCAGTAATATTTAAATTATTGATAGAGCAATGATCTCCTTTTTGTGTGCTCAGTAAGCCTTTGTGTGGAGACATTTACACAACTCAGCATCCAGAACATGCGTCCAAAACAGACAAAACTAAAGGCGTCCCTTGTTTATTTGCAAGTAACAAGCTGGTCCTCACCATGACATTTAGTATAGATGCATTTTAGGATGGCTGCCCTGCTCACAGAGAGCCCTCACCCCTGTGCTAGGTACCATGGAGACATGGTTTGTAGGCTCTGACTTCCACTGGGCCCACAGGATCTCATTCCTGGAGGTCTGGAGTTGGCTCCAAGTGAGTCTCCATGTGGCTGGGTTAGACACCTGTGAGGTCAGGAGTGACGAGAAGCAGGAGTCACCAGAAAAGCAACATGGATACGGCTGCTGGGGCCTCTGGCGTCCTCAGACTGGCTCAGGTCTTGGCAGAGCACCAGCCTAAGGCTGTAATGGAGATTCTAGAAGGGCATCCTACTGTCACCAACGTCAGCATGATGGGACTGTTGTGAGTGTGGCCCGTCGCCACGGTGCTCTACTGTGACACTCCCACTCTGGGAGCAGAGGAGTGTGGCACACTGTGACTGTGGACAGGGACCTCTGCAAGGCCTCAGATATCCATGGTCTCAACCAGCTAACTTATTTTAAAACATACAAATAATTGCAGTCCAGGCTGGCCTTGAACTTGTGGCAGTAAGTCTCCCAAGTACTGGGATTACAAGGCACGAACCAGGGACCATGGGATTTAGCATGAATGTACTGTGAGAGAACATATAAGGTCCCAGCTCTGCCCCTTTGCTGATGGAAGGAAGGAAGGAGGCAGCCACCAGGAAGCTGGCTGGCCACCAGGGAGCAGTGCTGTGTCGAGTCTCTGCGTTGGTCTTTCTTTCCTGCTGGCAGAGCGACTGCTGCCTGGGCTGGGTGGGCTTGGGTGGATAAAGGTCTAGTTTGCCGAGCTCACAGCCACATCCATCCCTACCTGCCCTGGCCACCGTGTTCACGAACCCATGAGGGCAACAACAGGGCAGCTGGAGAAAGAGGCTGGCTGCGGTCCTCAGACCATGCCACCCTCTCTGAGGTCACCTCCTGGTGAGCACTCACAGGAGACAAAACTACCTTCACTTTTGTGAGCACGCATGTGTACAGGCCTTAAGAACAAAGTGGCAAGTAACTGAGTTTAAAAAATCTGATTCTGGGGGCTGGAGAGATGGCTCAGCACTTAGGAGCACTGAGTGCTCTTCCAAAGGTCCTGAGTTCAAATCCCAGCAACCACATGGTGGTTCACAACCATCCTCAATGAGATCAGACACCCTCTTCTGGTGCCTCTGAAGACAGCTACAGTGTACTTATATATAATAATAATAAATAAATCTTTTTAAAAAATCTGATTCTGATAATATTGTAAGGTGTTTTTTTTTTTGTTTTTTTTTTTGTTGTTGTTTTTTTTTTTTTGGGTTTTTTTCAGACAGGGTTTCTCTGTGTAGTCCTGGCTGTCCTGGAACTCACTCTGTAGACCAGGCTGGCCTTGAACTCAGAAATCCGCCTGCCTCTGCCTCCCAGAGTGCTGGGATTACAGGCGTGCACCACTACTGCCCGGCTGTTTTTATTTGTTTGTTTTTAAAGATTTATTTATTTACTTTTATGTATGTGTGTGCACCACCGCTGTCTTCCATCACACCAGAAGAGGGCGTCGGATCCCACTACAGATGCTACAAGGTTGCTGGGAATTGAACTCAGGACCTCTGGAAGGGCAGTCAGTGCTCTTAACCACTGAGCTATCTCTCCAGCCCCCAGTATTGTAAATTTTAAAACATTTATTTTCATTTTGTGTATGTGTCTGTCTGTCTGTCTCTGTCTGCCTCTGTCTCTGTCTCTCTCTGTCTTTCTCTCTGTCTCTGTGTATGTGTCTGTCCATCTGTCTGTCTGTCTGTCTCTTTCTCTCTCTCTCTCTCTCTCTCTCTCTCTCTCTCTCTCTCTCTGTGTGTGTGTGTGTGTGTGTGTGTGTGTGTTGATACTGATAACCAGAAGAGGGTGTCCAAGCACTTGGGAGGCAGAGGCAGGCAGATTTCTGAGTTCGAGGCCAGCCTGGTCTACACAGAGAAACCCTTTCTAGAAAAAACCAAAAAAAAAAAAAAAAAAAAAAAGGCAGAGGGTGTCTGGTCCTCTGAGCTGCCATTACAGGTGGCCATGAGCTGCTCAGGGTTGAGACTGTGAAACTGAACTCTGGTCCTCTGCAAGAACAGCATGTGCTCTTAGCTGTCGGGCCAGCTTTCCAGCCCCCCTTTTAAGACAGCTTATGTTATGTATTCAGGGGTATTCCTAGCTGTCCTTGAGTGTGAGTCAGATAGGCCTGAGAGTGTCCTATGGCAGGCCGGCCGATTTAGCTGTATGTACTATGGAATACTTCTTGGGGAGGAGAGGGTTAATTTTGGCCCCCCACTTCAGATCCCAGGCCATCACTGAGGGGAGGCAAGGCAGGAACCTAAGGCAGGCCTGCTTGCTATAGCACACAGCGTTAACCTCCAACCAAGAGCTCTCTGCACTGCCAAGCAGGTACTGCAGGAACCACAGAGGATGTTGTTTACCAGCCGGCTGGTACATGGGCTGCAGCACAGTTAGCTTTCCTGGAGAGTTCAAGACCTGGGTAATGGTACCACCCACAGTGGGCTGGGTCTTCAAAGGCCTGCTAACTGTCCAGCCATTTCTTAGAGACTGATACAGGCCAATCTGATCCAGGCAATGGTGGACTAAAGTCCTCTTCTCCCGTTACCCTAGGCTAGGTCACACTGACAGGTAGAGCTAACTAGGACACCAACACAGCGCCTTTTTCAACCCTGCTACCCACTGCACTAAATCCAGACTCTGTCTGCCCGTGTCTCTATCAACTTCAGCTGCATCCACCTGTGCTGACCCGGAAGGTTCCTGGTAAGAAGCAACTGCCCTGTCCCACCTCTCCAGTGCCTTGTCTCTCTTCTCATGGTCACAGGTTCTTCCCTTCCTGCAGAAACTCTCCCATGCTTCTTCCCACTGTGCCATGCTCCACCCACAGCCAGGCCTCCGGGCCTCGGGCTGACTACACCATGCAGTTCAGTTTTGTAGGTTTGTTTTTGCCTCCGGGTCCAGAGGGGAGGATATGATGGGCCTGGCCCCTGAGTGGCACTTCCTGTACCCACTGTCCTGTGGCAGGTGCTAACTGAAGCAGCCAAAGGGAAGGGATGGTGGAGGTGAGCCAGCTGCCAGGAGCTTGGCACAGGCCAGGGCTTGTGTGCTCCTGGCCAGCCCAGCTCTGCCAGCGATTCTCAAGTCATTTTTAACAGCTGCTCCCAACCCCCAACCTGTCATCTGTCACTTTCCTTCCCCGCTTCACCCGACTTGGTAGGAAGAAGTCCCTCTCTTGTCCACCCTGCTTTTCACTCCCAGGGTCTGGGAAGCGCCCAGTCTTTCGGTCCCCGGTCACACTGCCCCATCGCACTTCCCCTCCTTGGTTTCCTCCAAGGGAAAAGCAAAACTTTCTGCGCTGCGGTCTGGGAGCCGCGAGGGGCGGCGCGCGTGTGCGAGGGGCCGAGGCTGGAGAGGAAGCGGCGGTCCTGGGCAGGAGGAAGGAGCCAGCCCTCGGCTCGGCCCCCTGCCCGTTTCCCGCCGCCTCCAAGGCCGCCGCCACCACCATCACCACAGTCACCGCCGTCCGGGCACAGCCGGCCACACGATGCAGGGCGGGGGTCCGCGGGGCGCTCCGATCCACGGTCCGAGCCACGGCGCAGGTAGGGCCCTGGGGTCTGGAGGAGGGCGAGCGCGGCCTGCCGAGATCCGGGCGCATCCCAGTTCAGGGGAGGGAAACCGAGGCAGTGAGCGGAGCGTGCAGGGTGAGGGCGGTCGCGTCTCCAGCTGCCACTGCAGCTCCTGTCCAAGCGCGTCCCCGCCCTGGGAGCCCTGCCGCCCTGAGGCGCAGTTGGCGGAGGGCGCGCCCGCACTCCTTCCCCGCGGGGTCCCGGTTGGCCACAGCAGGCATCCGCGGCGCACGAGTGCGGCTGGGTCCCGGGACTCTCTCGGGTGACCGGCGCGGACCCTGCGTGGACGCAGGGCGAGGTTGGGAGAGGTGTGGGAACTGCAGCCCGCACCTCCCGTGGGGCTGCTTGCCGCCTGCTTCCGAGTGTGGGCTGTGACGCGCAGGGCAGGGCAGGGTGAAGGGACCCACTCCATTTCCCGTTAGCTTGGGCCACCTACCAACCCTGGTGATGACATCGAGTTAAGTGGGTGGCCACTATTCAACAATGACCTCCCCAACTCACTGTCAGAAAAACCGAGGAAATGAACGTGATGGCGCACTCAAGAGACTGAAACAGGAGGCTTGCAGGGACTTTCTAATACAGCCTAGGCTACAATAATGGGATTCTTATCTCAAAACCAAAATCAAAACAGAACAACGAAAAATAAAATAAGCACAGAGCCCTGCTCCAGACAGGGCTTTGCAGTTTGCTTCAGCATGCTGTGCTGAAGGAGAGAAGGCAAAGGATCTAGGCACTTCTTTTAGCTGTTGGGGCCTCAGTCTACCCGTCTGTGAAAGGAACCCTAATCACTAGCTTTCCTGTCTCCTTAACTAGGTTCTATGAAGGCATTCGTTGCAATTGGGAGTTGGAAAATACAGGGTTGGTGGGTAGGCGTAGGGTGAGCGTCTCCTGCACCTGCATCCCAGACGTGCGCATGCCTCAGTTTTTCAACTTGTAAAATGAAGCTGATTTTCCTCCTTACTCAGCTGAGTTTTTGTTGTTTGTTTGTTTAAAGGGATTTAATGTGGTAGGAGGACATGAAACTCCTGGCCAAATGTCTGGTATACATAGCAAATTCTCAAAATTCTTAGTTGCCTAAGCTAGCCTTAAATCTGCTGCATACCCCAGGTTGGTCTCCAATTGGCTAGCCTTGGCCTCCCAGGTGCTGGGATTACAGATGTGTTCCACTATGCACAGGTCCTTAAGTATTATTTTGACCTTGCAAGATCTAAATAATTGTGGGCAATACAGGAATGGCAGTGAGTTGGTTAGCATCTGAATTACAGGGTATTCGAAAAGACATCTGACATGGAGACCATTGAGGTTCAGCCAGGACTCTGCCCACAGCAAAGAGAACCCTGGATGAGAAACTTGCTTTCTGAGCTCTCTCTCCACGCCCTTGTTTTCTGTTTACAAGAAAGAGAAAGCACCTGGGCTGTAAGTGTTACCTTTTGCACTGAGAGTGTTGTGCTAGGATGGCAGGCAGAACATCTGAAACTGGGGCTGGTGACAGCCTGCACACAACAGGTGCCACCTTTGCAGAGGGCGCATGGGACGGGCACCTGCTTCTGCCCTTCAATGAAGTCCTCCTCACCCTGTGAGGGGCTGGTGCTACTATCCTCATCCTCCCTTGGATGTGGCAAAGGTTGGAGTCACCTGCCTGTGGCCCTGGTTGTTAAACAAGGACTGAGGCTCAGAAACCAGGTGCAGGTGTCTCCAATCACTGGCTGAAGGGACAGCATCAGGTGGAGCCCAGGTTGAGGGTGGACCTTTGTCTGGTCAAAGGTAATACCTGGTCTATTTCTGCCTTTTATACCTATTTTTCATCTATCTATCTATCTATCTATCTATCTATCTATCTATCTATCTATCTATCTACTTATCATCTATCTACCTATCTATCTATCTATCTACCTATCTACCTATCTATCTACCTATCTACCTACCTATCTACCTATCTATCTATCTACCTTCTTATCTATCATCTATATATTACCTGTTTCCTATCATCTATCTATCTATCTATCTATCTATCTATCTATCTATCTATCTATCTATCTATCTATCTATCTCCAGCCATCTGCTTACCTACCTACCTACCAGCAGTACTAGGGATTAAACCCAGGGCTTTGTGTGGTGCTTGGCAAACACTTCAGCACTCAGTCAAACCTTTAGCTGGCATTTTTCATATTTGTAGACCCTAAAAAAGTAAGAGTAAATCACAGAAAGAACTTTGATTTTTCCCTCAATGTAATACTTTTATTAATTATTTGAGAATTACATACAAATACAATGTGGCCCACACCACTCCCTTCCTATTGCTCCCAGGTCCACCCTCCCACCCTTGTGCCTCCCTGCCCCCAACAAACAAATATCACCAAGTTCAATTCGTGTTTCTCAGACACTCACTGGAGCATGGCCACACTCCCAGCGGCTAGTCCATTAAAGGAAACCGAGCTCCCCACCCCTTCTGCCTCCTGCAGAAAGAACTTTGGGAATACTTTAATTTCATCTTTATTTTATAAAGTTCTATTTTGTGATATCTTCTTGCAGAAGAACAATGAATTATAAAAATTTTTAAGTAAAATGGTATTAAACTTTGAAAGAATGCATTATGAGATCTTCATCCAAATCTCAAAGTTCGGTCTAGTGGACGCTCGATTTTAACATGTGATCTTGCTGGAGGCGGGAGGGTAACCTGTGAGGGGGAGATTTTTGGCCAGTCAGTCACTTTGCAGTGTTTAGAGCCCTAGCATGGACTAAGGGACCTCAGTGCTACCCAAGATGAAGGGAGGGAGTCTCAGAGAGGAGAGCTCAGGCTGGGGCTTTGTTTCAAAATGAATTCCTAGTTCCTCTGAACTAGATATAGTTCAACAAGAGAAACTGAGCATTAAAGCCATGGGCTCACCAGAGCAGAGCAGACAGGCTGAGGCCTCTGTCCCTGTGTCTCTTTCTGTGTTATATCCACGATTCATGTGTGTTTCAAAAATGGGAAGCACGCTATTACTGCTTTTGTTAAGTGATGAAAGTGATACTTGCTCATTGCTCAAGCATGAAGATATTTATATAGGACAAAGCCAACTTCCTGCGCTCATTAAAAATATTGTTACTAATTAATTAAAAACAACTGTGAATGCGTGTATATGCGTGCACATGTCCAAGGAGGCATCAGATCTCGTGGGGCTGGAGTTGTAGGGTGTTCAAAGCCACCTCGTATGGGTTCTGGGAACTGAATTCAGGTCCCCTGGAAGATCAGCACATTTTCTTAACTGCAGAGCCACCTTTGCAGCCCCTAAAAACAATCTTAACATTCTGAATGAAAAACCAATAGACTTTCAGTTGTAGATGTCAGGATTTATGGTTTCAATTTAACCTTCAGAACAAAGAACTAATGGGTAACATTGACATTGGAAGGTCTCAAGGGGGCTGGAGAGATGGCTCAGTGGTTAAGAACACTGACTGCTCTTCCAGAGGTCCTGGGTTCAATTCCCAGCAACCCGCTGGGTGTGGTGGTGCACACCTGTAATCCCAGCACTTTCAAGACAGAGGCAGGTGGATTTCTGAGTTCGAGGCCAGCCTGGTCTACAGGACAGACAGGACTATACAGAGAAACCCTGTCTCGAAAAACCAAAAAAAAAAAAAAAAAAAAAAAAAAAAAAAATGGTGGCTCACAACCAAATGGGCTCTGATGTCCAATTCTGGTATGTCTGAAGACAGCCACAGAGAATTCACATTCATAAAGTAAAATAAATCTTAAAAATCTTAGGAGTAGCCACGTTAGAGAGTGAGACTGGGTGACATTTTAGGTTAGGGCCACTTGACAAGAATTAGATTCTTTGTTTTATAATGATGACAATCCATGTTACATGTTCTGTTCCCATGCAACCTTGCCTGAGCCATGCCATCCACAAGCCTTGGGCGGTCACACTGTGTTGGGAACTTAAGGATGTCATTTGTCCCTTTAGTAAGGACGGCTTTCAGCTCCAGGCAGTCCTCTGCTGCTTGGGCTCAACTCTAGTGGCGCTGTGGGGACAGCCTCTCTGCATCCTTTCTAAACCTGATGCTGTAGCCATTCAGAATGCGTGTCTTCTTTCAGAGTCAGAGCCCCCAGCTGCAGGTGTGTGGCCAGCTGCAGGTCTGCGGCCAGCTGCAGGTGTGTGGCCAGCTGCAGGTCTGTGGCCAGCTGCAGGTGTGTGGCCAGCTGCAGGTGTGTGGCCAGCTGCAGGTCTGTGGCCAGCTGCAGGTGTGTGGCCAGCTGCAGGTGTGTGGCCAGCTGCAGGTGTGTGGCCAGCTCTCACCTTTCTCAGTAAGCAGAGGAGGGCAGGGCAGGGAAGCCGGGGCAACTTCTCCAGTGAGATGCTGGTATTTGGCTTTGGGAGGTGGTCAGGGGCTCACTAAAGTCTCTCTTCCCACTGCCATCTCTTTTGGTGACTTGCCTCTTGTCATAGTTCAGGAAATGGGTGTGTCTTCCCTAAGATTTCGGATCCCTGTCCATCGACGGTAGTAACCAGAAATCTTCAGCTCCCTGCTGAACAGAGCTTTCAACTGTCGGGCTGGTATATAGCTCACTTGCTAAAGTGCTTACTGTATTTGCACAAAGCCCTTTGCTTGATCCCCCAGAAGATATGTTAAAAGAAAAAGCCAGGAGTGGCTGTGCATCCTTGTAACTCCAGCACTGGTGAGGCAGGGACGTGAGGGTCTCTGGTGCTCGCTGGTCCGGCTGCCTAGTTGAACCACTGAGCTCCCTGTTCAGTGAGTTCCTGCCTCAGAAAACAAGGTGCAGTATGACAGTCACCTGGTGGCAACTGCTTGCCCTGCACACACATGCATGAACACTTGCAACCTCACCCCACACACATACATACACACATACATACACAGATACACATATACACATACACACACATACATACATAGATAGACATATACATACACACATTATACATACACACATACATATATATATATACATGCACACACACATACACACAGATACATAAACACATACACACATAGACACACAGACACACACAGACACAGACACACATATGCACACAGATACATGCATACACACATACACACATACACAGACATATGTACACACAGACACATATACACAGACACACAAAAACACATACACACACAGATACATACACATATACACACAGACATACACATATATACACACACGTACATGCACACACAGAGACACATACACACAGACACACACATATATATACACACGTACATGCACACACAGAGACACATACACACAGACACACACATACATGTACATGCACACACACATATACTCACAGAACACATATACACATACACATACATGCATATACACACAAACACAGACACATATATACACATACATTTACGCACACATACACATACATATACACACATGCACACACAGACACATATATACACATTTACACACACACACACACACAGACACACAATTCCACATACATTAAGTTTCTTGTGTCCTGGTAGGAAAGCCTATGTTGTCCTCATTCAACAAGTAGAGCTACAGATAAAAGTGAGTGTGTGTGTCTGTATGTGCAAGAGAAACTGTGAGTGTGACCATCTTTCTATGTAAGCGAACCTGCTTTTGGACTCACGATCTTCCTGACTCAGTTTCCCGAGTGTCTACAGTACCGGTTGAGTAAGGTATACCCCACTGTACCCCACATTAAGAACTATGAGTCTAGATATCTGATTAGGGGAGGAAACTGCAGCCCTTCTGCATATATTAAATGCATTCATGATTAACTCTGAGTCACCAATAATGCATCAATATTACATTAAGGAAAGAAAGAAAAGCACTCGCCCTTGGAGTCATTTAACCAAGAGAGAGTCCAGATTCAAATTATCATCTGCATGCTTCCGGTAGCTTTGTCAAGTAAGTCTGAATCTCTGCTTGCCTAGAGGCCGTCTTGGGAATTGTCTTCTCTCTCTGTCTCTCTGTCTCTGTCTCTCTCCCCACCTCTTTCTATCTCCCTCCCTCTCTTCCTCCTCTCCTCCTTCCCTCCCACCCCTCTCCTCATGTGTCTGTCCCTGCGTATGTGTGTTCCTAACAGAGGACGTTGTTGTGTCTCTATTGAACGGCACAGAAAGCGTTACTTGAGGACTGAAATCTTTATGTTTTTCAAGGATTAGGTCATCGGCGCCACATGACCCCCAGCCGTATCACAGGGCACACAGTACAGGCATCTCTGCTTCTCAGTCGATATCCACAACTGCATGTTCGTTTTAGAAGACTGCTTTCAGCAAACAATGCCCAGGCTTTGTCTGGGTCTTGGGCATGGAAGAGCACACGACTTAAGATTACAGCTATGCATTAGCTTAGGTTGTAAAAGTTGATTACACGGGAAATCCAAGGCAAGTAAGGCGGATTGTTAAATTGTTTTCCTAAAAGCAGATTAAACGATCAGGCTGAGTACACAGTAGGGAGTAGTCTTAAGTTTTCAGTGACCTCAGGTGTATAACTAACTTCAGCTGTGGGTCCATCAAAGATTGGCCTGCCTCTGCTTCCCGAGGGCTGGGATTAAAGGCATACACCAACACTGTTTGACAAGGCGTAGGTTCTTTTGTTTTTGTTTTTTCGAGACAGGGTTTCTCTGTATAGCCCTGGCTGTCCTGGAACTCTGTAGTCCAGGCTGGCCTTGAACTCAGAGATTCACTTGCCTCTGCCTCCCAAGTGCTGGGATTAAAGGCGTGTGCCACCACTTAAATTCATGGAGTCTGGGTGTATGTGTGTGTGTGTGCGTGTGTGTGTGTGTCTGCGTGCATGTCTGCATATGTCTTTGTATGTGTGGTTGTTCTGGCACAGTTGTCCCAGCACTTAGAAGGCTGAGTCAGGAGGATTGTGAGTTCAAGGCCAACCTGGACTATAGAGTGGAATCTTGTCTCAAAGACAAAACCATGGCCAAACCAAAGGATGCCTCTGTTCATTCTTTACTCGTTGATGTAACATTCAGAGTATCTACTTGATTTCTAATCTGAATAGATTTACACTCACAGATCAGAAGACATCAGCTTTGCAGCTTCATTTAGAGCAGTAGTTCTCAACTTTAGGGTTGTGACTCCTCTGGGAGCTGAATGACCCTTTCACAGGGGTCACCTACCGGAAAACACAGGCGTTCATATTATGATGTATAACACATAGCAAAGTTACAGTAGTGAAGTAGCAACAAAAATAACCTTATGGTTGGGGGGGGGGTCACCACAATGTAAGGAACTGTTTTAGGACGGCTGAGATCCGCCGTGCTGGTGGAAAACTTGCTAGTGGTTGTTTTCTCATGCAGTGGGGTAGCTTGAAGGACTGTGAGCGCGGTAGCTGCCTTGGGAGGGTGTAAGGGAAGGACTGTTCTGGGGAGGAAGGCTGTGTGGGATGCTTCCCAGGACCTTCCCTGGCTCCCTGTGATTGATGTCCTGGAGGAGCAGGGGTTCAGCCGCTGTGAGCATTTACCGTCTCCTTGTCACATGATGCTTCCTTTTGCCGTCCTCGTGGTTCCAGTCTGAAAGCCAAGCACCCACTTCAGCTCTGGGATCGTAGCATCTGGGACTGATATTAATCCTGAGCATGACCATGCTTACCCAGGCAGACAAACGTGCGGGCGTCACAGTGCGGGCTTGCGGATGGGTGGCTTTGTGGAGAGTGTGGATGCTTTCAGAGGCCAGAGGGTGAGATTTCCACAGTGCAGTGAACAAACTGTGTCCTGACTGTGGAACTAGAATTGAAATTTTATTCCATGGCACTCGGACCTAACTGTTCCCTTTTACACTTGTTACCCTCCTGACTTGTGAATGGATGGATAGGACAAGGGGCAGAATCAAACCAGGGACATGTGTGTGTGTGTGTTCATGCACACATGTGCGCATGTGTGTTCATGTATGTGTGCATGTATATCTGTGTATGTGTATGTGTGTCTAAGCATGTATGTGTATGTGTGTGCATGCATTTGTGTGCATGTGTGTTCATGTATGTGTGCATATATTTGTGCATGTATATGTGTTTAAGCATGTTTGTGTCTGTCTGTGTGTGTCTGTGTATGTGTGTGCATGTGTTTGTGTGCATGAATGTGTATGTGTGTTCATTTATACATGCATGTATGTGTGTACATGTGCAGGTGAGTATGTGCATGTGTTTGTATGTGTGTGCATGTATGTGTGTGCATGTGTATGTGTGTTCAAGCATGTGTGTCTGTGTGTGCATGTGTGTCTGTGTGTGCATGTATGTGTGTGCATGTGTGTGTGAGCATGTGTGTGCATGTGTGTATGCACATATGTTGCCTTTGTAATTAAAGCACCTCACTTAAGTAGCAATGGGGAGGAAGACCTTCCAGTGATCAGCTAAGGCAACATACAGATATAAATTTGGCTTCTCTTATATCTGGGAACTTAGGACCATGAACGCTGCTTTGTGAGCATAGGACCTCTGAAGAATAATCTTGCACATTTGGCTGTTGTTAATATTTCTCTAGCTCTTGGTATCACAGCCAGGTGGAGTGCAAAGACAGAAGTGTCCACTGCTGTGCTTGGGACGGACAATACACACTCAGTTTAAACAATCCGTGAAGGATTTTAAGTTACCTCATCTTTATTGACCCCTCTGTTTTATCATGTCTCCTCCTAAAGACAACACTGCCCCCATGACTTCCTCTGCGTTCATTCCTGTATTCAAGGACACCTACTTGACTGTTGTCATGCAGGTGTGTCTGACCTGTGTCCCTTGGGCTCCATGCAGCCAAGGACAGCTATGAGTGCATCACGATATAAATTGTTGAACATATTTAAAACACTGTAAGGATTGCTTT
Source organism: Apodemus sylvaticus (assembly GCF_947179515.1). Classification (NCBI taxonomy): domain Eukaryota; kingdom Metazoa; phylum Chordata; class Mammalia; order Rodentia; family Muridae; genus Apodemus; species Apodemus sylvaticus. The sequence continues at coordinate 4,306,504 of NC_067492.1, read as the reverse complement.
TGGAAGGAGGAGCATGTCAGTTGTGTGTTTCTCAGGAGTGAGCATCACAGATGATGAGATTGTGTTGCGAGTCGAAAGGTTGGAGGTGCCTGGTACTCTCTGCTGCCCATGGCGGCATATTTAAAAATGGAGCACCCTGAAGACTGCCCTTAGGGGTGGATTAAGCAAGACTGATATTCTTTGCCAGATTCTTAGGTAAGCCTATACGCTGGCCCCCAAATACTGGAAGCTGCCCTCTGGCCTCCTTATTGTTTACTGTGGCATGTGGGCGGGGGTTGTCACAGGCTCTTTTCCCTTGGGACCATCTTGGAAGGAGAGAAGATATAGGTGTGCATGTGTGTTTGTATGCGAATGTGTGTGTATGTGAATGTGTGTGTATATACATGTATATTTGGATGTATATGCTTGTGAGTGTGTATGTGTGGGTTTGTGTGTATGAATGTGTATATGCACATGTATGTTTGAATGTATATACTTGCGCATGTGTGTGGAGCCTAAAGAAGGGTGTTGAATGCCCTCTATCCTTCTGCCAGGGAAAATGGAAATGGCCCCTTTGGTAGAGGGTCTGCAGGAGCTCCTGGGGAATGCTGGCTTTTGTTTAACCACCAGAACGTGGAGAAATGGAGTTTCCTTTGAATGCAACAGAGCGGCCAGCAGCAACAGTTCTGTGAAGAAGTTTTTGGCTAGTGGCATTATCTCAGCGTTGCAAGTCACTGGTCCAGGTGGTGATGGGGTAGGTTGACCACACAAACCGAGGTCTTCGCGTGCAGCCTGCACTGGTCTCGTGGAGACCCCAGCATCAGCAGAGTGTAGCTTTCATCTCCGTGCAGTCGCGTCTGTACAAGGCCCTCTGCTAGGACACCGTGTTTGTGTTTGGTTTCTCCACGGGACCAACAAGCCGGCTTCTCCTGGCAGAGCATTCTTGCAGGTGCAACTTCCTACCTACAGAGGGCGCCCTGACCCCGAAGAAGACTTGCTGCTACAGGGTGAGAAGTGATCACATTTTGAAGGTACTCAATAAAACCACTACTTAAAGCTCGCAGCCCAACCCTGGGACTGAGGCGCGCCGCCTTTGCCTTCCCTCAGAGCCCCGCAGGCTCTGGGTAAAATTTTGGAGCTGCTGCTTGCGAACTGTTACCACTTCTGTGACACCGGCCACAGGACAGCCCACTTGGCCCATGCTCAGGGTGTTCCTTCCGCATTGTCAAAGGCCTCTCAGTGCAGAAAAGGCCAGCTTGCTTCCTGGAACCCCACAGGAGCCACAGTCAAAGGGCTTCTTGTTTCGGCCACAGAAGACCCACAGGAAATGCTGGCTTCAGAGCAGCCATGCGCTCCCATTGTCCCCTCAGACCTAGCCATGGTCTGCCCCCACCCCTCTTTGAATGAGGCAGCAACTAGCATACAAACAAACTGAACAGTAGCGTTTCCGGGCCAGGGGACTTTCTGTCCAAGTTCTCCCAGCAATGAAAGGGAAGAGCCCCAGCTAGCGTCCTTGTGCTTTTAGGGATGACCATACAATCTATACAAAGCTGGCCTCATAGTCAGCACTTTGCCAGGACTATTGAGGAGAGATGACTAGATTCCAAGTCTCCGCCAGCCCCTGTCACTCACTAGCTGTGTGGGTGGGGGACGAGCTATTTGATTCTAACCTCTGTCCATGTGCTGAGCACGGCATGCTTGCTTTATAAAACTGTCACGGGGGTGACAGTAGACAATATAAGGCGACGTCACATAGTCAAGGTGGGCCACAGTCTGGGACTATGCCAGTGAGGTTCCATGGGATGGGGCATGTGGCCCCAGATATTCTAATTTCTCAGTCCAGGGACGTCGTCTCCTGAAAGGTAGCATTTGGGATTTGGCTGATGGTCCCTATGTGGCAGCAGGGGTGTATTAACATGGGAAAGTGACATCGTTGGCTCAGCTGGCATAGGGTCCTGGAGGGCATGTCATGTGAGCTCACCGTGCTCCAGGGTGTGTTGTCACATTTACACCTCTGCCATCTGACTGCTGAGATATAAGCCTCTGCCATCTGACTGCCAACCTTGGCATGCCTGCGGTGACACTACAGGAATCAAACAGAAAAATATCTGCGATGGTGAATATTGATTGTCAACTTGGTGGTATCTAGAATCACTGAAGAGAAGAGACAAGCCTATAGATGTTTTTTTTAGGTTTGGAAGTTGTGGAATCGCCTTACCTGTAAACACTGCCATTCCATGGTCTGGGGATGCAGGCTGCCCAGGCAGGAGACATCAAGCTGAGCACTAGTGTTCATCTCTCTCAGATTCCTGACTGTGGATGCCATGTGACCAGCTGCCCAAGCTCCTGCCACCCTTCCTTGCCTGTTTGATGGGCTGTGCCTGTCCTGGTCTACTGTAACTGTCACCTGAGAAGGGAGTCTCAAGTGAGGGATTGCCTAACTCAGACCGGCCCGTGGTGTGCCTGTGAAGGACTGACATGATTGTTAACTGTTGTGGGTAGTCCCAGCCCACCGTGGGTGGCACCATTCCCTAGGCAGATGGTCTGGCTTATATAAGAAAGTTAGTTAGCATGAGCCTGTGAGCCAGCCAGCCAGCCGTCACCTTCTGCCATGATTTCTGCATCAAGTTTTTGTTTGAATTTCTGCCCTGACTTCCCTCAATGATAACCTGAGGAATAAACCCTTTCTTCCCCTCATTTGCTTTTAGTCAGGGTATTTTTTTTATTTTAAGATTTATGTATTTATTTGATGTATATAGCGTTCTGCCTGCATGTACACCTGCAGACCAGAAGAGGGCACCAGATCTCATTACAGATGGTTGTGAGTATAGATGTGGTTGCTGGGAATTGAACTCAGGACCTCTGGAATAGCAGTCAGTGATCTTAACTTCTGAATCATCCCCCTCTTTTTTCATCCCCCCTCTCCCCTCCCCCTTCTCCCAAAGATAGTTTCAGGAGTCAGAACAATGGTTCCCCATAGACGCTTGTGTCCAAAGCCCTGGCATCTGTATACATGGCTTGGAGGAGCAGGAAGGGTAGATGTGGTTAAGTCTAAACCTATCATTTTTTGGGTGTGTCTCAGATCACCTGGGTTTATCAAAGTAATTGTAGGGGTTTCTAATGGAAAGAAGAGGGCATCAGTAAAGTTGGGGAGTCTGAGGATGCTAAACTGGGTTCTGGGGATGCAGGGAGCTCACCGAAGAGGTTCCAGAGGCGAGCTGATGATCTCTGGAGGCTTCCAGGGGAAGACTTGTGCTCTCAAACCCTGGGCCAGAGTACCCTTGCCTTCTCTTAGGTTGTTTCTTGTCAGGTCTTTGATCACAGCAACGGGAAAAGCTGCTTAATAGCATTCCCTAAGGTCACACAGAGCCATCTTCCTCTATGCTTTCTCCTCTGTCAGCTGCAGGCTAATCATGCCAAGCCTTCCTGCAGAAGCCCGTTCTGTGAGGGGAATGGCCAGGCTTCTGTGAGAGTCTGTCTGGGAAGCTGTAGCCCCCAACAGATTCTCCAGGTGAATGTCCTTCTCACTTTCCTGAGGAAGTTTACAAACCTCAGATTGCCAGTGCGTGCCCTCCCCCCCCCCATCAGGAGGTTTCTGCTAGTGCCACACCCCCTTGAGCTCCAAAGAGGAGACCATCAGTTTCCAGAGAGGAGACAGGTCTGTGTCGGGTGAGAGGTTGCAGACCCCATCTCCCTTGTCTGAGTACCAGGTCTCTTCAGTGCAAAGCATAGTTTTGGTACTAACATGAGACATTCTGTCTGCTCTGTCCAGGGTCATCACTGCCCATAACCCCTGAGCTCTTCACACTCCGTTGTCCAAGGTCCAGCACAATGAGTCACTCTCGAGTCTTATAGAAGAATATCTACCATCTTGTGTCATGTGACTTCGGCTGGAAGGAGGAAAACCTGCACTCCATTAATCTCTCCAGGGGAATCTTTAAGGGGCGGGCTAACAAGGAGAGACAGATGGAACGCTCATAGAACGCTGGCAAATTCTAGAGCTAATCTGATTAAAGGGCATGGAATCTTTTCCCTAGCACATAAATAAAGTGTGACAATCGGTGTCAGCGGAGAGGCCGTCCACTGGCTTTTAGGCTCGTGACTTGGTCTCGCATGTTTTTAGCAACTCCCAGCGTGCTGCAGAGGAAAGAAACCAAGAGAAGCAGAGAGAGTCAGGAAGGGGGGGGGTGCCCATCCTCTGACTGTTAAGGTGCCAGAGGCTGAGGCAGACACCGGGCTCAAGCAGAAGGGAGAGAGATGCTCTCACTCGCTGTCTTAGGTCTGTGATGGGAGTCTAGGACAGGAGGCTGGGGCCACAGAGAAGTCTCAGGAAGACAGTCCTCTTTCACCCTGAGTATAGCTTCCTTGGGGAGGATTGGTATGCAACCCTGTATGTGGCTGGGACGATGGCTCAGTGGGTAGTGTACCTGCCACAGCTAATGTGCAAGTGTGGAGATCACAGCTGAGGTGCTAATCTCATCACACCCACACCCCAGCTCTCAGGAGAGGGAGACAGAGGATCCCCAGGGAAAGCTGGGTAGCTAGACCAGGTCAGCAAGCTTGGGGGTCAGCAAGCCAGCCGGGCTCAGTCAGTAGAGTGGAATGCGATCTAGGGTCCAGTGTACCTGGACTCCCATGTCCACATACGGAGACATGTATAAACACACACACATACATGCCTCACACATGCAAAGTTGTATGTTAGTGCACACATCTGATGAGTTGGGGATGCTTATACACCTGTGAAGTCACCACCATCAGCCCCATCTCCTCCCTGAGTTTCCGCCTGACCCCTTTGTTGTTATTGGTATTGTTGAATCAATTCCTTGTAAAGTTTTTTATTGGGAGAATGAGAGTATACAGTTATGCATGTTGTAGCACATGTGTGAAGGTCAAAGGACAACTCTGTGGAATCAGTTCTCTCCTTCTACCTTTATGTGGGCTCCAGGGATTGAACTCAGGTCCTCAAGATTTCGCAGCAAGCCCTCTTTACCTGCTGAGCCATCTCACTGGCCCTGCCAGTGCTTTTTTTCTATTGGTGCACTCATATCACAAAATCTACCCTCTGAGGAAACGTTGTTTATGGTAGTGTTGTGAGCTCTAGGCATGACGCTGTATGCACAGTGAAATGGCTCTATTTATTATATGTAAGCCTTACATGGGGGGGGGCAGTTGTTGATATGAACTCTCATCTTGCTTCTTGGAAATGCTGGCTGGCATAGCTCTCTAGGTTATCTGAGAACTATTTCACTTCCAGGGCTCACTCCTGTGTCAGTATGGGTGAGGTATGTTCCCTAGTGATATAAACGATATTCCAGAGTCACAGGATATGACCTGGGACACATGTGCTTCTCAAGTTCTCCTGTCAAGGAGAAAGCCTCAGCTTCATGACAAAACTGTTTTTGCCCCATACATGGTGTAGTCTTTGTTACTTTTTGTTTTTCGAGACAGGGTTTCTCTGTGTAGCCCTGGCTGTCCTGGAACTCACTCTGTAGACCAGGCTGGCTTTGAACTCAGAAATCTGCCTGCCTCTGCCTCCCAAGTGCTGGGATTAAAGGCATGTGCCACCACTGCCTGTCTCTTAGTTGCATTTCAAACTGGCAAAAGATTGTCCTTTCCCTTTGATGGTAGTGTGTATGTGTGTGTATGTGTGCTCGCACGCATGCATGCATGCATGTGTAAATGTGCGCATGTATATATGTATGCATGAATGTGCACATGTATGTGCATGTGTGTGCACATGTGAGTGTGTGCATTGTGCATTCATGTGCATTCATGTGTATGTGTAAGTGTGGGCCTATGTAGATGTGTGTGTATGTGTGTGCATGTGTGCATGAAGTACATGTGTGTGTATATGTGAGTATGTGCATGCATGCATTCATGTGCATGAGTGTGCATGTGTAAGTGTGTACATGTGTGCATGAATGTGTATGTGTACATGTATTGTGTGTACATGTGAGTCTGTGCATGTATGCATTCATATGTATGAGTGTACATGTGTAAGTATATGTCTATGTATGTGTGTGTATGCATGTGTATGTGTATATATATGTGTGTGCACAAATGTGCATGTACCTGAGAGTGTGCATGCATGAATGTGTACATGTGTATGTACATGTGAGTGTGTGCATGAATGTGTGCAAGTGTGCACATTGTGTGTTCTTTCATGTAGAGACCAGTGGTTGACTGTGATATCTTTCCCTATCACTCTCTACCTTACTTTTTCACATTATGTCTCTCTCTAAACCTAAAACTTGTTTCAGCTAGACTGGGCTGGCCAGCAAGACCTGGAGGTACCTGCCTACCTATACAGTGTTACTGGCATGAGCTGCTGCACAGGGCTTTTAAGTGGGCGTAGGCGATCCAAACTCAGGTCTTCATGCTTTTGCAGTAAACACATTTCCCATCAAACCGTCTCCCTGGCTCCATACCATGAAAATATTCTATGGAATGTATTTAAAAGGAAGGAACCCATTTTAAGCAAAGAGGATGAAAACAGAGGTGGTGCTCAGCTGTGAGAAGTGCCCTAACATGGCCCGGGGCGGCTGGTGCTGCCCATGCCCAGGACATGCCCTCGGGAGGCAGGCCATTGATCCAAGGACTGCCCGTGGTAAGGACAGCAGTCAGTCCCCCTGTTCCACCAAGCAGCCTTCACTTCTCTGAGGACAGCACTAAGTGCCCCGAGAGTCTTTCTTCTTCACAGTGTGCCCTTCCAGTTCTTTCCCAGGTATCTCAAGTGATGTTCTGGATGGGACCAAGACTGCTTCTCTCTCATGGGGGCCCCTGCTGGTCAGTGGAGTGGGTGCTATCTTTTCTTCTCTCAGGGAGGGATTTCTGAGACTAAGGGAGAGATGGGAGTTGGGGGTCTGAAGAGACATAGAAGTGTCCCAGAAGCACAGCGAGGCAGGTGCCTGGGAGGTCTCAGGAGCAACAGGAGAGGCTGAGCACCAGGTCCTCAGGTGCCCTTCTCTCCCAGCACAGAATTCAAGCTATGAGCAAAGGAAGGTAAGACGTCCTCATAGGAGGCAGTGGAGAAAGCTCATGTGTCATAGAGGTTTGTCCAGCTGTCAGAGTGGGGGTAGGGGAGGCAGCTCGCTGGGTAACATACATGTTGCATTAGTGTGTGGATCACAGTTCAGTTTCCCTGAATCCTTCTAGATTCTGGTATGTTTGATGCAGTTCTGTAATCCCAGCATTAAGGAGGCAGAGATAGGAGTCCCAGGCCAAGCTGGCTACCCAGACTGGCTAAACTGGCAAGTTCTGGGTTCAGTGAGAGATTCTGCCTCAAATATAAAGTGGCAATCCATAGAGGGCACTTGTCATTGGCCTCAAGCCTCCAGATGCATGTGCACACACACACATGTGCTCACATATCCCACATGTGTGCTCATACATCACATATGTGTGCTTGTAGACATCACACACAGAGTTCTACACCATACATGTGTGTGCACACACACATGTGCTCACATACATCACACACAGACTCACACACAGACTGATAAACACACACAGACTCCTAAACATCTCGCACATGTGCAAACATGCATGTGCTCACACATACCACAAAATGTACTCACAGACATCACACACACACATGTCCACACACGTCACACACAGACTCATACATACTACACACATGTGTTTATACACATCACACATGTGCTTACATGGAGACTCATACAAACCACATACGCATGTACACACACATGTGTGATCATGCACAACAAGTCAAACTAGTGCTCACAGACTAAGTAAGACACTCAGCAAGACTACCAGTCTCCTTCTGTTTCTCTGTATAGTTTTCTTTTATTTTCTTTCTTTCCTTTTTTTCTTTTTTGCTTTGACATTTTCCCCCGAGTTTGGGGCAGGACCTTTCTGAAATGAGGGCCTTGTGATCTACAACCAGGCAAGCTAGGTCAGAGAATTCCCTCATGGCTGGCTCTATGACACAGGCAGGGGAAAGTTATGTGTATTTTTAGTTCACATGACCCACCTTGAGGAAGAGAACTTCCAGCTTTGATGACCTGCCTTAGATGAAAGGGCAGGTGAGGTGGGGGAGGGAGGTGTTGGGGAAGAGCCTGCCTTCTGAGGCGCTGAGTGTAGGAGGGGAGTGCCCTTTGCCCTTTTACTCTGAAGCTATTTCCAGCCCACACCAGGAGTGCAGGATGAGAGGAAGAGTTCCTGACTTTCTTCTTCTTTTTGTTATAGTCATTTAGGAAATGGCAAAGGCTATGGGAGTTAGGAGCCAGGAACGGGAGCCAAAGCCATGAGGATCAAGATGTCTGTGCTGGAAGCTGTTTTGAATTTTTGCGTGGGACCTGGAGCTTTCTGGAGTTGTGTGTCTTCATTGGATCCTGCTGGAATCAGCTTTCACCCGGGCACCTGGGGTTGGCCTTTGTGTTACTTAGTTTTCTTTGTTCTGCTAAAATATCCAACAAAAGCAATTTAAGGAAGGAAGGCACAGGCCCCTGTGCTCAACCCACCTCCACTGCACCCCCACCTTATGCACACATGTATGTGTGTGTGAGACTGTGTGTGTGTCTTTGTGTGTGTCTGTGTGTATGTGTATGATTGTGTCTGTGTGTCTGTATTTTTGTGTGTCTGTGTGTTTTGTGTGTCTGTGTATGTGTCTGTGTGTGTGAGTCTATGTGGTGTGTGTCTATGTGTGTGTGCGTGTATGTGTCTGTGTGTCTTTGTGTTTTTGTGTGTGGGTCTGTGTGTGTGTCAGTGTTTTGTGCGTGTGTGTCTGTGTGTGTGTGATTGTGTCTGTGTGTTTGTCTGTGTGTGGGTCTCTATGTATGTGTCAGTGTCTTTGTGTGTCTCTCTGTGTGTGATTGTATCTGTGTGTTTTTGTGTGTCTGTGTGTGTGTGTCTGTGTGTTTTTGTATGTCTGTGTGTGTGTTGGGGATCTGAACTTGGGCCCTGTGCATGTGTTGCACACACTTTATTGGCTTAGCCATTGTGCAGTTTCTGTTAGATTTATTTATTCATTTATTTATTTATTTATTTATTTATTTATTTTTGAGACAGGGCTTTATTCTGTGGCCTTGGACTCATTGAAAACCTCCTGCCTCAGTTTCCCTCGTGCTGAGATTGCAGTTAGGCATGCTGTCTCTACTCTCAGCTTTCCCGTTTCTCTTGTTGAAATGAGCATGTATCAATTCTCAGTTTCCATGTCCCTAGTTTCTCAGCGCCTGCCAAGTGTGTGTCCGTGGTTGCAGCTGTGACAGGTCTGCTCATGATGAGTCATGATTTGTTTGTCATCAGAGAGCTGGAGAGTCACTTTGGTCCCTGGTCAACTGGCATAAAAGTTTGGGTAGAGATCAGAGGAGGGAGTTAGGATGCTTTAACAAAAAGGTCAGTAATAACACGCATCTTGGGAGAGCAGTGTGTGGCTGACCAAACAAGAGCACGGGACAGCCTGTCCCAGTCTTGGGCTGCTGCGGCTTTCTTCGCAGTGGACATGAAAACCATGCTCTGCCCAGGATGACATAAGCCTTGGGTGCAAATCCTGCACCCTGTCTTCCCTAGCCCACCAAGGCAGAGGAAGTCACCACACTCCCTTACAGCTGGTGTTTCAACTCTGCCTTCAGTCAAAGGCTGGCTCTGTGTGGCCTGAGCCCAGGGTGGGTGTTTGAGGCCGTAGGCTGCCAGCTGCATTTACTGCACTTCGTTGACCTTCCCAGGCTAGCTAGCCTCATGGGCTCAGCCCGCTGTCCTCTGGTTGGTCTTAGCGGAGGGGTTTGAGGCTTAGTTTGCAGGAAGGATGGTGTTGGTTCTAAGCCTGCCTCTGTGAGAACTCGCTCGCCTCCTCTCCCAGGCCCCCAGCTCGGTGCCTACCCACACACGACCTCGTTTGGGGCCACGGGCTCATTTGAAGTGATGGGTTTCCCTTCTTATCTTTTTACTTCTTAGGATTCAGTGTCTCCTAAATTGAGCTACCATGCTCCCTTTCAACCTAAGGATCACTTTCTTCGATAGAGACGAAGGCTGAGAATGCAAGCTGGCTGACTCTGCCCTCCCTGCCTCTCTATGGTCTGACCTCATCGCCCAGGATAAGGGCTGTCTGTCTGTCTGTCTGTCTGTCTGCCTGTCTTTGTTTGCCCTGGTCCTCTTCCTGTCTGTTTTAAGCAGGGCTTTTGCTGGCCTAAGACGTTTACCGGGGACAGTCATTTCGTTCTGGCCGTTCACCATTTAGATGTTTCTCTTGCTCCAGGATCCCCGTGATGACTACTTTCTCATCGTCGTGATCAGGTTCATAAGTGACATCTTAAGGGAGGGAGGCCTTACTTTTGCTCGCAGTCATAGAGTATGATCTAAGGTCAGGATGGGGAGGCGGGCAGTGGAGCCGCTCTTGGCCGTGGCTGCAGGCGTGGAGACCCTTTGCTCACATCTAGGCAGCGCAGCAAGCGAGGGGGTGCCCTGCTCAGCCCAGGCTCTCAGCCTAGGGCTGCTGCTGCTGCTGCTCCCATCCAGGTCTCGCCATCTTCCCTCAGCCCAGGACACCCTCATGAACACCCAGGTGTGTTTTCTGAGCACCATAGATATTTCTTGATCCGGTTGATGTAAGGATTAGCTGTCACCCTGAGTGAGGGTTCCGTGTCCACACATGTGAACCTGAGTCCTCCAGTCAGGATATGTGTCATACCCTGCAATTTCAGCCACAGCCACATTGGCTGTGCTATCCTGGCAGGCAAGAAATACACTGGCTGTCGGATTACATCTAATGCCCTCCACCTGGGCATCAGTTTGCCATGGAAGGGTAGGCCGTTGGGACCTGGGCATCAGTTTGCCATGGAAGGGTAGTCCGTTGGGACCCGGGCATCAGTTTGCCATGGAAGGGTAGGCCGTTGGGACCTGGGCATCAGTTTGCCATGGAAGGGTAGCCCGTTGGGAGCCTGTGCTTGAAACTGAATGGGCTTGAGCAGGCTTTGGGATCCCACACGGGGGATCCTGCACACTCGGGCTCCACTGCTGGCCTTCTCTTCCTCTCTTTCTGCCTCTGCACCTCAGCTGTTCCTCATGTTTAGATGGGACAGGACAAGAAGCAATGCACTGTGGATTATCAGGTGTCGTGGAAACAAAAGGTTTGATTGGTGTTCCTGCCTGTGACAGACAGCCATTTCTCTTTCTCTTCCTCCTTTCTACGCCTATTTCCCCCCTCTCTCCCCTTATCTCCTCCTCTGTCTCACCATCGATGTAATATAGGCCTGCTCTGCACTCACAACTCACTCTGCCTCAGCCCGAGGCGCAGCTGTGATTACAGATGCATGCTACATGTGGCATCAGGAGTTTCTGGTCCGTGGCAGTCTGTTTACTCTGGGAGTCTGGAATAGTCTAAGCACTCAGCTGCCTCTTCACTTAGCGGCCCAGCTCGTGAGGACCACCTGAGAGTCTGCAGATATTAGAACAGGCCACACAGACAGACGCCTCAGCAATCCACTACAAGCTACGGGAGAGTATCGACTCCAGGCTCCTTATATCCTAGAACACAGATCGTTGCACACAGGACAGAGTTGATGAGTTGACTTCCTTCCAGCATCCAGCCGGCTGTGACTCTGGACAGTGAGCTCTGGTAAGCTGCTGTGGTCTTGATGTAAAACCAGGTCAACCATGGCATTCACGGCATTAGGTTTTGAGGAGGGTCAAGCGACATGTGTTAAGAATGTAGACCTTGTTTGGTGCTTAATAGGTGAGTGATTCAGACATGAGTCTCTCCATGAGTATCCACCAGGCTTTGGAGGTTCTTAGACCCATTTGTGTTCTGAGTACCCCTCCCCCAATCATAACTATGTATCATGAAGCCTTGTTTGTGGGGGCTGTGAGAGAAGGGACGGAGTATGCGGGTAGAATCTGGCTTGTTTCTGTGACAATATTTTCTCCAGAAGCCTTTGGGCTGTCCCTCATAGGCAGGGACGCCAGTGAAACTTCTCATGTTCACAGTGTTTGACGGTTTATGGTGTGTCTCTCCTTGTACTGCCCCATCTAACCACGAAGAAAAGCTGAGGTGCCTGGAGATGTCTAGTATTCCACATGCCTGGCTACCAGGCTGGGTGTGACTTGTAGCTGCGGCCTCAGGTCTCTGTGGAGACCTCACTGGAGACTGTCGCTCCACAGAGGATGCATCCCTGTGCTGAGCCTTGTGAGGCAGCAGCATCCTTTGCGGGGACGTGACCCGGCCTCTGAAGAAGAGCACAGTTCAGCAGACCGTGTGGACACTGACAGGGCCTGAGAAGACAAACCTGCTGGAGCCAACTCGGAGACCAGCCTTCCTCATGGGACATCCCCGAGTCCTTCTGCTTCCGCCCAGCTCCCGTTCCCATCCGCACATCCCCTCTGCTGTCGCCAGGGCCTCTCTTGGAGGCTGGACAGGTTTAATCCTTTCTGGTTCTCCCCCAAGATAAGCTGGGTAATTGAAAATGTGCCCATGAGTATAATCTTCAAATTGGAGGATTTAAAACAAAGCTGATTAGAGGCTTCCAACTGTAAGCGTGGGACGGAAAAATCTTTCTTTAAAAGACACTGTTGATACTGAAGAGCTGAGAACCTTGGTGGGCTGCACATGGCTGGTGTCGACTCTGTGTTGAGAGGATGCATGGGGGCTGGAGAGAGGGCAGAGTGCAAGCATGGAGGCTTGAGCTGTATTTCTAGAACCCATGCATTAAAAAGCCATGCATGGCAGTGTGCATGGCAGTGTGCATGGTGGTGTGCATGGTGCTATGCATGGAGGTGTGTATGGAGGTGTATATGGTGGTGTGCATGGCGGTGTGCATGGAGGTGTGCATGGTGGTGTATATGGTGCTATGCATGGAGGTGTACTTGGTGTTGTACATGAAGGTGTGTACGGAGGTGTACATGGTGGTGTGCATGGCGGTGTGCATGGAGGTGTGCATGGTGGTGTATATGGTGCTATGCATGGAGGTATGCCTGGTGCTGTACATGGAGGTGTGTATGGAGGTGTACATGGTGATGTGCATGGTGGTGTATTCGGTGGTATGCATGGTGATATGCATGGTGGTATGCATGGAGGTGTGCAAGGAGGTGTGCATGGTGGTGTATATGGTGGTGTATATGGTGGTGTATATGGTGGTGTGTACCTGCAATCCCAGGGCTGGAGAGGTGGAGAGAGAGGAAGATCCCTGTGGCTCACTGGCCCTACTTGACAAGTTCCAGGCCAATATCAGATGTTGTTTAAAATACAAAAGATAGTCACCACCAGAGGGGTAACAGCTAAGGGTGTAAATTGTTGTCTTCCATATGCACACACATGTGTATACACATACGTGAATCTGAGCATGCGTGTATATGCACACATGAGAAAGAATCCAAACATGCATGTGTACACACACGTAAATTTGAACATGCATATGCATATACATGTGTGACTCTGAACATGCATGATGGCCACAACACCGAGAAGGAGAGGTGACTGGGCCTCAGGTGGCCTCCATTTTCTCCGTTCCCAGCAGCTGCCTCTGTCCCTCACAGCATGGACTCAAGACACACATGTCTCCCAGTAGAATATCTCCTCTGCCCCACTAGGGCTCCAGCTGGGATCAGAGGTGCATCAAGAGGTTGCAGGAAGGCAGATGGAGGAGAATTCCAAACAAGAAAATCACCATTGTCTGAAGACAGAAGGCCCACAGAGCATGCTGACAAGCACTGGACACAAGGAAGTTCAAAGAGGATGAATTTGTGGTTTACGCCTTGGGAACCAGAGGAAGATGGTGAGAGCCAGCGCGTCAGGCAGAGGGGCGTCTCCGCACATTGGAGAGGGGTGTCTCCATTGCATTTGAAGCTTGGTTTTTCATGAGATACTGGGGAAGCCAGCATGACAAGCGAATCTGTAAGAAAAGACAAGCTCATGAGTCCCATGTCTTTCTAACCATCTCCCAGGAAAATTAGTAGCAGAATTAGCTTTTCCCAGATGAGTCGATCAGGGTTGGGGGAAGAGGTACTTTTGTAAGGGGTGAGTGTCAGTGTAGATGGGTTTGACTTCAGAACGCTGGATGACGCTGTTCTATCTTCTGAATGTCTAGCATGCTCAGTGTTTTGTCTTGTTGGAGAGTCGGTGGTTGGGACTGGATTCCACAGAGCGAGGACGTGGTGCCCACTGAGTGTTGCTTCCCTTCCGGGCCCACTGACCCCTGCCCTGAGGCTCGCCTTCCTGGAGAGCGCAGCCTCGCCTGGCTCAGGCACTTGTCCTTTTGATTCCAACCTGCCAGGTCACCTGACACCACCCAGGCCTGCACACAGCCACCAGCACGCTCTGAATCCTGGCCCTCGGGGAGCAGCCAGCAGCTCTGGCTCCCAGCCCACACTGGCAGATGGCCCTGATCTGAGAGTTTATGTAATATCTGTCTGATGGCAGTGGCTGCAAGAGACAGTGGCATTTCATTTAAATAATTCAACCATCATAAACCATGCTGCTTTGGGTAGCGGAGCTTGCAGAAAGAGCTGGGCGGAGATGTTTTGTGTTTTACACAACGTGGAAACAGATGGTTTTATCCAAGGCTCACCTCAGATGGGCAGAGACGAAGGTTTCCTCACACCCCCACTCTGAGGGTAAAGTTTGCTGCTTTTCTCACAATCACCTCATATAGAAGCATCATAAAGGCCGGAAGAGCCAAGTTCTTAGTGACTAATATTCATGGTGTGTATGTAAATGAATTCTTCAAGAATTTACTCTTAAACATCTTGAGTACTCTCGATGTCTCTTTCCTTAGGGTTTGTTTCCATTGAAACAAACACTTTGTTTTCAAAGCAGCATGCAGGTTAACTGAATGAAGTCTAGGCCTCTCCCCCTACTTCCGCCCCCCCTCCCGCTTCAGTACTGTCGTCTGCAAAAGCTGAGGGCACTCAAGTCAGAATGAAGTCGCTCTGTCTAGTGATTTGTATTCTCTTAACACGTGGAAGAACGTGGACGTTAGGGATTGACTGATTGACTGGTGGTTATTCCAACTACTTGGGAGGCTGAGGCAGGAGGATTATAAGTCCCTGCTTGTCTGGGCTGCAGAGTAAGTTCATCCTAAGCAACTTGTGAGACCTTGCCTCAAAGTTTACAAAAGATGAAGAAGAGTCTACGTATGTGGGTCCATGGTGGAGTGTTGGCCTCACACACGTGAAGCTCTGAATTCTATGCTCAGCAAAAGCAATGCAGCAACAAAGGAAAACACTGGCAAAATACAGATATTGAATCACACGTGGAGCTTCAATATCAGTGAGACTAGAGGAGGTAAATACTTTTGTTACATTTATTTATTTACTGTGTGTGTGTGTGTGTATGTGTGTGTGTACACACATACGCATATGCGCATATGCTACGGCATATATCAGGGCCGGTTCTCTCCTTCCACTATGCATGTCCCAGGGATTGAACTCAGGTCATCAGACTTGTTAGCAAGTGCCTTTACTTTACCATCATGCCGGCCTAGCACTAGGTATGTTTTCCAAAAAAGTCAAAAGATTGTGTGTTTACTGCTCTAGCTGTTGGTGTGAGCCTGGGAGAGCAGGACCTAAATAGAAGGCAGACTAAAGTCTCATGCAGTAGCCAACTTTATTCCGAGCATCAGACAATTTATATTTTGGGGGTTAAGAAGAGTCTCCTGAGAGAAAAGTTTACAATCAGAGAGGCAAGTCATGCCAGGCGGTGGTGGCGCATGCCTTTAATCCCAGCACTTCAGAGGCAGAGGCAGGTGGATTTCTGAATTCGAGGCCAGCCTGGTCTACAGAGTGAGTTCCAGGACAGCCAGGGCTACACAGAGAAACCCTGTCTCGAAAAAAACCAAAAACCAAAAACCAAAAAAACAAAAACAAAAACAAAGGCAAGCCGTATATGGCAAAACATGGTTTTCCATAGGGTCACACGAGCAACAACAGCTGAAGTAAACTCACTCCTGTCTGCTGCACCCAGAAGAGGCACAAAAACATATCCCAAGAACAATTCCATTTTGAAGGAACCGAGGTCCCCAGGCTCTTCTCTTGTCTTCTTGGAGTTTTCTCACAAGCACTCAGAATTCCTCTCTCACGACTTTGTTTTTAGACTGTGTTCCAACAGTTGTAAAAGACAATTAATTGTATTACATCTCATCTCAGACCCATCAGTCTCAGCTCCCACCCACTGCAAGCTGCTACAACCCAGGACCACACAGATGCCACTTCAGCCTGGCACCATGCAGATCAGATTCCTTCCACTGCCCTCATATGCCTGCACCAGAGTCCAGAGCTGGCATGTGGAAAGAACATTGAACCCCCGCCCCCCCCATACACAGGCACACAGACACACACACACACACACACACACATGCATGCACACACATGCACACATGCACACACGCATGCACGCTCTTTCCTGGCAGGACTGTGTGATGCCATTGTCAAGTCATCTTTTGGGTCAGGCATTAAGAGCGGCACAAGCCTTTGATGTGGGCTTACATTCTGAGCATTATGAAAATGAAGTACAAAGTAGGGGCTTGCTTGAATGGCGTCCCTGTCTCCAGGGAAGAATTTACATGTGCCATGCTGATAATTTGGAACCGTTTTGTTAATAAACACATCTCCAAGTTGGCATGCAAAGGCGGGAGGGAGGGGGGCGCTTTAGAGAGCCCCGGAAATGAGCTCCTGCATAAAACGTGGCGTTAAAAAGAAAGCCAGGACTTTTGCGGATGGCTTGGGCAGAGGCTCTTTTGTTAGCGCGGATGCGGGAGCTTGCTGTTCTTTGCTGTGTAAACATATGGCCAGAAACCCAAGTTGCTGAGTTGTTTGGAGATAAGAACGACAGAGAGGGCTCCTTCTGGTTCATCCATATTTCATTAGGGCAGCAGTTAAAAGATTCATTAGAGACACCCATCTGTAGCCAGCAGCTTTCTTGAGGGGGCTCAGATGGAGGCTGGGTTTTCTGAGTAGTAGCACTTCACACGCGCAGAAAAAGACATCCATTTATGAGAATTAAAAGCTCGGCAGAGAGAGGCTGCCTGGTAAAACACCGGAGCTTACCTGCACGGATGTGAGACAACACTCACTCCAGAGGGAGCACACGAGTTTATTCTAAGTTCAGTACGCACGGCCATGGCCTGGGAACTTGGATTTGGGTTGCCCTGAAGGATGTGTTCTGCTGCGGAAGAGTTTACATGAGTGTTTATAGTCATACAACTTTGTGACAAAAAAGTTGTACGTCAAGGTGTTGCTTAGACGCTGCGGTGGGCAGGGCAGCGGGAGGGACTGCAGGTGGGCTGGTTATAACAGCAGAGATGTTTCTGCTGTAGGCTGTCTCAAAGGCTGTCTGATGACAGTCTTAGCTTTTGGGTTGGTGGAAGCTTAGTGATATTCTAAGTTTAAGCATTCAAAAAAGGTTTTACCTGATAACAAACACAGATGAAACACAGAGTGGGCAGTGGAGAGCTATCAAGGGGATTAAAGGTAGCCCAGGATAATTTTGTTTATGGGTCTGTAATATTCTAACTCTTCAGAACCATGAGGCTTTAATCAGTCAGTCACTCTTGTGGAATCTTTAACAGGGTGGTGGCTTTTTCAAGGGACCTTGAACTGGCGCCTGCTGTATACTTGTAACCCTTGACCGCCACTTGCTTCACCTAGTGCTTCAGGTCTGAAAAGGGGAGGAAGCAGCCAGACCCAGGAAGGTGGGTCAGAGCAGGAAGCTCTTGGGACGGGCAGCGACCAAGGGATCATGAGATCACACCACGGGGCACCCTCGTAACTGTCCTGGAGGAACGAAGATAATCCAAAGAGACACCCGTGCCCTCTCCTTGGCCATCAGAGCATTGGGATAATGGTCTCCTTGGGAGGTGCCTCATGCTTGGAAAACTGGCTTGCAGGTGGACTTCCAGCTCCAGAGCAGGCCTGGGTTCTGCCTGATGACTCAATAACTCTGCACACACAGCAGAGCCGTGTTCACCAGGGCTGGGGGAGGGGCAGGAGGGTGCCAGTCTGTGATGGGAATTGTATTTCAGTCTGGGAATGTGTTTAAAAAGTCCTGTAGACGGATAATATCGATGACTGGACTGCAGTGTGAATGTACCCAACACCGGTCAACTCGGCCCTTACACACGGTGAGAACGATAGATTTTGTTGTGTACACATTAGCTTAGTAAAAAAGTACTGAAAATATCCTGGAGAAGATGAGTCGAAGCCTCAGCGAGGAGGAGGGGAAGCAAAGGCCCAAGCTTCTGCTTTTGAAAATATCCTGTCAGGAGCCAGCAGACGACGGACCATTCTCCAGATTCTAGTCCTACACACGTTGGTGGACGTTTCTGGGAGAAAAGAGAGAAGCATGGGACAGACAGTGTCATGGCTCTATCTTAGTTCTAGAGCTACTGTGTTAGTTCTAGCCTTCTTTGGGCTACTGTGTTAGTCAGGGTTCTTCAGAGAAACAACCAATAGAATGACCCTCTCTCTCTAAAAATGGATTTATTAGAGTGACTTACAGGCTGTGGTCTGACGAGTCCAACTGTGGCTGTCTCCCGACGAAAGTCTGAGACTCAGTGGCTGTTCAGTTCACAAGACTGTCTGTCTCTGTGCCTTCAGTACATGCGGAATCCCGAAGCAGTAGGCTCTAAAGCCAGTGGAGGGGTGAGGTTGCCAGTGAGGGTGAGGGCAAGAAGGCACAGAGCAGAAGCTCCCCTGCTCCATGTCCTTTATGTAGGCTGCCCCCAGAAGGTGTGGCCCAGATTCAAGATGGATCTTCCCACCTGTAATGAGTAATCCAGTCCTCACAGGTGTAACCAGGATCTTGGGTTTTGGTTAATTCCAGGTACAAGTCAGAATAGCCAACACAGTTCCCCACCCTGGTGATGAAGATGATGATGATGATGATGATGATGATGTGTGTGTGTGTTTCTGTGTGTGTCTGTCTCTGTGTGTGTATCTCTGTGCACTTATTTGTAGTGTGTGTATATGTGTGTGTGCGTGTGTGCGCGTGTGTATCTCTGTGCACTTATTTGTAGTGTGTGTGTGTGTGTGTGTGTGTGCATGTGTATCTCTGCACTCATTTGTAGGCATGGACAATGGCGGAGAAGTTTGCTATTTTTAGTCTCTGTTTCATAATATCAAATATTTATGATTTTTCAAAATTACGTGGACATGTGTGGTGTGGGGGTTATGTGCACATGAGTCCCAGAGTCCAGAGGCGGGCATTGGATCCTCTGGGGAGTTACAATCAAGAGCGAGGGTGTGGATGCCGGGAACTGAACCCAGGTCCTCTGGAAGAACATCCAGAGCTCTTAACCACTGAGCCATCCCTCCCAGCCCGCAGCATGGGAGCCTCCTTAACTGCTAAGTCATCTCTCTAGCAGCTTTGTGCTGTAATGTTGACAGCAAGGTAAGAACGGTAAGCTTTCCGACATGGCCTCAACCTTCCTTAAAACTTCAGATTCACACTGAGTAACTCAGAAGGTCAACGTGCAATCCTTTTCCCCGAAGCACAGGGAGCGTCATCCGTGTCTCCGGGGGAGAGCCGGGAGCTTGTTGGTCCTCGCTTCCCACCAAGCTCAGCATCACCCTTTGCTCTGGTCCTATGAGGTTTTTATTGTCATAGCATGGATGCCACACCCAGCCTGGGGTGACGAGAACCTCTGGCAAAAGCGGAAGTTCACCTTCTCAGGGCAACCGAGGAAGAAATAATCAAATTTCTTTATGTTTATGTTGGTTTTAAATTTGTAGTCAGGTAAAGGCTCTTCTGTGTGGCCACAAACTCAGAAGAACGGTTTTTGAGGTAAGAGATAGCCAACCGAGCTGAGCACTGTGAGCTGGCCTTTGGGCTTTGGCAGGCTTTAGGCCAGGGAACACAGCCAAGTCTATTTGTTGTCCCCAGTGGTCTCTGGTTCTGTGGCCAGTTTAAAGCTCCTGCTGTTGCTCCATCTTTATGGGCACAGGCACAGCCTCCAGCTGCTCTGCCTCATCTTAACTGAGCAGCCACAAGCAGTGTGAGGCGCCCTTGTTGAAGCTTAGCTTCCTCCCTGAGAACCCGCCTCCTCCCCAATTACCCAACTCTCTTCCAATATCCTCTCAGCCAGGGTTGCAGGGAGTTGTTCAAAGAGCCCCTTTGACATCTAGCTTGGTTTCAAGCAACTGTCTGTCCCTCCTCTACCATCTTGGAGCCACAGGGCCGACTGCAGGGTGTGGGGGGGATGTGCGGTTCTATGTGGTTTGTGCTGGGAGAGGAGGCAAGGTTCTGCACTCTGGTCCCCAGAATCCCTCTCTCATGGAGCAGGAGGCTGCAAGGATGAAGCGGCTCCTCCAGGCCCTTCTCCTGGCTCAGCTGTTCTAGGTCAGACCGGCAGAATGAGGTCACCTCTGGCTTTTCCACAGCAGGGTGAGCACATCTGTTTCCTGGCTACCCCTCCGTTTGGGCCTCGCCCTTGTGGTGCCTCTCCTTCCTTCCTGTCTGGCTGAGCCTCTTTCCGGGGCTGACTGTGTTCAGTGTAAGGAGGAAGTGTGGCCTTCCCCAGCTGAGCCATAAACGCAGCCTTTTCTCAGCTGCGGGCCAGAGCAGCCCATGAGGTCATGTTTTAGGAAGGATGTGTGAGTGAGAACAGATCCCTAGTCCGAGCAGACCTCAAAGGCTCCCTCCAAACAAACAAACAAACAAATAAAAAAAAATAAAGGATCTGTATGTACACACTTGTGTGACTTTGTGTGTATGTTTAGTGAGAATGTGGGTATGTGGGGTGTGTGTGTGTGTCTGTGTTTTGTGACAGTGTGGATATGTGGTGTGTGTATGCAAGTGTGTGTGTGTGTGTGTATTGTGAGAGTGTGGATATGTGGTGTGTGTGTGTGTTGCACTTTGGTTGTGGAAGGCTCAAAATCTTCCTAACAACCTGACCTGGACCCTGAAGATTCCAGAAGTTCCTTCCAGAACTGGATATCAGTGCCTCTGCCCAGTCCTCTACCTGAGTACCTGAGCATTGAATGAACACTTGTGGTCACCTCAGCAGTGGATGGGACGTGTGAGTCTCCAGTTAGCTGCAGAGTGGGCTCTGCTTGTGTCTGTTGTGTTTGATAAATGTGTGTGTGTATGTGTGTGTGTCCCTGGGCAGGTAGAAACTTTTTCTTTGGCTGGTCTTAATCTGTAGGAAATGGGCCTGCAGCTCTCCAGACGTATAGGCCATGGCTGGATTGGTTGAGGCTTACAGTGTCAGGGCCCCGGGAGGGTGACACACAGGTATTTGCAAAGAATCAGGTTTTAGCTAGTTACTCTCTAGTTAGCAATGCTTTTGAACACGACAGCTACTAAAATGATGGTATTTGGGTTACAAAATAATTAGAAGTCTCTGGCCCGAAAGACAATATAGTTTTGCTGGACTCCTTGTTTAGGATGTGAAGTTGTCAGCATTTCCACTGGCCACTGTGGCCAGTACGCAGTGTTCTCTGTGGCTGGGATTCCTGACTCTTTAGTGATTCTCTTGCCTGTTTTACAGAGGGTGGGAAGGACAGCCGCCCTTCTCGGGCTCCCTCTGTTCCCATTTGAATTCTGAAGCCCTAGTGGGAGCTCCAAGCTGGTGGGGCTCTGATGCTGTGCTAAACATCATTCTAGGGAGGGGATGGCAGGGAGGGGAGGGACAGCTGGGGTACTGGAAGGACCACATCAGCTACCCCAGAGCTTTAGTGGCCCAAATATGTTGCTATGAAGTAACAGGGAGCAGAAATCTGTCATTTGACTGCCTGTCACTAAAGTCATCATTCTGTTTGGGACTAAGAGAAAGGAGAAAGGGTGAGCTTAGAGGGAGACAAGGCTCAGTGCTGATCCAGGCTTTGGGAAGTCAGAACTGAGATCTCAGGAGTTAACCGCAGACTTCTGATCCGTTCATTTGTTCATTCGTTCATTCATATTCTCTCTCTCTCTCTCTCTCTCTCTCTCTCCTTCTGTTTCTCTCTCTGACCTGGAACTTGACAATTAGGCTGCCCAGATATAGAACACCCTAGGTATCCTCCTGTCTCTCTACCTCCTGAGAGCTGGGATTTCAGGTGTGTACCCCCCTCATCTTTGTGTGTATATAGATGGTGTATTTGTGAGTGTGGCCTATGTCCTTGTTAACGGAAATACATTTGTCTGTGTCCACGCCATGTAGAGATCAAAGATCAACACTGTATGTCTTTCCTCATCTAATTTTTAAAAATGTATTTTGGACTTATTTACCTTATTGTACTGTTGTGTTTTCTGCATTTATGTTATGTACTGCGTATGTGACTGGTGCTGGGGCAAGTCAGATGTGGGCCTTGGATCCCCTGAAAGTGGAGTTAGATATGCCGGTGGGTGCCATGTGGGTGCTGGGTACTGAATCCTGGTCCTCGTGGAGCAGAGGCCCAGTTATATCTTGAAGCTGGTGGCCATCCGGGCAGTGGTGGCGCACGCCTTTAATCTCAGCACTTGGGAGAAAGATGCAGGTGGATTTCTGAGTTTGAGGCCAGCCTGGTCTACAGAGTAAGTTCTAGGACAGCTGGGGCTATACCGAGAAACCCTGTCTTGAACAAACAAAAACAAAAACAAACAAAAAAAGAGAAGCTAGTGGCCTTAGAAAGCCTGCCCTTGCATTCTGTTGGTGTGACAGGTGACTGAGAAAGCCTGCTTTTCCAATCCATCTGGCACTGTCACGGTCACTTGGTACCTATTGCACCCTTTACCAGCTCTTGAGCTTCTCCGTCTTTAGTTTTTGAGGCCAACTCTTTTCCTGAACATCTCATCAATGTGGCCCCATGGTCAGTGAACTTCAGGCCTGCCTCCCAGCACAGGATTGCGAACATGCACTGCCACACCTGGCACTTTAACCTGGGCCCTGGGGGTCAAGTTCAGGTTCTCAGACTTGCACAGCAAGTACTTTACCTGCTGAGCCATCTTCCCAGGCCTGTAGCTAACATTTTATCACACTTATATGTTCTAGGTCCTATTCTAAACTGTTTATACAGATGCTAACAAGAACCTCCTGCATGGGGTCCTTCTAACCACCCCCTTAACTGAGGGGGAAACTGAGGCACACAGAAGCTGAACAGCCTGTAGAAGGCTACACAGTGAGCAGTCAATATGGTCATGTTTGGACCAGACAGTAAGGTGATAGGACTCCTTAGTGTTCCTATTTCTGCAGGGTAGCTAGGTGAAGACTCAGTCCCTGTAATCCACCGTGTGAGATGAAGGGACAGGCGGCCTGTGTGTCACAGCCAGTGTCTTAGGGTTTTACTACTGTGAACAGACACCATGACCAAGGCAAGTCTTATAAAGGACAACATTTAATTGGTTTACAGGTTCAGAGATTCAGTCCATCATCATCAAGGTGGGAGCATGGCAGCATTCGGGCAGGCATGGTGCAGGACGAGCTGAGAGTTCTACATCTTCGTCTGAAGGCATTCCAGGCAGCCAGGATGAGGGTCTTAAAGCCCACCCCCATAGTGACACATCTACTCCAACAGGGCCACACTCACCAGAACAAGGCCACACCCACTCCAACAAGGCCACACCCACTCCAACAAGGCCACACCCACCAGAACAAGGCCACACCCACTCCAACAAGGCCACACCTTCTAATAGCGTTACTCCCTGGGCCACGCATACACAAACCATCACAGCCACAGAGGCCTCAGGCATGCATTGGGAATGTGGGGACATGGATACTTGACTACTACAATTCCAAGTGTCATTCAATAGTGACTGGAATACATGAGAGTCACACGCTGATATTTTGGTGTAAGGTGGCTTGCTCTGCAAGCCCTCTCCTGGAGGGACATTGGTACTAGGACAGTCGCGGGGAGTCACCGAGGCTGTGTCCCCAGGACCTGCACCGATAGGCTGTCAGACATACAGTAGGGCCTGCTGCGCTCTGCCAGCAGGAGGCTGGGCTGCTGGGCTGACTGGGCATCTGCAGAGGAGCACCAATTTTCTTTTGATTTTTGAAGACAGGGTGTTGTGTAGCTCAGCCTAGCTTGAACTCCCTATGCTGGTAAGGATGACCTTGATCTCCTGAGCGGTCTGCCTTCATGTCCCAAGGACTGGTGTCACGGGAGTGTCCCACCATGCCTAGCTCGGGATCCTGAGTTTTCATGCTGTGTCTTTGCTAGGTGTGCTCACAGACCTGCACGGCTAGCAATGTCCTCCATGTACAGCTCCTACTGATTCAGTGATGTACTCCATGTAACACACACTGTTTTCTCTTCTCTTCTCAGACCGTGGGCATGGCTCACCCCCTGCAGTAGCCCCTCAGAGGCGGCGGCTGACACGGAGACCAGGCTACATGAGAAGCACTGCCGGTCCTGGGATCGGGTTCCTCTCTCCAGCAGTGGGCATGCCACGCCCGATCTCAGCAGGGCTGACAGGCCAGGAGTCCCACCACTCACAGTCCAAGGCTGGACGGTGCGGCCTTGACCCTAGGAGCCACTGCCAAGGCTCGCTGGTGGGCAACCCTTTCCTCAAGAGCTCCCTTGACCCTTCTGTATCCTCTGTGGGCCACCTGCACCCAGCCCAGGGCTCTCTGAGAGAAAGGCCAGTGTGCTTTGGGGTTCAGTCCAAGAATGACAGCAGACAATCTGAGAGGCTGACTGGGCCACGCAAGCCTGGGGACAGTGGGTGCTGGCAAGAATTTTTATCCTCAGACAGCTCTAAGTCTCTGGCTCCTGGCCTTGACGTAGCCTGGAACAAGGGAGCAAGGGGTCTGAAGCCCGTGAAACCTCGGGCACCAGGGGCGTCGGATGGCCCCGCTGACATCCCATCCCGTCCTGGCTTCCAAGACACCTTTACTTCCAGTTTCAGCTTCATCCGACTCTCCCTCGGTGCTGCTGGAGAGCGCGGTGAAGCAGAAGGTTGCCTGCCCTCCAGAGAGGCCGAACCCCTGCATCCGAGGCCCCAAGAGATGGCAGCTGAAGCATCGGGCTCAGATAGGCCCCACGGGGACCCTGGGCATCTCTGCACCTTCAGTCTTCACACTGCCCCAGGCTCGGTGGACTTGGCTCAGGTGACAAGGAGCAGCAGGCAACCGGAATGCAGCACGGTTTCCTCCTCGGATGCTGGCTTCTCTTCCCAGGATGCATCCCCCGCTGGTGGGCGGGGCGACCAGGGCCTCGGCTGGGCAGATGCCCGAGGATGGCAGGCTTTGCTTAGGGAATGGGAGCCCGTGCTGCAGGACTACCTACTGAGCAACCGCAGGCAGCTGGAGGTGTGTGTCCTTCAGAACTCTGTCACCCCCCTCTCCCCAGCTCAGTGTTGGGTGGCAGTGGGGAGTGGGCCGATGACTTAAGCTGCAATGGCTCCTGGGACAGCTGACTAAAATGATGATGC
The DNA here is from genome assembly GCF_947179515.1 of Apodemus sylvaticus. Lineage (NCBI taxonomy): Eukaryota > Metazoa > Chordata > Mammalia > Rodentia > Muridae > Apodemus > Apodemus sylvaticus. Next base: position 4,281,246 of record NC_067492.1, on the reverse strand, counting down.
AGCATATCTGTCTCCTCTATATCTGAACGCGCATGCGCTGCTCTCTGCTTTCTGGCTGTGTGGCTTCGGTGCTGGCACAGCTTCTCCACAACCTTTGACCTGTAGTGTGGTTTGTTCAGCTTAGGACATTGGGATGGCAAGATCGGTGGGTAGAGGCTCTTGCTGCCAAGCCTGACTTCTGAGTTTGATCTTCCAGAATGCACATGTGGAAGGGGAAGCTGATTTCTGCAATATCTCCCCTCACCCCACAGTAAACAAATGTGATAAAATAAGACACAGGGAGGGAAGGGGGGCAGCCAGCTCAGGCTTGGAAAGAATGAGAAGTTAGGAGGGGGAGGTCTGATTGCGCAGGCTCCGTCCCCACCCCGCGTTGCTTCATTGCCACATGGGCTTGTGGGGCTCCTCCTACCAAGAGACTGTGAGCATGTGTTTGTGTGCATATGTGTACATGTATGTGTATCTGTGGTGTGCAGTGTATCTGTGTATGTGTCTGTGTGTCTGTGTATGTGGTGTGTGATGTATGTGTGTGGTATGTGTCTGTGCGAGTGTGTGGTATGATGTAGTGTGCATGAGTATGTGGTGTATGTGTATGAATGTGTGGTGTGTGAGTGTGTGTGTGGTGTGTATGAGTATGTGGTGTGAGTGTTCAGTGAATGGTATATGTGGTGTGTGTGTGTGGTGTGTGTGTCTGTGAATGTGTGGTGTGGTGTGTATGAGTATGTGGTGTGTGTGTATGTGGTTTGTGTGTGGTGTGTGTGCCTGTGTGAGTGTGTGGTATGATATGGTGTTTGGTATGTGGAATGTGTGTGTATGAATGTGTGGTGTGTGAGTGTGTATGTAGTTTGTGTGTGGTGTGTGTGCCTGTGTGAGTGTGTGGTATGATATGGTGTTTGGTATGTGGAGTGTGTGTGTATGAATGTGTGGTGTATGAGTATGTATGTGGTTTGTGTGTGAGTGTTGGGGGGCTGAGGACAACCTTGGGTGTCATCTTTACTTCTGTCACAGTGATTGAGTGCACTGATTAGGTCAGTGGGCCTCAGGGACTCTCCTGTCCCCTCCTCCCGTGAGACGGGATTACAGGCATGGGTCACTGTGCCCAGTTTTCTGTGTGAGTTCTGAGCATGGAGCTCAGGACCTTACACTTGCCAGGCACGTGCTTGACTGACTGCCCGTCTTCTCAGCGTCCAGCTTCAGTCAGCATTTAGAAGCAAGTCCTGCCATACCCCATTAGGAAGTTGTTCTGGGAAGGAAGGTGTGGCTGCCGGTGGCTCTGTCCATATCTCTCCCACTCCTGTGCTGGGGATAGAACTAGGGCGTGTGCATGCTAGGCACACACCACTGAGCTACATGTCCAGCCCAAGACAGTAGCTTCGCTGTGATGGACCCTTCAAGCAGGGCCTCAGCCCTTCCTGGGCTGGCTGGCCTGGAGATAGCCGTGGTCGGTGCCCGGCTCCTCCTGGCTCTCAGTTCCCACATTCGTTCACCCTTGCCATGATGTACGATTACATCATCATTATCATTATTGGTTTTTTCGAGACAGGGTTTCTCTGTGTAGCCCTGGCTGTCCTGGAACTCACTCTGTAGACCAGGCTGGCCTCGAACTCAGAAATCCACCTGCCTCTGCCTCCCAGGTGTTGGGATTAAAGGAGTGCTCCACCATTGCCTGGCTACATTTTTTACTTATATGTATGTGTGTGTGCATGATGGTACTTGTGCAGAGTTCAGAGAACTCCTCGTGGGATTTGTGTGGACCCTGGGGACTAAGCCCATGTTCTCAGGCTTGGCAGCATGGGCCTTCATCTTCCAGCCATCTGGACGGCCCGCTTTTGAAATAGTTTTTAGGTGCTTGTAGATATCGCAAAATGAACTCACTTGAATTAATTTGTGATTTATGTCTTCTGTCTCCCCCTCACGCCAACACAGGTCACTTCCTTAATTTTAAAGCTTCAGAACCTTCAAGAAAAAGCAGTCGAGGATGGCGATTATGATACTGGTGAGTTCGAAGCTGTTCGCAGACAGCTTCATCTTTCTCCCTGACTTCTATACAGATGTTTCCCCACTTCTTGGACTCGGCCTCCTCCATTCTGGGAGCTGTGTGGTTGACTCTCGGGGGAGTCTTTGCTATGGGACAGGACAGAGGGATTGCCTCTGCCCTGTTGGTCTGTGGATTTCAAAGTGCTTTGGAGCATCAACCTCTCTGGTAGGTTGAACTTTATTGATCAGTGGGGAACAGTGGGGAATCTGCTCTGTAGGAAGCATGCTAACTCATCGCCTGCCTGCCTGCCTGTAACTCAGGAATCCATTGGCTACATCCAATATGGCACACATGCTGTGCCTGGTAACATGGGGCATCAGGGGGAGGGGTAAGAAAATGCTGGTCCTGTCTGTGGGATTGTGGTGATGACATCATCACGGGGCTTTCTGGCTTTGTGCTCTCTCCACACGAGGTGTAGAAGTGAGTTGCATGCAAGAGATGTCAGGCAACCCCCAGCCTGGCATCACACCCTTATGACTAAAAAATTAGCCCAGAAGCTCTGTATTCTCAAGACACAGTTAGCATATCAAATGATACCAAGAAGAGGGAAAGAGAGGGCCCTGGTTCTGAAAAGAGTTGATCCAGCATTGTAGGGGAGTACCAGGACAGGGAAATGGGAGGGGGGTGATTGGGAAATGGGCAGAGGGAAGAGGGCTTATGAGACCGATGGGGAGGGGGGAACTGGGAAAGGGGAAAGCACTTGGAATGTAAACAAAGAATATAGAAAATAAAATAAATTAAAAAAAATATCCAAGAGAAGGACAAATTACGGCATGAGGCTGGGGGTAGGGGAGGAGCTGATCGGCGGCCACTGAGGAGTCAAACAGGAGTGGAACCAGAAAGAGGCGGTGCTGACTGGGCCCAGGTGGATGAAGATGGGGAGCTTTTAGGGGGGGGTGGTTTGGAAGGAGCCTTAAGAATTCTTCTGGGTGTGGGGAAGGGAGGAGGCTTAGGATAACTCCAGACACCTGTGGGGCTGACAAGACACTCCTGCTTGTGGCCCAGTTTAGGATTCCAGGACTGGCCAGGAAGTACGATGCAGAGCAGAGGAGCCTCTGGAAAATTAGCTCTGCTGAGGCTGTGTTACCCCAATCACTATGCCGTGAGCCATCAGGATTGCAGGCTCGCTGGCATCTGCGAGTGACTTTGGGTTACTCCGACGAGCAGGGGTGTGCTGTCCTCTCCGTGTGCACCGACCGCAGAGCTTCCTTTCAGAGAGCGAGAGGATTTGGGGATGAAGGCGGGACTCTTCAGGTTCTCCTGTACCTCTGCCTGCGGGCCACCAGATTCTATACAACTCTCGGTGAAGGATGAGTGCTAGATAGTGCAGAAGGCATGGACGGGTGGAAGCATCCTCCGCGATAGTCCTTAGAGGTCTGTGCTGCACCATGGGTAGATAGAAGCCAGCTCTTCCTGGGCCCGGCGCACTTCTGGTTTGTCTGAAAGTAGCACTGGCTTTTATGTGCCCTGTGTTGCAGCATTGTGTGAGCTTATTGAGTGAGCTTGACACATGAATGGGAACCACACCCTTTCCCCAGCTCAAGACACAGAACTTTCTGGAGTTGGCTCTCCTACTGGTCTTCTATCTGAGACATCATTTCTATCTTCTTCTCTCAATATCGCTGTCACAGTTTGGGATGATGAACTTATCAGAGAAGTCAGAAAGGGCACCCTCCGTCAGCATCCTTCCGGCTTGTTTCTTTTTGTGTTCAGAGCTTCTGGAGTGGGCCTAGCACTCCACATTTTCTCTAGTTTCTAGAGGACTCAGGGATTGAGGTTTGAGGAATTCTTCCACAGATGGGCAGGCCACAGGGCAGTGGCCGGGAGTCTCGAGGAGGCATCTGTCTGGTTCACAGTAAGTCACATCCTCGACTTGCACACTTGGCTTGCAGATTCAGAGCTTAGGTGTCCTTGCGAAGTGTGTATCTGGTCGCTGGACACTCAGTAAATGCTTCGTGAGGAGTCAAGATGACTTGGTACCACACTCTCATCCTCTAGAGTGGATGAGGTGAAAGCGCTCCAGGCTTCCCATGGCAGAACATTTTTGGTTTTGGAGGTTAGGTGGGTGAAGGGACAAAGCTGTGGGAGGCAGGCGCCCTCCTGGGATGAGACTGAGCAGTGACCATTCTCTGTGATGGATGCCCTGCCCCGGCTCACGAAGGTGACTGTGGAGGTTTGGACATCAGCCGTCTCCCAGAACCTCGTAAGTTTAAACACTTGGTTCCCAGCTCGCGTCATTGGTTTAGAAGGTCGTGGAACATTTAGAAAGTGGAGCCTAGCCGTCAGAAGCAGGTTGCTGGGGGGTGGATCTTTGAAGGATTGACTCTCTTTGGGATTTGGCCTATGTTCTCTGCCATCTGTCTAGTCAGCCATGATGTAAAAACCCTCTACTGTATGCTCTGGCTGCCGCCACCACTACCATGATGAATGGAGGACCCTCTGAAACCATGAGCCCAAATAAACCCTTCCTCCTTACATAGCTTCTGTTAGAAGAACAGAATAGCAAGAAAATAACAGAGCACTCAGTTCTCACAGATCCATGGATTCTGGGTCAACGGGTCCTCATCTACACTGAGCTGACATTTATTGTAATGAGATTTGTCAAAAGACCCTGGGTTATAACTTTAATTCCCACGTTGTTTCTCCAGGTTCCCCCAAAAACACTGGGAGAATTGTTGCGATTTATTCACACCCTCTATGAACTCTGTGTCTTCTTTGTACATAGACAACAGCTTACTTGTTCGCCATCTTGGGGAAGGGTGTGTGACAAGTGTGTATGCAGGAGCACACAGGGGGCAGGGAGGGGAGCTACAGGACAGCCATATGTCCCCAGGTTTCTGTCCCTTTTTCCTTTCGCTGTATGCTCAAAAAAAAAGACATGATTGGCACAGAACAGAAAGTTCCATGTGTTATCTCATTAAAATCACAGCGAGTTTACACTGTGATGCCTCCCAGGGAGACCCCCTAAGGACGCTGACTCCTCCTATTTCCCTTGAGGGAAGTCAAGTTCTTGTTTCTTTTATCTTCACTGTAGGCTGGGAATGTGTTGGGGAAAAAGAATAATACTTCTGATGTTTGTTTAGGGTCCTTTTTCAATGAGACACTTCCAGCCTCATTACATTAATGCCTCCCTGTGACTCAGGTGCTGAGGGCAAGAATGAGACTGGGAGAGATCACTGCTAGGGTGTAGAGTAGACATTTCTACAGTGCATGTCCTGTGTCTTTGTCTAGGACATGGCTGAGAGGGAGGAAAAGATTGTCCACAACGATCCTGTATTGGTATCCCCGAGGCATATGGTCACCCTGTCTGTCCCTTCACTGCCAAAATGAGCAGGGGCGGGGGGTGTAAGGTGGAGCAGAAACTCTTTGGATCTTAGCATCTCTGTCTGTCTGTTTGTCTGTCTGTGTCTGTCTCTCTGTATGTGTCTCTGTCTCTATCTCTATATGCATATATCATATGCATATACATATACACATATACACACATCATGTACATCATATACATGTACACATACATGTATATATACATATACATTACACATACACATGTACATATAATGTTTGGTTCTGTGTGTACTCGTGTGTGGAGGTCAGAGGTTGGCTGGGAACTGAACCTGGGTTCCCTACAAGAGCAGTAACTGCTCTGAATTGCTGTGCAGTTTTCTTATTCCCCCAACACATTTGTATCAAGTCACCTACAGTGTTTAGCATAGCGGTGCACACCTTGGAGCTGAGGGGTGTGGCAGCCTGCGGCATGGAGCCGAGGGAGTATGAGGCTCTAGCATGGAGCTGAGGGGGCTCTGCAGGCTGCCACGTGGGGCTGAGGAGACATCGATGCAGAAGACTACACTGTGGAGGCTGTGCCATGCAGCTGAGGGGTGTGCCAAACTGAACAGCGAGGCCAAAGCTGCTGCAGCCCAGTTTTTAATGGCGGACTTCACTGTGAAGGACAAGGGCGTGGCACAGTTGCCACTCGGTTTGGGATAAAGTACCCTACAGTGGCTGCACAGTGGAGCCACCCCTGGATGCGTGCACACAAGACTATGTCTCCAGTTCTCTGCAGGCCCTATGAAGCATGGCGTCTTCGGTGTAGACCTACGTCTCACATCCACTCTCACGCTGGTTTCCGGTCGCCTCTGGTTGCCAGTTTCTCAGAGACTTCTGTCCTACTAGGAAGACTTCTGTCCTGTTCCCACTAGGAAGCAAAGTGTCATGTGGTTGGAATATGAAATGTCCTCACCGGTTTGTGTGTGTGTGTGATGCTGGTTGTGGGGAGCCTTTGGAGGGCCGCTTGGCGGGAATCTTCTTTGCTTTCCTTTGTGCACCTCTTCCCGTGGTGTCCTTCACTGTACCCCGCTTACTGGAGCTCCGACCCTGAAGTGCCATCTGACCGAGCCAGCTCAGTCAGCCAACAGGCTCTCCAGTGCAGGAGCGAGGATTGAAAAGAAAAAAGACAACATTGTGGCATGACCCCAGCCAGTTCTGGGGCTGAGGTGGGTTTATTCTTTTCCCAATCTGCTTTTATACTGTTTTTCTTTTCTTTTCTTTTCTTTTCTTTTCTTTTCTTTTCTTTTCTTCTCTTCTCTTCTCTTCTCTTCTCTTCTCTTCTCTTTTCTCTTTTCCTTTCTTTTCTTCCCTCCCTCCCCTCCTTCCTTTCTCCTTCCTTCCTTCCCTCCTTCCTTCCTTCCTTCCTTCCTTCCTTCCTTCCTTCCTTCCTTCCTTCCTTCCTTCCTTCCTTCCTTCCTTCGTTCCTTCCTTTCCCTGACTGTCCTAGAACTCACTTTGTAGACCAGGCTGGCCTCCAACTTAGAAATCCACCTGCCTCTGTCTCCCAAGTGCTGGGACTAAAGGCGTGCACCACCACTGCCTGGCTATAGCATTTTAATTACATGCAAGTATTAAGGGCAAGCAGTCCAATGAGGAACGAGCAAAGCAAAGAGCAAAGTCCCGTGATTACTCCCGTGACAGTTGTGTCCAAGGGCTTGAGAGAAAGACCAAAATATCTGAACCCATTTCCTTGTCCAAGCCCCAAATCAGATACTTGCGGAAGCCTCCTTCTTTTGTTCCACCCTAAGATTAAGATTCCCGCCTGAACTTACTTCCCAGTTATAGCCTAAAATTAGATCCCTGCCTGAACTTATTTCCTTGTCATGCCCTAATGTCAGATTCCTGCCTGAAGCCCATTTTCTCGTCCTTGGCCAGTGTCAGATTCCTGCCAAGTGGCCCTCCTAAGGCTCCCCACACTCGGTGACACAGCCTTGGGAAGGTTGTGAACTTTTACCTAGTGGAGCCTCCTTGGAGGGAGCCGGTCACTTGGGGATGATGAGTCTTGAGGGTTATATCCTGGTTCTCATTTCTCCTCCTGCTGCCATCTTCCCGCTTGGTGCAGAAATGTGACCAATAGCTGTGTGCTTTCCTGTGGTAGAGAAGAGCTACTCCCTCCTTCATGCCTGCCCTGCCAGGACAGATCATCTCCTCCGAACTGTGAGCCCGAGCAACCCTCTCCTCACGGAGCTCTTTCTGTTGGTATTTTTATTTTTGTTACAGACACTAACTAACACACAAAGTAACCATTGATCGATGTCTGATCATGACAGTGTCAAAAGGGTTTGTATGAGGGGCTCTGGAAAGGCTCCATCCATTAGCTGGGTATTATGCATATTATAGTAAAGAGCTGCCCTGGACAACAACCTGCAATTGACTTGACTGACTGGCAGCTTCTCCTGGCAGAACGTTCTAACTCTACTATTTTTTTTGCCCAAAGTGACAGAAATAATTAACTTACTTGTCCCAAGACCCTTAAAAACGCCCTCACGAGCTGTGAAAAATTCGGTAATAATGCATTTATACATTGCTTTCATTTTTCTCTATGTGTTCAGTTGAGGCATTGTGAAAACGCGTTCTGAAGTGTTTAGTGTCTCCTTCTGTGTCACTGGATGGGGATGGCTCAGCAAGTGCAGGAGGGGGTCCTAGGGTGGGTGGGGAGCCAGGGTGTCAGGGTGGCAGCGTCTGTTTGCCCTGCTGGGTGCTCTTGGGCTCCTGTTTGCTGCAGGATAAAACAGGAGTGTAGCCCTGTTCCCTGGAGTGGGAGGAATCACGATGGCGCTGTGTACGAGGCACCACAGCCCAGTGTGTGGAAGGATGGGCTCCCTTCCTTCCTGCGCCCCGTACACATTAGAAAGCACCGGAAACAGAGGCGTGTGAATAACCTATGATGGCGGTTATCACAGGAACAAGAGGAAGGCAGGGCAGGATAATTCAGCTTCTTGTTTTCTATGTGGCAACAAGAAGCTCCTTGTATATGATCTGATTTCTTTCAAGATGCAAAAATAAAATTGTAAATGAGGTAAAGCAAGCACACTCCTAAAGCACGCAAATCACAGCGACACATTTGGAGTCTGAATATTCTAAATATCCCAGTGAATAGGATTTTCTTCTCTTCTGGGTAGGTTTCTGGATCTGTTAATTTTATGGATTTTTTTGGATGACATTGAATGACATTGAGAAGATAGATGTGTGACCCTGCTTGGGTTTAAAGAAAGACCCTACATTGATTATTGTTGCAGTTAGTTTTAGTTTTTAATTATCAACTTGACACAGGCTAGACTCACCTGACAGGAGAGATTCAGTTGAGGAATTGCCCAGATAAGACTAGCTTGTGGAAATGTCTATTGGGAATTGTCTTGATTAAATATCTTGTTAAATGATGCTGGAAGGTACAGCCCACTCTGGGTGGCATCATTCCCTAGACAGGTGGTCCTGACCTGTATAAGAAAGCTAGCTGAGTATGAGCTTGTGTAAGCCATCCATCCATCCATCCATCCATCCATCCATCCATTCATCTATCCATCCATCCATTCATCCATCCATCCATCCATCCATCCATTCATCCATCCAACCATCCATCCATCCATCCATCCTTCTAGCCATCCATCCATCCATCCATCCATCCATCCTTCTAGCCATCCATCCATCCATCCATCCATCCACCCATCCATCCATCCATCCACCCATCCATCCATCCATCCATCCATCCATCCATCCATCCTTCTAGCCATCCATCCATCCATCCATCCATCCATCCATCCATCCATCCTTCTAGCCATCCATCCATCCATCCACCCACCCACCCAGCCACCCAGCCACCCACCCACCCATCCATCCATCCACCCACCCATCCATCCACCCACCCATCCATCCATCCACCCACCCATCCATCCATCCATCCATCCATCCATCCATCCATCCATCCATCCAGCAGCATCCTTCATGGCTTCTGCCTCAGCTTCTTGCTTGAGTTATTGCTTTGACATCCCTCCACAAGTGGCTGTGACCTGAAAGCCAAATAAATCGTTTCCTCCCCTAAGATGATTTTAGTTAGAATGTTTTATTACAGCAACAGAACAGAACTAGCCAATTATTCTGGCTTTGTCTGCTCTAGATGGCGTCTTACTGTGTAGCCCAGGCTGATCTTGAACTCCTGATCTCTTGGGATTACAGGTGCAGTGCATACCCAGGCTTGATTACCCTGGTTCTGAAGCTAGAGGGGAGGGGTGGAGAGGGACAGAATGACAGTGGGACCAAGATGCAGACAACACCGACTGAGAGGGGAAGTGCTCTGTCCTGGGACTCTTGCCCCTCCCCACGGGCCTCTGCTCTTCTCTGAACTCTGGCTTTGTGGGCAGAGAGGATAATGAGCTGTTGTTTCAAGAAAAGTGTCACTGTTCCCTGTAGAACAATTACAAAATGGTGGCCATTTCCTCTCCACAAAGGTGATGTCCTTGCCTTGGCTCTTGGCACTGTGCCTTGGATTGCTAGATGGCTTTTGGTTTGTATGAATTGTCCAGGCATTTGATTCAGCCTTGTGTCCCATTTAATGAAAAATTGCAGCCCATGTGGTGACCACCTGCTCTCAGTGGTGGGTCAGTGGCTGTTTCCTCTAGACTTAACACCACCGGAAGCCTGTTTTCTGCTGTGATGCTTCCCAAGTCTTTGGTGTGGGGATGCGTTTGCTCTAAAGGCTTGGTCTGCATGGTTAGCTTAATTGTCAACTTGAAAGAATCTAGATTCTCCTGGGTGAGGAGCCTCTGTGCGTATTCATGAGGTATGCTTCAATTGTGGTGGGGAGGCCTGCCTACCGTGGGTGTGCTCATCCCCTGGTTGGGATCCTGGACAGTATAAATGTAGAAAGGGAGTCGCTCAGTCACAAGTATTCACTGCTCTCTGCTTCCTGGGCTTGCACGATGATCGGCCCCCTCAAGCTCCCGATGCCGATGCTGCAACTTCCCAGAAGATAGACTCTCTTCCTTAAGTTGCTTTTGTCATGGTGTTTTTATTACAACAATAGGAAAACCACCAGCAAACTGTTCTCTGGAGATGGGCCCCAAAGATTTTTTTAAGTTACTCGGGTGGCAAAACAACAACAACAACAACAACAACAATAACTATTTGAGAGTTCTCTGAAATCACCACTGCAAGGAGGTGAATCCTGAGCAGTACCAGGGCATCTTGGGGGCAACACCTGTGAAAGGCCCTTTCTCGGATCCACACAGGTGCCTGTGGCTGGAACTTCCCTAGGCCCAGTGTGATGAGCAGTCCAGCCCAAGTGTGAAACAGCCCCAGGACCAAGCCTGCCTCTGCTGCTCAATGCACTGTTACCATGTGCCCTTCTTCCCAGCAGCTGGGCACCCCGCTTCACCAAGGGGAAAGGCGGATCTAGTGGGTCCAGGTGGAAAGGCTTGTGCCCAGAGTCAGGATGGATTGAAGAGCAACACAAGAAGCATCCAATAGCTATAGGTCAGGTACAGTTGCCGACCATCTCCAAACCCCCAGATGTATACCATGCTGTGGAGACATGCATTGGAAGTTCTCCTTGCTTGTTTTTGTAGCACATTTCCTGACAGTTTCTCCATAAGTAAGACACAGTCTTAAGTTGGTATAGCACTTTTCTACCATGCCCAGCCTAAGATCCCAAGGTATTTATGCCCAACACCCTGTTCTTTCTCTCTCTCTCTCTGTCTCTCTCTCTCTCTCAAAGATTTATTTATTTATTGTATGTGTCTTCAGACACACCAGAAGAGGGCATCAGATCTCATTATGGGTGGTTGTGAGCCACATGTGGTTGCTGGAATTTGAACTCAGGACCTTCGGAAGAACAGTCGGTGCTCTTAACTGCTGAGCCATCTCTCCAGCCCCCATTATGGCTCTCTATCTTGAGTGTTCTATCAGCTCCAAATGCTTAGTTCCTGCTGCAGCAAAGAAGTATGGGCCTTCCTTGGACCCTCGCCCTTGTTGGATTGGGAGATGAGACAGCTTGTAGGTTTGTGTGTCGTCCTCACCGGTGTCTCTTTTCTGCCTTTTGACCTCAGCCTTATCTGGGTGTACTGATTCACTCTGTGGATCCTTGGCTTCTAGCCTCACCTCTCTCAATTCTATTTCTGCATCCCACCTTAACATCTTTTTGCCTTCCTGTCTTAGGTAGGGTTTCTGTTGCTCTGATGAAACACCATGGTGGAAAAACAAGTTGAGGAGGAAAGGGTTTATTTGGCTTACACTTGTATAGCACTGTTCATCATTGAAGAAAGTCAGGACAGGAACTCGAGCAGGGCAGATCCTGGAGGCAGGAGCTGATGCAGAGGCCATGGAGGGCTGCTGCTTACTGGCTTGCTCAGCCTGCTTTCTTATAGAACCCAGGACCACCAGCCCTGGGATGGCATCACCACAGTGTGCTGGGCCCTCCCCCCTTGATCACTAATTGAGAAAATGCCCCACAGCTGGATCTCATGGAGGCATTTCCTCAACTAACACTCCTTGTTCTCTGATGATTCTGACGTGTGTCAAGTTGACATAAAACGATCCAGGACACTTCCCACCTCTCCTGACCACACTGCTATTATGACGGATATAAATAAACCAGGCAACCTCTCTCTGTCCTACCTACACTTCTGGCTGCATTTTCCCTGCCCTAACACTATTTCTCTTTGGTTTCCCACTTGCTCCAGAGGGCACTGGGCCTTGACCTAAACCACACACCTGTGGACACCATTCTTTCTTTGTCTTAGGTCCCAGTGACCCTTCTGCCCTGGGGTCAATGTTTTCCACATTTGTGTGTCTCCCCTAAATATTAACTTGAATATAGCTATTGTCTCTTCCCTCGACTAAACTTCTTGGGGAGAAGACAGACAACCTTATTTATATTTCTTTTTATGTTTTTAAAGACAAAATTACATAGTAAATGTAAATTAAATACATTAAAGAAATAGTTTTTGTTTTGTTTTAAATTATCAGCGTATTGCTTTAACCGTACCTTCCAGCTTAATGCTTTTCAAAGTCTTCTCCTGAAGAATGTTTGGAATATAGCCTGTTGTGAATGGTAATTACCATTTTTATTTTTATGAGACAGGGTCTCATGTAGCACAGGCTGGCCTCAAACTCTTTATGTAGTTGTCTTAGGTAGGGTTTTACTGCTGTGAACAGACACCATGACCAAGGTAAGTCTTATAAAGGACAACGTTTAATTGGGGTTGGCTTACAGGTTCAGAGGTTCAGTCCAGTATCATCAAGGTAGGAGGATGGCAGCATCCAGGCAGGTGTGGTGCAGGAGGAGCTAAGAGTTCTACATCTTCATCTGAAGGCTTTTAGTAGAGTACTGACTTCCAGGCAGCTAGGATGAGGGTATTAAAGCCCACACACAGAGTGACACACCTGCTCCAACAAGTCCATACCTGCTCCAACAAGGCCACACCTCCAAATAGTGCCACTCCCTGGGCTGAGCATATATAAACCATCGCAGTAGTCAACAATGACATTAGATTTTTGATATTCGTGCCTTTATCTCCAACCTGCTGAGATATAGACTTGTGTACTATCATGCCCAGTGTGTGTGCGATGCCGGGGGTATTGAACCCAGAGCTCCCTTCATGCTAGGCAAACACTCTATCAACTGAGCCATATACCCAGGTCCAGTTATCATCACTTTTATGGTTATTAATAGTAGATAATTATGTGAGCAACATAATCCTAGGATCTAGCACCTTCTGGCCAATCTAGTTAAAAATCTAACAACAAAAATCAGGTTCTCACACCACAACAGACTGTATATTACAGTACAGATCTTGTAAGATCCTCAGGCTTTGATTTTTTTCCCAGGTGTCACTAGGGCAACAGGGTCATTAGGAGAATTATCTCATATTGTAACTGGGTTGGTAAATAGTGCCTATTGTAATAGTGCGGTGGTTTGGGTAAGAGTGACCCACATACTAACAACAAGCATATTTGAATGCTTGGTCATCAGGGAGTGGTACTTGTTGAGAGGGGTTAAGAGGCGTGGCCTTGCTGGGGTGGGTGTGGCTTCATTGGAGGAAGTGTGTCACTGGGGGTGGGCTTTGGGTTTCAAAGCTCAAAGCGGGCTGCAGTGTCTCTCTCTCTCTCCCTGCTGCCTGTGGATTCAGATGTAGAACTCTCAACTACTTCTCCAGCACTGTATGCACACCACCAGGCTTTCCACCATGATGATAATGGACTGAACTTCTGAAAGTGTAAACCAGAGCCAATTAAATGCTCTCCTTTGTAAGAGCTGCCACGGTCACGATATCTCCTCACAGCTGCAGACTAACTCGGGTGACTTACGTCCATCGTCACCTGACTGGATTTAGAATCGCCGTGGAGACATGCTTTTGGGAATCCCTTCGGAAAGATTTCACTCTGTAGAGAAGGCTACTGAGATGCAGTCCTGGTTGAATAAAAAGGAGACAGTGAGCTCAGCCCCTGTGCTCAGGACTCCCCGCCTTCTGAGTGTGGAGAGCAGTGAGCAGCCTCACACCCTGCCCGCCTCATACCCTGCCCACCTCACACCCTGCCCACCTCACACCCTGCCTCCGCGCCTTCCCTCCACTACTCATCCATCGTCATACCCTTGAACCATGACCCTGCCTTCCTGACACTGTTTTCATCACAACAAGAAAAATAATGAAAAACTGAGCGAGCACAGAGCTGGGATTGCGCTTAGGCAGTCCGAGGCCACCCAGAGATCTTCAGCTCATGGCTTTGCAATTTATGCTCAGATTGGTTTGTACCGAGCTTCCTGCTTCAGATAAACCAAGAGGGGCTGGCTTATTGCTAGGGAGAATGAGGAGAAACCAGGACGCCTGAGGAAGGGAACATTTCACGTGTCATAATAGACAAAAGTTATTTTCTGTCATGGCAATGGATTGTCTGGGATGACCTTTTGCGGCTGATGACAGTGACGGGCGGAAGGGACAGTCTTCCACTTGACCTTTCCACAGCGTGCCAGCTCACACTGTAATTTGGAATCCATTGTTATTGACAGGCTTGGCAGAGCACGGACTTGACAGGAGCTTGCCGGAGGGAGACGGGCCGGCAGCGGCCGCACTGTCAGCCTCAGTGCAGGAAGGACTTCCGCGGGCCCAAGGGTGGCTTGAGATGAAGGCTCTTCCCGCTCACTGCCAGCACACTTAGCGTAAATTGGCTCCTTGGGGAGTTTGTTTTGAAGTGAGATTTGCTCATAATGAGTTGTAATTGTCAAAAGCTTGGTTCTTCTGTCACCCCCACTCGCACTGGCTTGTCACCCCACTGTCAGCTTTTGTCTTCCTTGTCAGGATGGTTTCTTCTCGTCTTGTCTGTCCCTTTATTTTTGCCTTTCTCTGAGGTTTGCTGCCTTCCTATACTTTCTACCACAGGGGCTTTCCCTGAGAATCCCTCATGCAGGTTCAAGAGTGGTTTCTGCTTCTCTTTGTGGACCGCTTCAGGGCAGAGTCAGTTCTGGGCTGGCATGACTGGGGAAGGGGTGGTCAGTGGGCTTCTTTTTTTTCTAAAGGTTTATTTATTTTAAGTGAGGACAACATAGCTGTCTTCAGATACTCCAGAAGAGGGCGGCAGATCTCATTAGGATAGTTGTGAGCCACCATGTGGTTGTTGGGATTTGAACTCAGGACCTTCGGAAGAGCAGTCAGTACTCTTAACTGCTGAGCCATGTCTCCAGCCCCAGACACTCCTCTTAAGAACCAGTGTGTCCCTTCTTCTGACACTGCCCCCATGGATCCCTCTCATTAGCTCTTCGGTGGCCCACTGTGGGTCCCAGCTGTGGCAGTTAACCATGGGAAAGGGCTTGCCGTCGTGAGAGTCTGGCCCTGCTCCTAGCTTTCTTCTCAAGCCTGGTATGTCATGACGGAGAGATCACATCGCTGAGTGCAGCGCGCTTGCTCTGCTTTCCTGACAGGCCAATGTGAGAAGCCGTGAGCAGATGCAGATAGCTCGTTGACAGAAAGGGCTTCGGCACAGGGTTTGGCTAGACAGTCTTGGATAGAGGTTTCTGCTTACCCGTACCATGGTGCTACATGCTTTTAATCCCAAGACTCAGGGGCAGAGGCAGACAGTTCTCTGTGAGTTCGAGGCCATTCTGGTCTACAGAGTGAGTTCCAGGACAGCCAGGGCTACATGGGAAAACCCTGTCTTGAACCGGATTCTCCCTCCCTACCACCCCCACCCCAAAATCTGCTTTTTAAAAAATGTCATAGTACAAATGAAGAGGGAAAATGGTCAGATAGAAAAACAGGAAGGAAATGAAACAGGCCTTGGAAGCCTGAGGCGTCTAACAAGACCGTTTGGCGTTGTGCTCTGAGCAGGTGAATCTTCCCTGCAACAACACACAGGAACAACAACAACAAAGCAACCAAGCCAGATAGCAAATGTGCTTGAAAAGTCCTGCTGAGGAGCCAAATGCCCTGGCTAGCTCCAACTCCACACAGAGAGGGAAGGCTATCCTGTCCGCAGCCCCAGTGCTGCCTTGTGCTTAGTGGAAGCCTGACTTCATGGAGTTCAGGCCCAGCCCACCCGGGACAGCCTACCCAGGAATCACAGTTTCCGTGGGCTTGGGGACCCTGACTACGTGCTCCCTACCTGGTTACTGAGCCCAGCGACAGATTCTCCTTCTTCCAGTGCTGGGAACTGAACTTGGATCCAATGGAAGAGCAGCTAGTGCTCTTAACTCCTGAGCCCCCTCTCCAGTCCATATGTTTTTGTAAGGAAGGGAAAACAATCTAGAAAAGTTAGTAGAGAAGTGCGAGTGTAGGCTGCCCTCTTAGACCTTCTGGTCTCTGTGACTGAATATCCGGACATAAGCAGCATTTGTGAGAAATGGTTTGTTCCGGCTCACAGTTCCTGGATCCATCATGGTGGGCGGTACGGCAGCGGGTGCTCGAGGGAGCCGGTCATGGTGCATCCATGGTCAGGAGGCAGAGAGAGATGAGGCTGGTGTTCAGCTTTTACCTCCTTTTTCTTTGTCAATCAGTGCGTGTGTTTCTGCCTCAAACTCGTCTAATTTAGATAATCCCTGACAGTTTGATAGAGGCGTGTCTTCAAGGGATTCTGTGTCCTGTCAAACTGACAATCACTACTAACCTCACATCTATAACCCCGGCTCTAAGAGTTGATGCAGGGGAATTCAGTGTACAAGGATAGTCTGGGTTGTTCAGAGAGACTCTGTCTCAGAACGACAGAAGAAACCAGAGTGGAAACAGCAAGAACTATACTCTGGGTCACGGCTGACACTTCCTACCAAGTCTGCACCTGGCCTGGCTACTGTAAGCCATAACTTATGCATGGCTACCGTAACACTTATTAAAACAGACCTCTCTGGTGGTCAGAGCAAACATTGGGAAGTACCGACTTCATTCTGTTTTACAACACAACTTGGTCTGGTGATTTTGTCCCTACCGCGATGTCATGGTACCCCTAGAAACCGTCCCTCACACAATAGGTCTCTCTTGATTCTCTCTCATTCTTGGCAGGTGATTTTTGTAACCTCGAGAGCTCTGCTTTTGCCCTTTCCCCCTTCTTCTTCTCTCTTTCCTGGCAGCTCACCCAAAGGACCCCTAGTGCATGGTGACAAGCCTGCTGTACCTGGTGCCAGTGTCTGAACAAGGGACTGACTGTGAGTTAGTGGAGTCTGTATCCATGACCCCCAGGAAGAACACATACACAAAACACCACTGACTTTGTGTTTGTCTTCTTGTTACTTTAAGTACCACACTGGCTTATTCTGAAAAATGTTGCTCTTCCCCTCTACCTGACTCTGCCTTCTCAGAGAGCACACTTTAGATGAAAATGGTCACCAGCCAAGACAAGCATGCCTTTTCTTGGGGCCTGTATTGTTAGCTTGGGGCTCCAGAGGAGCTGAGTGGGAGAATTGCTCAAGGTCCCCAGCCTCTAGCAAGGATGCAGGCTGCCGATCTATGCTGCCCAGCCTGGCTCTTGGCTCCTCCCTCTGGGATGCTCAGTCCATTTCCCTGGTCCATGTGAGCTATGGGCTCCAGGCACTCTCTTTGTGAATACTTAGGGGACATGGAAGGGGTGTAGCCTCTCAGATAACAGAAAAGATGATGTCATTTGGGAGTGGTCAACACAGGAGTAAAGTTCTCCCTACTAATGACATCACTCCAAACACCCTGCTCACAGCTTACCCATGACATCACTCCAAACACCCTGCTCACAGCTCACCCATGACATCACTCCAAACACCCTGCTCACAGCTCACCCATGACATCACTCCAAACACCCTGCTCACAGCTCACCCATGACATCACTCCAAACACCCTGCTCACAGCTCACCCATGACATCACTCCAAACACCCTGCTCACAGCTCACCCATGACGTCACTCCAAACACTCTGCTCACGGCTCACCCATGACATCACTCCAAACACCCTGCTCACAGCTCACCCATGACATCACTCCAAACACCCTGCCTGCAGCTCTGCAGTTGGCACATGGGCTCACAAACATCTCTGCTGTTCTGCTTGAAAGTTTTAAAAACAGTCCAACAGAAGAAAGTAAGACAGATGTGCACGATGCCACATGCATTCCTTCCTTGCGTGTGTGGGTGCACGCATGGGTGCAGGTGTGTGCATGTATGTTGCATATGAGGTGGTCAGGGGACACCCTTGGGTGTCAGGCCTCAAGTCCTTAGCATTTTTGTTGTTTGAGAGAGGTCTCTTGTTGGCTGACTAGCTTTTAGGGATCTGTCTGTCTGTCTGTCTGTCTCATCATCACTAGGATGGCTTGTGTGCTCTCTTGTGCTCAGCGTTTTATGTAGATTCTGGGGATTTGAACTCAGGTCTTTATGCTTGCAGTGCAAACAGTTTACCAGCGAACCATCTCCCCAGTCTATACTCTTTTGTAGCTCTTGGTAGATCTGGGTGGTCAGCGAGTCCTGCAAGGCTCTGGCATGTAACTGCAGGATTTCTGTAGAAAAGAGTACTCATGTTTGATAGAATTAAACTAGGAACAGGACTGCCCTGATAATGCACTTCAGACAGGAATTCTAGCAATTTTACATTTGAAACGCCTGCTCATGTGAGCCTCCTGCCGCTTGTCTCTGGCTGTCTGAAAGATGATCGATCAGTTGAGCGTATCAAACGATTGCCGGTGCAGAAAGCGTGGATTTCTAGCCCACAGTGTGCCTGTTTGCCTTGCTTCTGGGGCACCTGTGCATTTTGCCTTAATTTTACTGCATGCTTGTCACCACTTCCTATTTTCTGTTACCGACATTGTGCTAATGTGCATGGCAGAATTTAGTTATCCCTGTGTCCCTCTGTTCCTTTAAGGGCTTTGTGACTCCCAGGTGGCACAGAACCAGGTGCCAGCAGAAACCTGTGTGTAGCTGTGTGGCCTGAAAGAGGTGGGCAGCAGCAGGAGTGAGCATGCATCCTACAAGAAGTGCAATCATCGGGCAAGTCATCGTCACCTACGCGACGGTCCTTGTGGGGCTGGCCACATCGAGTGTGCGCCCCATGTCAGAGATGCTGTTCTGTTGGTTAGCTTTTGTTTCTAGGACCACAGAACCCAATGGAAACAAGTTGAGGGAGCCGGGATTCATTGTGGCTTCTGAGGGACTCAGCGCTGGGTGGCGTGGCCCCGCTTCCCTGTACAGAACATCCTGGCAGTGGGAGCTGCAAGCAAGGCAGGAAGGAGCTGAGTATTCACACAGACTGCCCCTGTGAGCCACTTAGTTCCTCCAGCTGGGTCTCCCCAGATTCCCACCCCTCCCCTAGAATAGCTCCACCAGCTGGCAATAAAGGGTTTAAGACAGAAGCCTGTGAGGGATACCTCATATTCAAGCCTGTGGTGGCCATTCTTAGTTGTCAACTTAACTCCTTTAATCTGGGATTAAATCCCCCAAAAGGAGGAAAACACGTGCAAGTATTTAAAAAAAAAAGATTAATCTGAAGTAGGAAAATCCATTAATAATATAGATCTTTGAAGTGGGAAGACATACCTTTAATCCAGATCGTTTGAGCTCAGAAAATTTACCTGTAATCTGGGTCACACCTTCTTCCGGAAGCTTCTTTGAGGGCATGGTGGAGGGAAGCTCTTGCTCTCTACCTGCTCACCCTCACTTTGCTTTGCAAGTTCATTCCTCTGCTGGGATTAAAGCCTACTTCATTGGGATTCTATCATATACTGAAGATCATTTGAGACATCCCGCCCTGGGGACTAAGAAAGCCAATAAGCAGCACTTCCCCGCGACCTCTGCGTCAGCTCCAGCCTCCAGGTTCCTGCCCTGCTTGAGTTCCTGTCTTGAGGTCTCCGTTGGTGGACAGTGATGTGGAAGTGTACGGCGTTCCTTCCCACCTTGGTCATGATGTTTCCTCACAGCAACAGTGACCCTGACTAACTAGTCAAAGCCACAATGCCACTGAGAGGAGTTAATCTGAATCAAGACACAAGCTTGTTAAACCAGTCTCTTTGGTTATGCCTCTTACACCTAAGGTTTTAGAAAGTGTCCATAGATTATTTGGGGGGGAGAGCTACCATTTTAATAATCTGATGGCACAAGATGGGCTTACTATTAATACTCCCATATAGTAAGTATTGTTAATAGTTCTGTATATAGGTGAACAAGCATGGCAAGCTTAGATAGGAGAAATCACCCAGTCTGGGAAGTCGGCTGGCTGGTCTAGGACTCAGCTCTGGGTCTCTTCTTCCAGAAGAAAAATCACCTTTATTTTTGATTTTTGTCTCACACTCAAGGACTCTCTGTAGAGGCAGAGGAAATGCACACTCTTACGAGCATCCTCTCCTGGCTTTTCCATCTGAGGTCTGGTCCTGGAAGTACCTGCTGGCTGTTCCCCCTGGTCTAGGCATGAGCTGACACCTAGCCAGGCATGGCCACTGTCTGTCCTCACAGTTCCGGAGTCTCGTGGCTCTGTTCTTGTAACACATGAGCCCCAGGCCTCATGGCCATGGAATGGGTCTTCTTGCCATAGAAGGCCACTTGAGGGATTTCACTGGGTTCAAGAAAGGACCTTCAGAGTTCTTACCAATACTTTCTCTTGCAATGGCATTTTCCCTTTGGAAACATTCCTACTAATTTAGGTTAATTTCTCTGGTTGGCATGGCTCTCTGAGGAGCTGGGTGGGTATTTCTTTGTCCTTTGGTTTCTTCTGGATGTTTGCAGAGGAACTATTAGAGCCAGCATATGTTCAGGCTCACAGCATGATGAATTGGGGTCCTTAGTTTTTCTTTTTTTTTTTTTTTTTTTTTTTTTGGTTTTTTGGATTTGGTTTTTTCGAGACAGGGTTTCTTTGTATAGCCCTGGCTGTCCTGGAACTCACTCTGTAGACCAGGCTGGCCTCGAACTCAGAAATCTGCCTGCCTCTGCCTCCCAGAGTGCTGGGATTACAGGCGTGCGCCACCACCACCTGGCTTCCTTAGTTTTTCTTAAAGTCGATCCTGTGATTTCTACTAACATCACTCTGACCTGAAGGTCAGAGTTTGACTTGTATTACTGTGCTTCAGCCCTAAGTAACCTTCATTCTATGTTGTTTCTAGAAAGTAATATTCTAGCATGTCTTCTTCCTTCTGATTAGATTTTATCCTAATTGGAAAAGTTCAGGCTATGGAATGGAAATAATTTCATCCTTTCAAGTTTTTTATTTGACCATGCTGTTGTACCTACATCTCTTTACGCTACTCAAAGAATTTGAGCTATTCGCATCACCACGCCCTTTGGAGAGTCAGCTCAGCACAGAGCAGAACATGGGCATGCTCCATTCTCCATCCCAGGAAGGGAGAAACACACCAAAGTGGCTCACACCATACTTTAAAAACAACGAAGGTGGTTGCTGAATAATGTACCCTAGTATCTTGAATTGTGTGAGGTGAATCTGCAGAACGTGAAGTTGGAGAGATTACAGGTTGCAAGGCTCAGCCTTAAGAGGCTGAAACAAGCCTGTGGTTTTCAAGCACCAAGGACCCGATTTGTCTGCGAATTTTGAATTATGAAATTACAAAAACACCCATGCAGCAGATTGGTCCTCAAAAGTCTATTCCTAGGAACTAATTGGATGCCATGCTCAGTTTAATAAGAAAATCAGTGCAACCAAAGTCCATGAGGGGAAGTGGTGAAGAGGCCCAAGACATAGTGGCTGGGCCTTGAACTCATAGCCTGGCTGGGGTGATGGCATGACCTTGCTGGAAGGTTGAGGGGCTTTGTGGATAGCCCTAGACTCCTATATCGATGCTAATTCCACTCCTGGGAGGGGCTGTAGAGGAGGAGTTGCCTTGTGAACCTAGTCCACACCTTAACTTTTCAAATAAAGGCTTGAACCAATTGGGCAGGAGGAAGGGGGAGGAGCTGAGGGTTTGTGGGGAGGAGAAAAGGATCACAGGGGAAGAGGGAGGAGCTACAAGGGATCGAGGGAGAGGCTGGAGAGAAGCTTGTGGCCTGGAGATACTGCAAGTTATATGGGATAATATAGATGGGAATAGTGTAGTGTAGTGGGAGATCTGCCCAATCTAGGCTTATAGCTTGTATTGTTACTGATTGAGTTGAGATTTCTTTTACCGGGTAATTGGGTTGGAAAAATATAGTAACAGAGGGCTACGTTTATTCATCACTGGTGTGAAGAACTTCTCTTTTAGATTCTGTGTAGAGACTAGGCAACCCCTGTTCCATGTCGGAGGCCAAGAAGCTGTTCAAGTTGTGTGCTTCAGTTGCTTTTCTCCTTGCTGTGACTGAATCCCTGACAAAGTGACTTAAGGCAGGCCTCATTTTGGCTGTCAGTCTGAGGGGACAATAGTCTATCGTGGGTATCACATTGTGGTAGCTACTCCATGGCATCAGGGGTGTGCGTGCTTCTGACTCAACTCCTCACACACTGAGGAATAGAGGTCGGCCTCTTCTCCAGTGACCCATTTCCTCCAGCTCGGTCCCACATCCTAATGGCTCCACAGTTTCCCAAAGCAGTGTCATCAGCCAGAGGCCAAATGTGAGAGTCTAATACACTCTTCATTCCATGAGGGAATTTGTATGTGCTGTGTGTTTCATCTGGTGTGAACCAGCGCATGTTCTCTCTCTGTTGCTCGGAGTGGATCTGCACTCACCCTGGGGTGCTGTGCCTGTGGCTGCAGGCTTAGCGTGTGTCAGTAATGTCTCACATTTATCATGGAGATCTGTTATTACATTTTAGACAGGAGTTTCCTTCCCAAGCTGACATAGTCTGTTCATGTGTAGATGTGTGTGTGTGTGTTTGTTACATGATCTCACCAGCTAGCCTAGGTTGACCTCAGAATGTAGTAAATCCTTCTGCCTCAGCATTGTGAGTGCTGAGATTACGGATCTAAGACACCATGCCCCACTTCCATTGTACATGTCTCTGAATGGATGTGTAGCTTTTGCCTATTACATTTCTCTGTAACTTAGAAAAGGAGCCTATCTCTGGGCCTGGGGTTATTTTGAATGTTCCCCATGGAAGTTTAAGGATTAGGGAGACCTTAGAAAGACACTGTTGAAACCCAATTTTAAAACAATAAGCAATGTTGTACCGGCTGGTTTTGTGTGTCAACTTGACACAAGCTGGAGTTATCGCAGAGAAAGGAACCTCCCTTGAGGAAATGCCTCTCTGAGATCCAGCTGTAGGCCATTTTCTCAATTAGTGATCAAAGCGGGAGGGCCAAGCCCTTTGTGGGTGGTGCCATCCCTGGGCTGGTAGTCTTCGGTTCTATAAGAAAGAAAGCTGAGCAAGCCAGGGGAAACAAGCTAGTAACATCCTTCCATGGCCTCTGCATCAGCTCCTGCTTCCTGACCTGCTTGAGTTCCAGTCCTGACTTCCTTTGGTGATGAACAGCAATGCAGAAGTATAAGCTGAATAAACCCTTTCCTCCCCAACTTGCTTCTTAGTCATGATGTTTTGTGAAGGGATACAAACCCCAAGACAAATATCAGCCCCCAAAGTTTGTTAACAAGGTTAATCAAGGTTAACCAAGGTTAATCGAGGTTAGGATAATTTTGCAGATGCAGAGAGCTGTGAAATTTATAAAAGTTAGTTCACTAGAAGCATTTTTTGAAAGGTTCCACTTGTATAAACATGGGGGGGGGTGTGCCACCAGACAAGGTAGTCTGTTTGGTTTTCCCACAAACTACTATCTTAGGGCCACCTATTAAATTTGGCATAATTGTAGTGAACTTAGAAAGGCTCTAGGCACTTTCAAGGCTGAGGCAGGAAGATTATGAGTTACAGGCTAGCCTGGGCTGTAGAGAAAGACCCTATCTTAAAAAATCCAAAACTAACCAACTAATTAATATCATAATCAGTAATAACCAACAGTGATAAAGGAAAGGGTCTTTTGTCTAAGTTTCATACCTCCTGCCCTACTTCATGGCAATGGTCATGTGTGCACCCATGACCTAGGACAAGGCCAGTTACTTCATATCTCTAGGAGGGTCATGAATCACTGTTGAAGAGCCTAAGACAAAGCAAGATTCTGATCAAGATCTAATCAGAATAGTATCCTGCATTAAATGGCCTCTTTAGAACCAGGCTTTGGATTCATAATTCTTTCATATGACTGCCTCAGAGCCCTGATAAGCCATGATGTTCACTCTTGCCACTACAGTCACAAGGATTCTCTAGGGCAGATGGACTTGAGACTCCATGAAGAGGTTAGCAGCATGCCGGGGGTGGGGTGGGGTGCGGTGAGGGGGTGGGGTGGGGTGGTGGGGGTTGGGGGGTGAGGGGTGGGGGGGTGAGGGGGTGGGGGGGTATCAATAAGACAACAGGAACAGACATGACTAATGAAGGTAACCAGTCATTGGAGAGCATCCGTGTACTTTCCAAAGCTCACATCTAAGTTTCTCACAACCCACCTCTGGCTTCAGAGAGTGCTTAAATACAGTGACTACCAACTTAGGTCTCTATGTAGAGACCTCTTTGTTAGTAAGTTGCCATGTGTCCTTCCTGGCTTGTTACATTGTATCAGCAAGTAATGTTTTGTCTGAAATTATCCAAAGAATGTTCCCATCTATCTGGCAAGAAGGAATCAGCAGTGGAAACAAGATGGATGGGAGCATTGGTGCAGTGGTGGTGAAGAGGGATGTGAGTGATGGGGATCATGGTGGTGCTGATGGTGGTAGAAGTGATGGTGATGGTGATGATGATGGAGGGGTGGTGCTGACGTTGTAGTGGTGGCGGTGGTGTGGTTGTGGTAATAGTTGTGGTTATGGCGGCGCTGGTGATGGTGAGGGAGAATTGAGGTGCAGGAATGACGATGGTCTCAACACTGAGGAAGCAATGGATAAGCCATCCTGTCCTTCTGCCATTGGGCAGTTGCCAGTGGAGATACCTCTATTCCAAACCAGAACTTGACCCTGGACTACATATGCAGGTGACTAACTTTTGCAACCTTGGAATAACCATTCTTCAGGGAGAGCTTTTTACAATTTTGAAGACCCGAGGGCTTAATAAACTGTAGCCAGAATGGAGTTGTCTAGTCAGTTACCTCCCTACCACTCGTTGAGATTGGTATTTAGTGTAAGTTTTTTTTTTTTTTTTTTTTGAGACAAGATCTCTCTATACAGCTGTGACTATACTGGAACTCACTATGTAGATCAGGCTAGCCTCAAACAGAACCTTGTCTTTTATTTGCAGTACAGAGGTGAGGTGTGCTTCAGGGTGGTTCAGTGAAGCCCTTTCCGAGAAACTCACTACCAGACTGATGTAGCTTTGAATTGCCACAGCATTTGTAAAGTGTGTTGACAGCACACACACACACACACACACACACACACAGGTACATGTGTATACGTGTACACACAGGCACATAGGTGGACACATACGCACATATGCACACATACACATGCACACACATGCATACAAGCACACAGGCATTCACACATGCATGCACACTCATTCAAGAACACATGTACACATGTGCACATGTACACGCACACGAGTACACATATATGTTCACACATGTACATATATTTGCATGCACACACGCACACAGCCTGCTAGTTTATTACATACCCAGGAGTATGTACCTGAAGGTCTCTTTTCTGTTACTATCTTGGTCACTCACTGTAATTACTTTGCATGATAATTTGGGGTGGGGGCGAAGAACAGATGCTTCAAACCACACATCCTGCTGAAATATGTCAGAGCAAGTCAGTGCCCGTGTGAGGAGCGAGGCAACGGGCGGCGTGCTGTGTGAGCGAGTGTCTCAGCTGAATGAGCGCTGGTGTCCCACGGCTTCCTTACCCTCTCTGGAGGCCAGCTGCCCCTTCAGACTGCGTCCAGCCGATTTCCCAGGCCGCTACTCCGTGCCATGGGCTTTGAAGAATCCATTTCCAGATACCCCCCCCCCCCCCCCGCCCCTGCTGCTCACTGGAGGGATCTTTGACCCTCGGGAGCCGGGCTTACTCTAAGCGGCTTAGCATTAAGAATGTGAGGAAACCAAATCTCCACATTTATGCAAAAATCAAAGACTAGAAGAAGAATCCAGTGAGTTAATAACTTCCTGAAATAAGAAGCGGCTTGGGGTTTTACAGCTGATTTCCTAAGTGGGGAAATTGAGATGATATCATTCATAATCACAGTCACTTCTGAGCTCTTAATTCTGCTCAGGTTTTTGAAAATAAAAAGAACGAAAAGAAAGAAAAACAACCACAGTTGTAATCATGGAGCACAGAGAATACAGAACTATAGTCTTGCTTCCTGTTTTGATTTTGTAGCATTAAACTACCTCCACGCGGCCGGTCTAATTGCTCGACACAGGTGGAAATGCCAGAGTCGCCTTGGCGGCTTTCTCCTCTCCTCGACTTGGATCCAAGGCTGGTTTTGCTTTAATGAGTTTATTTGCTTTGGCGACCCAGCCCTTTGTGTGAGCAAAAGGCAGAGCAGGGAAGGAATGGTTCGAGACCTGGCATAGCTAAGGGAGGTGGGGGGCACCAGCCTTTCTAGAGAGAGATGGTGATGAACTGAGCGTGGAGGCGGGCTGATTTGTGGCTTTAGTTTTGAACCTCAAAACTGTGTAACTAATTGGGAGAGTATTCCAAACATTCCTTAAGCTGCAGTCTTTCATTTGCAAAGTAGGACCCACACACCTGCTTTGGGTGTTACCTTAAGGGTTAATTGTTACATAATTATAACATGGTGGCTGTTTTTCTATGTCTTGTTTGAACACAAACCCAGATTCATGTGTTTATGGAGTGCTTACACAGTGCCTAGCGTGTGCCTGGCCCTGAGCTAGATTCCGGGAAGCTGGTGGTTATCCCTCAGCCCCTTAGATCTGACTGTCACGAGGAGCCCAGTGTCTGTCCTGTGTCTGACGGGAGCAGGGAGAAGATGAGAGCCCTGTGCAATGGGGCTGTAGGAACAGGGCGACTCTACAGAAGTGTGTGGACAAAGCCTCGGTTGGGGCTGACGTGTGACAGGACCAAGGTTCAAATCCACCTTTGCTGTACACTCACTTTGGCACCTTGAGCAAACCACTCGGGTTCTGAAATCTGCTTTCTGCATTTGTAATTCTACTCTGCAAGTTGTGGCGTTCAGAAATAACATACGTACAAATAACATACGTACATGACTGAGTGCGTGCTAGATGCTCAGAAACACTTAATGTGCTTGACATCTCTACCGTGCCCTGGTGGCGGCTGATCTTTATGAAAATGACCCCAACAAACTCCAGTCTTCTGAAATGTCAAAGATTGGCTGCATTGTGCTTGAGATGGTCGGAAATACATCTTATTACAGTCTAATCCTTGCAAACTGGCCATCTACGTGTGATATGTATGCTAATGAGCGTGAGAATATGCAGCTCTTGAGAAATTGCATTTCTTGGCTATTATGTAAAACAAGATGAAAAATGACTCTCAAAAATGTCGATAGCTGCAGCCGGAGAGGCTCCACCGGGTGCAGCCTGGTCACCTGTCCCTAAGAATATTGCTCATGCTATATATTCTGTCATCCCACGGCAGATACATAACCGGAATCCAATCTACTTAGCAAGATGTCTTTATGTGAAGTTTCCACTTCATAAATACTTAGACACAGGCTTGGCCGTTCATTTGAGGGCCTTCTTGATGCTTTTGTGGCTCAGCGGTGAACCGGGCCCTTGGTACTGATGGGCTTAGGGAAACAGATGACCCTTGTTAAATATTAAAAGATTTATGCTAATCTTTCTTGTCAATGGGATGTAGACTCACCAAGGAGATGTGCTTCTGGGTGTTTCTATGAGGGCATTTCCAGAGAGGTCTGAGGAGGGAAGGCCTGCCTTCAGTATGGGCAGCACCATCTCACTGGGGACCTGGTCTTCACTGAAAAGGAGAAAGGGAGCTGAGCACAGCATTCATCTCTTTGCTTCTGGACTCTGGATCCCACGTGACTCCTGAGCATGGATCCCACGTGACTCCTGAGCGTGGATCCCATGTGACTCCTGACCATGGATCCCATGTGACTCCTGAGCATGGATCCCACATGACTCCTGAGCATGGATCCCACGTGACTCCTGACCATGGATCCCATGTGACTCCTGACCATGGATCCCATGTGACTCCTGACCATGGATCCCATGTGACTCCTGACCGTGGATCCTATGTGACTCCTGACCATGGATCCCATGTGACTCCTGACCATGGATCCCACGTGACTCCTGACCATGGATCCCACATGACTCCTGAGCATGGATCCCATGTGACTCCTGACCATGGATCCCATGTGACTCCTGACCATGGATCCCACGTGACTCCTGACCATGGATCCCACATGACTCCTGAGCATGGATCCCATGTGACTCCTGAGCATGGATCCCATGTGACTCCTGACCATGGATCCCACGTGACTCCTGACCATGGATCCCACATGACTCCTGAGCATGGATCCCACGTGACTCCTGAGCGTGGATCCCATGTGACTCCTGACCGTGGATCCCATGTGACTCCTGACCATGGATCCCATGTGACTCCTGACCATGGATCCCACATGACTCCTGAACATGGATCCCATGTGACTCCTGAGCATGGATCCCATGTGACTCCTGACCATGGATCCCATGTGACTCCTGACCATGGATCCCACATGACTCCTGACCATGGATCCCATGTGACTCCTGACCATGGATCCCATGTGACTCCTGACCGTGGATCCTATGTGACTCCTGACCATGGATCCCATGTGACTCCTGACCATGGATCCCATGTGACTCCTGACCATGGATCCCACGTGACTCCTGACCATGGATCCCACATGACTCCTGAGCATGGATCCCATGTGACTCCTGACCATGGATCCCACGTGACTCCTGAGCGTGGATCCCATGTGATTCCTGACCATGGATCCCACGTGACTCCTGAGCGTGGATCCCATGTTACTCCTGACCATGGATCCCATGTGACTCCTGACCATGGATCCCACATGACTCCTGACCGTGGATCCCATGTGACTCCTGACCGTGGATCCCACGTGACTCCTGACCGTGGATCCCACGTGACTCCTGACCGTGGATTTCATGTGACACCTGAGCGTGGATGCCACGTGACTCCTGGCTGTTGGTGTTGTGTGACCTGCTGCTTCTCAACTGTGGGTGCCCAATGACTGGCTGCCTCAAGGTCCTGGCACCATGACCAATGAGATAAAGTAATCTCCCTCCCCTTTTGTGGGGGTCAGGTGTTTTGTCACAGCAACAAGAAAATTAACTGTGATTATAAAATTAACAACGATAAGAAGATTAATTATTAACAACACAGTGACCTAACAAATTCTCTTGCTCTGAAGCAGAGTGAGGTGACGGCTGGCATTTCTGTCATGAAATCCTCCTCCGTCGCATAATATTCATGCCTGCGATAGATTTTGTCAGTCAGAAGGTATTCTTTAGTGTCTGAATTTTCACACTGTTTGTTGTTGACACCTTTTCTTTTTGATGAATTTTGAATTCATTCACTTATTATTATTATTATTTTTTTTTGCTATTCATCTCTATTTACAAAGTGCAAACAGTAGCTTTCCTTTCTTATTACATCATTCCTGCTAAACCATTGGCCCTCTGCATTTGTTTGGCAGCCGGGTGTGCAGCGTATCCCTCATTATGCTGGCCTGGAGCTACCACTGCAATTCATATTCACCGTGTTGACAGAGTGTTCCAAACAACATAGGGTTAAAAGAAAGAGAGTCAAGGTGTTCTTTTGCAGTGAAGAGTCACCATGGCCAAAGTAACTCTTATAAAGGAGAACATTTTAATTGGGGCTGGCTTATGGTTTCAGAGGTTTAGTTTGTTGTCAGCATGGCAGGAAGCATGGCCGCGCGCAGGCAGACATGGTGCTGGAGAAAGAGTTGAGAGTTCTACATCCAGATGCAGCAAGAAGAGAGAGACACTGGGGCTGGCTTGAGCATTTGAAATCCAAAGCCCACTCCCAGTGACACACTTCCTCCAACAAGGCCACGCCTCCTCCAACAAGGCCACGCCTCCTCCAGCAAGGCCACGCCTCCTAATCTCTATTAAATAAAGCTACTCCCTACTGACCAAGCATTCAAACCTGTGAGCCTATGGGGGCCGTGCCTATTCCAACCATCACACAAGGGAAGCAAGCTTCAGTCTCCTCAACCACTAAGGAGGAGGGAGGGAAAGGAGGCTTCAGGAAGGCTCAGTCAGATGCTGGCTTGGCTCATTATAGTGAAAATGACTTATTTCGAAATCCCTCTCCACGTACAGGGAAGTCACAGGTAGATCTCACAGTTGCCCCTCGTTCTGTGACTGTGACTGGACACACAAGTTATTGTAAATCTCTGTCTAGTCACTTGATGGCGTGCTATAGCCATGATGCCTCACAGCCCTACAGGACCAAGATCTGTGTCTCCAAACAAGGCTATGTCCCCAGGACACAGCTCTGTAGCCTCCAAGTCATGATTGACTTAGACATAGTTCTGCTGCTCTTTAGGAAGGAATTTGGTCCCTGGAGAAGAGTCTATGTCACAGGCTTAGTTCTTGTCTCACTCCCAACGCCAGCGACTCCCCTTCTTGCCCCTTCCCTCCTCCCTCCCTCTTTCCCTTCCCCCTCCCTTCTTTTCTTCCCATGTCCCTTTTCCCTTCCACCTCCTCCCTCCCTTTAGCAACAAAATTGCCTGCAGTTGTGAAACTGGATGTTTGGAGATGTGAAGAACTTGCACTGATCAGACAACTCAGGCACATCTGATGCTTCCACTTCCTCTGGCGGGGGCCTCCTGTCCCACCCGGGATGTCCACCATCATTTCTGACAAGCTGTGGTTTTAGGGGTCACCACCTCAGAGCTATTGTTTCCTTTTGGTAATGATACATCATAGAGGGTCCTACCGTACAGTCCCTGGGAACCCGCTCACCTTTGCACTTCTTCCCTGCTTCCTCTCGCCACATTCTGTCAGCACCGTGCTACAAGGGGATGAGGAGGATCACCATTATCATTTGTTCTGATGCTCAAGTTTTCTGATATTTGAGTGTCTTCAGGAGGCACCCGTGTTCTGTTGGCACAGCCTCAGACTTCCAGTGTTTTCTAGTGTTTTGGTATAAGATAATCCAGACTCATCTCATCTTGCTGCTGCCTCAGCCTGGGGGCTCTGCTTCCTTCCTGGAGGGTGATATTTGCAAAGCATATCTGGGCCTGGGGTGCTCAGTGCTCCGGACTGGCGGTTCTTCAGGCCCTCTGAGTGGAACAGGCTGAAGGGCCGTGGCAGTGTCTGCATATGTGCATCCGTGACTATCTCCATATCTACTGCGGGTTTGCATATTACAAGTGGTCAGCTCTTTTGAGCGGTTCTGTAATCGGATGCAGGGGCTTCCCATCATAGCAAGCACAGAAACCAAGTTCAGCACAGCCAGGAGGAGGAAGAGGGCAGGAAGAGTTCTTCCCTGCAGAGGGAAGAAGACCACAAGGCCATTTCCAAGGCAGTGGTCTCCCCAAGCAAAGGACTCTTGGCGGTTTATTTAGTACATATCATATGCCAGAGGGTCATTCCTGAGCATGCTCAGGTTAAGATCATAATTGAAAAAGGGAAGTCACACTGGGCACTGTGGCACCCACCTTTAACTCCGGCATTCGACAGAGCAGAAGCTGGACCTCTTGTCTGAGGCTATGTAATGAATTCCAGAATGGTCAGAGCTATGTAGAGAGACTTAGAAAAAGAAAAAGAAAAAAAAAGTCTCAAACCATATATGTGAAAGATTGAAGTGACAGCCTGGCATGCCTCTGGACATGCTCAGATTGCTCAATTTTAGCTGGAGGTGCAGGGATGGATACTTTAAAGAGTGGGCAATCATGCAGGAGTCTGGCCCCGTCACTAACTGGCCAGGACAGCACAAGTCCTTTCCACTCTTCTCTCCCACAACTATGTAGCCCAAGCTAGCCTCAGACTCACAGCAACCCTCCTTCCTTCCTCAGCCTCATACTGCTGTAACTACAGGTGTGCACAACTGAAGCTGTGCTTTGTAACAAGATGCATGAGAGTGCCCAGTGTCAGGCTGGCTGGGGCAGGTGCTCTGATGCCCTCGATGCACCTGCTCATGCACCTGCAGCTGCAGGAACTGCAGTGCCAGCTCTATTTTGGAATGAAGGGGAGAGCTCTCAGGACCCTGGCAGGGCAGCCCTGTCTAGGCTGGAGGCAGAAGACATGGAAACGGAGGAAGCTTGAGGGTGTGCCTGGGGTATGAACGCACAGGCTGAGCACAAGGAAGGCTCTGAACCCCAGTCTTTGCTGGGAGAACACCCAAGACTGTGTGAGGCAGGGCAGCAGCACATGTGGCTTCAGACACCTTTTTCATATCTATACATCATCTATATCTGTGTGTATAAAGGCAGATGTGTGTATGTGCACAGGGATGAGTATGTTCATGCATGTGGAGACCTTTGGTTGACATAAGGAGTCTTTTATTGTTCATGTTCGTAAATGTGTGCATGTGTATACATGTGCATTTGCTTGTGTGTGGGGGAATGAGTATGCTCATACATGTGGAGACCCTTGGTTGATATAGGGAATCTTTGTATGTGTGTGCACGCGCGCTCGCATGTGCATGTGTGTGCATGTGTGTTTGCATGTGTGTGCAGGGATGAGTATATTCATACATGTGAAGACCCTTGGTTGATGTAGGGAATCTGTGTGTGTGTGTGCACACGCGCACATGTGTGCACGCGTGTGCATGTGTGTACATGTGTGTTTGCATGTGTGTGCAGGGATGAGTATATTCATACATGTGGAGACCTTTGGTTGATGTAGGGAATCTTCCTCTATTGCTTTTCACCTTATCCATTGAGGCAAGGTCTCTCAATGGGACCCAGAGCTCAACCATACAGCTAGTCTAGCCAGTCAGCTTGTTTTGGGGAGCCCCTATCTCTGCTTCCCACATTCTAGAATTACAGGTGGCCTGCTGTTCCCACTGGGCATTTATGTGGGTTCTGAGGAATCTAAACTCTGCTACTCATGTGGTTGTTAGTGGCAGGGATGTAGGGTGAATGAACAGACTGAGGGCCTCCAAGACTCCCTTTAACCAGGCATGCTTGGGCTCTGAGTCTTGCAGGTGGCAGGTACAGCGACATTGTTTTCTCTTCCTCTGGACAATGAAAGCTTACAGCTAGGAGAGGCGAGATGCTGTGGCTGGTGGAGGGATCAGGTTGTGTATGGGAGAGGAGACTGCGATCCTCTCTGTGCAGGGCAGGCTGACCTTGCTCAGTATCTCAGGAATGCAGGCAGGAACCATCCAAGAGGAGGTTATCAGTGGAGAATGCGACACTTTCCTGTCTGTCTGCTTGTTTGTCACTACCACTTTGTCCTTGTCACCTTGGAGCTTGACTTGAGGGCGGCCGGGACCTGTTTGTCCCAACTTCTGCCCATGTATAGAAGTTGCAAACAGAGCAGCAGCCTGGGGTGGCAGAGTACTAACTACCCACATAGTGCACCTCTGCTCGAAGCCGCCCACAGCTCCATGTTCCTTGAGGCAGCACCAGATTTCTTCCAGTGCTGCATGCAACTTGCCGACCCCTCTACCCTCATCCCACGTCTCCTTGGTTTGCTCACTATGAGTGACCCTAAAACTCACCGTGAGAGTCATTTGGGGCTTCTGCTTGGTACAGCCCATCAGTGTAAGAAGGTATAACCAGGAGAACCGGTGAGCTACCAGTGTATAAAATTGGGCTGTAGAGTGCCAACTGGAGACGATGCAGGCTAGGAAGTTGCAGCCCCTGTTCATAATGGCCATTGTGGAGTTAGAATCCCAGAGAAAGTTGAGAAAGTGGCCAAGGCTTTGATGTCCTGGCTGAGTATTCAGATTGAGAAAGAACTCAGGTGACCATGGTCTCCAGAGTGAGTGACGGCACAGAGCCAGGCTGAGCTGGGACCTCTCCTGTTCTGCTCACTGTTTTTCTTTCTTCTCCACTGTGATTGCTTTGCTGGATTAACCACTTAGGGACCATCCAGGACCGGGGGACGTTTGGAATATGGCAGAGGACCAAGGGAAGACAGGCTGGGGTTTTTAAACACAGCACAAACCTCCCAAAGCAGTACACATTAGGGCTACTAATAATAACCAGTCCTTTGACATTAACTAAATTGCAGACATAAAGCTTAATGCTTTGTTTAGATTATGGTGGTTAATCCCTAGGCCCATAATGTAGAGATCGCTATTAACGTCTTTTTTTTTTTTTTTTAACATACCAGAAAACTGGAGCTTAAGAAAGGCTAAATAATTTGAAGGCCAGACAGACAGCTGGCTAAGCTCAGAGTTCAAGTCAGGTTTTCTCCTGACCCTTGCATAGTGAACCTTATTATAATTGCCTTAATTAGCACATCATTTTAATGAGCATGTAACTCAAGATTTTTACTGATTTTCACCAAAGTTTTTATTTTATAGAACAGCATGTAAGTTATTGAGGGGGAACAAAAGCCACATGGCCTTCAGGTGCTTGTTAAAGAGTATTTCAGTAGAGTCTAGGAGAGCCTGGACCAAGAGAACCAAGCGGTATGTCTGATGAACACCAGTATTGAAAAGGATGTATCACTGACACTGTTTGGAAAGCAGCGTCCAATCGGCTCTGGCAGGCAGTCATGAAGAAGGAAGTGTGCACAGAGTCTGGCTATTTGGGACTTGGTCCTGGAATCCACTTTTTGATACTCTTAGGGCAGTAGGACAAGTCCTGGGCGAGTTCCTGAGGTGGCAAGACCTATCCTGGATGTGGGAGGTACCACCCCTAGGACAGGGATTTTGCATGAATAAAAAGGGGAAAGAGAACAACTTAGTTTCTTGACTGTAGATGCAATGTGATCCCAAGCTCCTGCCATCCTCCCACCCCATCACCACAGGCTGGACCCTGAGTCCAAATAGACACATTCCTCCTTACCTTGCTTTTGTCTAGCATCTTGACAGCAATGAGACAAGTAATTAATTCTACTCTCTGTGCAGTGTCTGGACATTGAATTCAGGTCATTTGGTGCACTTATGGAAAATTCACTTATTGATGGGCACTTCTCCAGACTCTTGTTCATTCATTGCCTTGCCATCACCTGGGCACCTTTGCTGACCAAGCGCCAGTGTGGGAGAAGGGCTGTATCTGCTACATTGTTACTACCAGTGTGGGAGAAGGGCTGTATCTGCCACATGCATGACTACCATCATGGGAGAAGAGTTGTATCTGTTACATTGTGACTAGTGAAGAAAGGCTTGATTCTGCAGGGTCTGGAAACTATTGATGTAGAACAGACTCCATGGAAATAGTTTGTAGGCCCTTGGGATATACCAGGGCATCTCAGGAACTTCAGTGTCCTAGGGAAAGCATGTAGAATGTTCTTATCATATCAAAGCAAGCGATGCATGCACAGGACACTGGAGCAGGCCACACTAAAGATAGCCTGTGCTGACTGTCTGAGATCTTATCTTTCTGCCACAATCCGGTAGAGAGAGTCAAGGTCACAGAGCAGCATCTGGCAAGGACACCAGGGTGGGAGCCTGGAAGGATGGGATTTGCATCATTCATTTATTTATCTAATCATTCACACATTTAGAGACAGGGTTCACTACAAAGTTTTGGCTGGCCTAGAACTTTCCATGTTAGATTAGGTGGGTCTCACACTCACAGAGATCCCATTACCTCTGCCCCATTACGCCCATTATTTTATTTATTTTGCACACATTCCTTGTGGGAGTTAGTTCTCTTCTTCCACCGCATGGACTCTGGGGGTTGAACGCAGGATTTCAGTCTTGGTGGTAAGCTCCTTATCTGTTGTGCCGCCGCGGTGATCCAAGAATGGGAGTTTAGCTCGGTCTTCACTTTTCTTTAAATGTAGCTTTATTTTATTTATTTTATTTTTTGAAAGAGGCTCTTTCTATGTACCCCAGGCTAATCTTGAGCTCAGGATTCTCCTGCCTTAGCCTCCTGAGAGTAGTAAACAACCACTCCTGGCTCAAAGATGACTTTATAGGAAACTTAAAATTTTTTAGGATTTGATTGTGAAAGTTATTTCTCACTAGAACAGATTCCAATATCTGCGGTTTGTTTTTTTAAGCAGTTTTATAGTGATCCATACTTGTAAACTGTCCAAGATGACCTGAAGGTGTTAGGACAACCATAAGACCTACCATGTGACAGATTGGGTACAGTCACTTCTGTGTTAGAACAACCATAAGACCTACTGTGTGACAGAGTGGGTACAGTCACTTCTGTGTTAGAACAACCATAAGACCTACTGTGTGACAGAGTGGGTACAGTCACTTCTGTGTTAGAACAACCATAAGACCTACCGTGTGACAGAGTGGGTATAGTCACTTCTGGCACAGGGGCCGTTAACGCTGCTCTGTGCTTTCAAGGTCTGTGATTGGCTACAACTTGATAAGCACGTTTTATTTATTTCTTTAAATTTAGCATTTTGTGCTATTAAAAAAGAGTTGAGCTGGGCTGCGGTGGCACATGCCTACAATCCCAGCACTCTAGGAGGCAGAGGCAAGCGGATTTCTGAGTTCGAGGCTAGCCTGGTCTATAGAGTGAGTTCCAGGACAGCCAGGGCTACACAGAGAAACCCTGTCTCAAAAAACAAACAAACAAACAAACAAAACAAGCAAAAAAGAAAACAAAACAACAAAAAACCAAAAAAAAAAAAAGAGTTGAGGGCTAGAGAAATTGGTGGTTAAGAGCACTGACTGAGCTTCCAGAGGTCCTGAGTTCAATTCCCAGCAACCACATGGTAGCTTACAACCATATGTAATGGGATCTGATGCCCTCTTCTGGTGTGACTGAAGAAAGCAATGGTGGTATACTTATATACATAAAATAAATAAATCTAAAAAAAAGAAAAAAAGAGTTGACTTTTGAGCATCGATTTCTCCAAGCACATCCTGTAGTGCTAGGGATGTGGCTCAGTCCCTAGAGTGCTTGAAGTCCTGGGTTTGATCCCTATCACTGCATAAACTGAATATGGTAGCCCGTGCTTATAGTTCTAGAACTTGGGGGATGGAGGCAGGAGGACTGGAAGTTCAGTTTTATTCTTAGCTTCTCAGAGAGTTCCAGGTTATCCTGGACTACAAGAGACCCTTTCTGAAATACCAGCCAACCAACCAATCGATTACCTGCTCTTTTACAATCCTCCAAATTTGACAATTTTCTCCCAAATGATCATCACGATTTAAAAAAATAAGTAACATCAGTTGCCCTTTCTGGGTGTGGGGCACAGTCATGACCACAGAGGCTGGTAAACTACAGCCTTGTCAGCTGGGAGAAGAAGGCAACAGAAAGGCCTCTGGAGCTCCAGAGGAGAAGCCAGCAGGCCTGGAAACAGCCTTCAGCCTTGAGTGGCTCAGATGCAGGCGGGCCTGGTTTGAGAAGAGATGTGGGATTATCTTGCTGAGTTTCATGGTCTTTCTCCTGCTTTTACCTCTTTGGGTTTCCAGCGGAGACACTGAGGCAGAGGTTGGAAGACCTGGAACAGGAGAAAGGCCGCCTGCCCTGGGCTCTGCCTTCACAGCAGCCTGCTCTTCACAGCTTCTTGGGTTACCTGGCAGCGAAGACGCGAGTGGCCTTGCGTGGCGCCACCCAAAGGTGAGTAGCCGTGGATGCCACCACAGTCTGTGCTTGGTTTCCTTGCCCCCACTGCCATGCAGCCAAGAGCTGGCATGATCCTTCCTGGGAGGAGTTCTTTGGATGTTGGGGAAGGTGGGAGCATTTAGAGGGAGGTCTAGTTGGGTCCTCTTTGAGAAAGAAGCCAGTCAAGGTGATGGGGAAGATAGGCTAGCACAGGACAGAGGACAAACACAGTGGTCCTCTGCCCTGGCTACCGTCTGGTATCATCTGGGGGAACTCTGGAGTCTGAGCCCCATATTATCTGAGTCAGGTGGTTTGGCATGGATCTAATGCCGGGCACATCTGAAAAATTCTGAGACCCATTGCTCTCACCTACCTGTGTCTCCTATCCTGTGGCTAAAGCCTGAAAGGGAACAGGGGTTTTTGATGTTGTGAGCACAATCAGGATTTAGGTAGGCATCTGCATAGGTAGGCTTGGATGCAGTCACAGCAACTGCATCTTGTTTCCCACTGCCAACTGGCCTCAGCGATCACAGGATTGCATGGCCCATTCCTGCTAGGTGCCCATGACATTGTACATTATCTTTGTGTCTCCTTGGAACCTGTCTTGATGAGGAGGCCAGTTTTCTGTTTTGGGAGTAGCATGTGATGGGGCATGTGTTTTCACTGTGTTCTTCTGTAATACACGCATGTCTGTAGTACATGCATGTTGAGTAAACTCACACACTGTCCTCTCACATGGAGGAGCCCCATCTCCACACTTCTGTTATCCGATGGGAGGTTTATTTCTCAGTCCCCCTTCCTGCCTCACATGGAGGCCTTCCTAGCTGACTCTTCTCTTCTCCTTGGGCTGTTTCTTGTCTTAGACCCCAGTTGCCCTTTCAATGCATCAAGTTCTTGTTTCATAAACACTTGCACGATAGTTAAGTGTTTCCTAAGTAACTCACTTTATTTTTTTTTCTTTTTGTGTGAGACAGAGCCATAAGCCCAAGCTGACCTTGAATTTACAATTGTCCTGTCTCAGTTTACCAAGCACAGGAATTTTTGCTGTTACACTAATGTGGGCACTAGCTTTATCAGCCTTCTTGCTCTGTTTTCCCTATGGGAGGCACTCATGTCTGTTTTTCCAGTTCCACTCTAATTGGTCCCTGCTTTTGCCACTCCCCACCCCCCCACAGGTCTGTGGTGGCTTTCTGTCTGCTGAGCTCTTGTTCCTCTTACTGTAAGCCCAGGCTTCTGGTCCCCTCAGTTCTTAGATCTCCACTCATGGCTGTGTCCTCTCTCCTCCCTGCCTCCCTGGCGTCACTGGCTGTCCTAGTTGTTTCTGCAATCTTGTCTCTCTCCTTGTAGTCTCTCCTTGATATCCTTACCTCTGCAGGACCCTGCATTCTTTCTGGCCTGTCTCAGATACACAATCACGTTCACTTTGCATGAATCCCTTACAGAGGTTCTATGGTTTCATCCTTGCCTTAAGTAAACTTATTATTGGTGATGGTTGGTCTTGCCTGTCAACTTGACTGCATTAAGAGATGTCTTGTACTAGTGAGACACACCCAGGAGGCTTTGGGGCCATTTCCAGAGATGATTGACACTTGGGGCAATGGTCAGGAGAAGAAAGAAGGCTGAGGACAAAGCTCACGTGCCTTCCCCTGCTTTCTGTGCACGCGCTGGGCAGCCATTCTGCTGACTTTGGACTCTAGCTTCTTTGGCCCTTTGACATGGACGCAATACTCACAGCTCTCCAGGGAGCTCCCAGGCTTCCAGCTCTGGTTTGATACTGCTGAGGTGTCCAGCTTTGTGATCTGAGCAGTGACTGTGTTCTCTGCCCCTGCAGCACACAGGCAGCATGGTCGTATAAGCCAGAGCCTAGTGTATAAGCCAATCTAATTCCCTCTTATAGTGCATTCTTTTGGTTCTGTGCCTCTAGAAAACCCTGCCAAAGACACTCTTTCAAATTTTGTTTTGCCTGTGTATTTGTGCATGTATATATGCATTCTTATATGTGTGTGCATGCATGGTATATGTGTATGTGTGTGCATATGTACATGTATTTGCATGTGTATATGCATGTGTGTATGCATGTGTACATGTGTGTGCATATATCTGTACACATGTGTGCATGTGTGCATGTGTGTTTATGTATGTGTATGCCTGTGTTGTATGTGTGTATGCATGTGTACATGTTTAGGTATGTGTATGCCTGTGTTGTATGTGTGTATGTATGTGCATGCATGTGTACATGTGTTTGCATGTGTGTACATGTATGTGTATACATGTGTGTGCATGCATGTGTACATGTATGTGTGTGCATACAGAAGCCCAAAGTTAACACTGAGTGTCCTCCTTGATTACTCTTTACTTTATTGAGGTTAGATCTCTTGCTAAACCTGGATCTCATCGATTTTTGTTAGTCTAGCCAGCCGGATCTCCTGGGGATCACCCTATCTTCAGTTCCTAAGTGCAGAGATTACATGTGGGCCCTCAAGCCTGTCTGTCTTTTGTGTGGGTTCTGGGGTCTGAAGTCTCATCCCCATGCTTGTGCAGTAAGCACTTTATCCCCCAAGCTATCTTCCCACACCCACCATCTTTAAAAAGGAACCCTGCTAAACCTTTTATCCCCGGCCTCATGCCTCCTCCTCCTCTTCTCCCAGGTCCCTTGTCTCATGGTTTCTACCTCCAGTTACCTCAGGAACACCTCAGATCTCCATCCTCTGACCCTCTAACTCATGGGTTGCTAGCTCTGGTCACCTCTGTGGTCTCTCTGTCATTCTCTGTCACTTTTCCAGTCTCCAGCCCAAAGGCCTCCCCTGTTCTCTACTTCAGCAGCCTCTGGCCTAGCTGGCTTCCCTGACTCCACTCTGGGACATCATCCATTTCCCCCAAGGCAGTCAGGAGAACCCTGCAGGAAGCAGTGGCTCCTGGGCTTTCAGGATAGACCTCACTCTCTGTGTGACCCCCAAAGCATCTGCGGCGATCCAGCCTTACCAATACCGACCAGCACTGGCATCAGCTGCCCACACAGAGGAATGTTGCTCAATTCTCCAATCTCCCATGAATCCAGTTGCAGTCACTAATGGCTGCTCATCCTCCAAGACAGTGAAGCCACCCCTCCCCCAACCCTCCCCCTGTCTGTCATGTCTCTCGGAGGCAGCCTGGAGGATCCTGAGTGACGCTCTCAGCTCTGAGTCTTCAGTCTGTTGTCTTGAATGCCCCTCATTCTAAAGGATGACTGTCCCCAGAGGAGGACTACACTGTGTACCCTTCCAACTCACTTGGTGCAGGAGTTACATACATGTCCATGTTTGTACAGGTTTGCAAACATATATGCGAATATGGGGTGGGGGAGCTGGAGGGAGAACATCTCTTCAGCCAGGCTTCTTTCTGATGCTACAGCCCAGGGCTGGAGGCTGGGAACGGCTGCTCTGCTCCCATCTCTACCCCTCACTAGCTGACTGCGACCACTGCACTTCTGCTCTCTTCACCAGAGAGCAAGGGACCTGGTTTTTCTCCCTTCAGTTATTTTTTATTCCTGGTTTTTCTTTAGTCAAGCTGACCTGTCCTGTTATTATGATAGCTAGAAATGGCCTGACATTTTCATCATTATCACATTTTTACAGAGCACGTGGATGTGGCTACATAGTTACTAATAATTAAAGTTGGCCTCTGCGTGTGCCAGCTTCTCCGTGGCCTGCAAAGTTTGCCACCAGGGTCAGTTGGACCCTTAAGACAGACGCTCCTGCAGTCCTCACAATGACCACCAGGGGGCCCTGGATGCAAACTTCTCAGGAGCTCAGCCCTGAGTCCCGGGGAGAGGGCTGTTCTAAATGCTGGGGACTCCCCCTCCCCCCCCCCCCCCCCCCCCCCGCAGAAATCAAATAGTTTTGTCAACACGGCCAGCTTTCAACACAGATTAGTAACTCAAATAAGTTTCTTTTTACTTGATCTGGGATCAAGTGTTTCTTTGAGAATCTGATGAAAGCAACACATGTTCCCATATTCAAACTGCTAGGGCGTCTCTTGAGACCCTTAGATTTTGAGCCTGTCAGTCTGGCCGTGGGAGGAGGAGGTCTTTCAACCTTTCGGGTTAAGAACTAGAGTCTAGAGATCATGTTTAAGGGGATGTAAGCAACCTTAATCTACTTGTTTTTATTGTCCCATAGTTTTAAATTACTGTTCAAATTCTCAAGTAAGCTTGTCACCCCCAGAACTCTTTATATTAGCACCCGAGGTCACTAGGGTTTGAGGGTCACTGAGTAGCTCTGACAGTGGCCGTTAGTCCCACCCCACCCTACCCCACCCCACCCCCATCTCTCAGGTGTTAATCTCTGTTGCTCAGTAAGGGGGCCTGTCCCAGGGTGGGGTGGACGCCTCTCCTCTCCTTGGTGCAAGGTGTTTTTTAGCTTTTCCAACAGTGATTCTCAAGCTGTGGGCCATGACTTCTTTGGGTTGACCGACACTTTCACAGGGCCACTTATCAGATATTTACATTGTGATTCATAGATTAGCAGAATTACAGTTATGAAGTAGCAAGGAAAAGAATGTTTTGGCCGGGGGCTGCCACATCGTGAGGAGCCGTATTACAGGGTCACAGCATTAGGAAGGTTGAGAACTGCCGTTTTCCAGTCTGGCAGTGCACTTTCCCACTTTGTTGTAATGTCCTGAGTGGATGGCACAGACACGGGAACATTTCCACGTTTACCCCACATGGTCCTGTCACTATGAGATGTCCACCATAGGTCAGATTCTTAGCCTCGTCTGTCTGCTGTGGATCCTTATGCTGCTATCCTGTCCTCTAGTGTCTGGTTGTTTCTCTAAACACAAGCTACTGAGATCCTTGCCTCAGGCCCGTCTGTCAGGAGAACCCAAACTGAACAGCTGTGTACCCTGGAAAAACAAACCCCAATTCTCGAGGTGCTGGGGCTCTCTGACCTCTGATGGTGGTAGCAGGTGCTTCCTCTTTGATCCAATCAGTGCGAAGGAAGTATGTCCACCTTTCACCCTGACCAGGGGGAGGGCAGGAAGGGCTAAAGTGGCAGCCCATGGTGGGGGGCTCTGCATGTGCAGCAGCAGGTGTAGGCACCTACCCCACAGACTTAGGAGGAAGGACTTCTAGGCCTGTTCTTGTCAACTCTCTTTTCTGATTCTGGAACAATGGGAGGAAGTTCAACCTCTTTGGCACACCAGGTTTAGAAGAAGGTCAATACCCAGCTGAAGGAAAATTTCCTCTTGTCAAAAGTGTTCGGCAACTATAGCAGTTGACTGGCAATCTTCTCATTTATACCTTGTTTTTCCCTCACTGCATACCACGTGACTTCTCTCTGGCTCCTCAATAATATGGACACCACACTTGTCACACATGTCACCTAACTGCACACGTGCTTATGTGTGCATGTATGCGTGTGTGAATGTATATGTATGTGCACTCGTGTGTGTGCATGTGTGTGTATGTGTGTGCATGTGTGTGTGTGTGTGTGTGTGCGCGCGCGCGCGCGCTTGTGTATTGTGTGTGCAGAGGTTGGGACCTCAGAAGCAAGTGTGGGTGGCATGCACCGCCTTTCCTCTCCTCTTTCATGAGCATACAACTCTTTGATCTCAAGCAGACACTGAGTCAGACTGCAGTGTTGCAGGGCATAGCAACCATCTGATTGGCATGGGCACACAGGGCCCGGGAAGGAGAATCACTGGATGTTATCAGGGAGTAAAGATGTTGCCCGTGCATTTCCCTGCTGTACTTTTCTCTGTGACTTACTATCGGATTTTATGGATAGGTTTCATCCCTTCAGCGATTGATGGGAAGGAAACCAGATAGAAAGATGCAAGTTTTCACACAACTGGGCATGTCCTAGTGGAAGCCCAAGTCTGAGAGCGGAATCGTAGATCTCAGGCCCACCCAACATCCCGTGCCGCTGTGTGTTCCAGTCTTCCCCTGAGGGTCTGCTCATTCTACATACTGATTAGTTTATAGTGGCGATGCCCGTTTGCTCTGCCACAAGGGTTCATCACATACAGAGGCTTAAGGAACATAAAGGAAAGGCTAGGGAGCAGAGGGAGACTCTGGGACCAGACATGGAAGACAGAAACGTGTCCTTGCTTTGGGGACATCCCTGGCTCTCTGTGGATCTCTTCTGTCCCTGGAATTGGACCATGAGAGACAGACGGGAGCATTGTTTAGAGCACAGGGCTTTCCTTGCAGGTTAGGTGGTGGGTGGGGTTAAGCACCACACACAGTTCCCAGCTATGCACCTGTAGCTTCCCTCCGCAGCTGATATTTCAGTTCTGTGTTGGCTTCCTACGATAGCTCCCACCTCAACCCAGGTGGCATCAGTTCAAGAAATCTGAGGACACTAATATGAGCATACGCCAAGCGAGCTGGGAGGTAACCGAGGGTGAGAGCTGAGCCAGCACAGTAGGAGGCGGGATGGGATGACTCCCCTGTAAGGCTGTGGGCTCATTAAGCCATCCAGCAGGTCTCTGCTGAGCCCAGACTCACTGGGGACATCAGCCGAGAGGAGCTCTGCCCTCCTCTGACACTGAAGAGCCTGTGGCAGCTCAGAGTCCTGAAGAAGCCTCTGCTCTCTTTCCACGATGGCTAGGAGCCGGGGTGTCTTCGAATCATGTTACATGGAGAAGCCTCGCTGTGCCACAGTCTTCGTATCC
Organism: Apodemus sylvaticus; assembly: GCF_947179515.1. Classification (NCBI taxonomy): domain Eukaryota; kingdom Metazoa; phylum Chordata; class Mammalia; order Rodentia; family Muridae; genus Apodemus; species Apodemus sylvaticus. Next base: position 4,237,233 of record NC_067492.1, on the reverse strand, counting down.
ATGTTCATTCCGTGTAGGACTGTGCCCACTAGACAGGTCCAGCCTTCAGTTTACTGGTGCATGTGGTAGGATGCTGGAGGGCCCTGCCAACCACCCAAGGACAGGGTGCCTTACTGCCTTCCTTATGCAGTCCAGCATGAGGAGGCTGTGAGGGTCAGAGGGCTGGGTTAGTACAAAGACAGAGAAAGGCAAAGCTAAGTTCTCACTGTGCCCTTGATCTCTGAACTGTGTTCTGCCTGTGCCATGCTGGGAAGAGCCCTGCAGGGACTTTCCCACGGAGGAGGGTGGGATGTGGCAGAAGGGGAGAACTGGGAGAAACAGGACGGTACCTGAGGCTTCGTCCATGCCGAGTGAGCATTTTCCCTGGCCCCATGTGGCGTTTCTAAATTAGATTGTATTTTATACTTCCAGCACAGTTTAGTTTGGGCTATGTGCCAGGTGTCCATAGCCAGGGTGGTCACGGCTAAAGCACTCACAAGTACAGGCTTGATAGTTGCAACTTGGATGGAGGGGAAAAACAGGCCCCAACAGATCCTAGTCGAAGCAGAAATCTACATTAGGGATTCCATCCCTCTGAGCGCCCGGATGACCTGTGGCGGGGGTGGGGTGGGTGGGAGGGAGGGAGCTTTGTACAGTCTCACTAACTACGTTAGACCTGAGCACGTCCATTTCTCCACACCTGCACCAATGCATGTCTGTTACTTGAAGGGCTGGCAGCGGTGATCCAGAAGCCCCACTTGAGGGACAGCCGAGGACAACCGCCCAGGATAGCCCGCCTGCACCCATCACCAGGCGGGACTGGCTTATTCGAGAGAGACAGCAACTGCAGGTGAGCGGAACTGAATCTTCCAGAGAGGGAGCGGACCCTTTCTTCCCCAGTGAGGGGGCCTTTGCTTCACTGCAGCACAAGGACTCAAAGCGGAGGTGGTGGAGCGGCCATTCCTTTCGCACATGGCGGGCTTGCAGCCGCACAGCATTATGGGAGTCAGGACCTTTGGCTCTGCTCTCCGTTGGCGCGGAAGTTGGTGTGTTTGGGATTGCTTTGTGGGAATTCCTACCATGGTGGACTCTGGGAAACAACTGTTAAGGGACATGGTTTTAAGTCTAGCCTGGGTATGAGGAGGCATCTGTAATGACCAGGAGGTATTATGCAGAGACCATGCTTGGCTCATCCGTAGTGGCGACATCTGGCCAGGAAGTGTCCAGGGTTAGAACTCTGAATGAGGCCAGGCAGTGGTGGTGCAGGCCTGTAATCCCAGCACTTGGGAGGCAGAGGCAGGTGGATTTCTTAGTTCGAGGCCAGCCTGGTCTACAAAGTGAGTTCCAGGACAGCCAGGGCTATACAGAGAAACCCTGTTTTGGAAAACAAAAACAAAAACAAAAACAAAAACAAAAACGAGAGAGAGAGAGAGAGAAAGGGAGGGAGGGAGAGGAAGAAGGAGGGAGGGAAAAAGAGAAAGGGAGGGAGGGAGGGAGGGAGGGAGAGAGAGAGAGAGAGAGAGAGAGAGAGAGAGAGAGAGAGAGAACTCTGAGGCCCCAGGGTGAGACAGGCAGGGACAGAGAGGCGGTGGGCTGGGGCTGCTTGAGCCTGGAGCCTGGAGCAGGAACTGGGTCCTGTGAAGCCAGCAGCACCAGGGATTCGTGGGAAGAGTTTCAGCGGACAGTGGAAACGGCAGCCAATGTGGTTCTTAACATCCACATGCATGCATACCCACAGGCTCTCACACGCCTGCAGACATGTACACACCACACACATACATGAAAATGGAAAATAAATTAACACACACACACACACACACACACACGAGAATGAAAAAAAAATCAAAAGAAGAAGATGTCGGATCGTTAGGGAAAACAGTCTTGCAGTTCCCCAAACACTTGAAAATAGAGTTCTTAGCAGCCAGCAGCCAATCCCACTGTTGGTACACACCTGAAAGGAAAGCCCAGGCCGGATGAGATCAGGTCACTAGAGCTGATGGCAGCCCAAGAGGCCATCACTGGATAGAGAAGCAAAATGTGTTCTGGCTGCAAAGGTCTGAGGCTCAGCTTACTCAGGAAGAACATTGTGCTGCAGGACATGGTGAAGGTGAATGTCCAGGACGTTGTATTATGCGGCATGAGACAGTTGTGGAAGATAGATACTGTAATAGTCTACTTGGACCAGATCCCCAGAGGGGGAAAGGAGGTGGGGGTGGGGTGAGATGGTGGAGTGGGGCATGATGGTGGGGTGGGTAGTGGGTCGGATATGAGGGTGGGGTGGAGTGAGGAGTGGGTGGGGCATGAGGGTGGGGTGGGGAGTGGGTCGGGTATGAGAGTGGGGGTGGGGTACAAATGGGGACAAGGATAGGGTGGCAGGGGACAGAGAATTAGTATTTAATGGGATGGAGTTTTGTGGTTGGATGGGGAGTTTGCTTGCATGGTTTGTGTGTCCGCCGAATGTTACTGAACTGAGCATATAAAATGGCAGACATGATAAATCTTATGTTTCATTTACTATAGCTTAGGGCAACTTGAGCTTGTCTTCCCAGTATGGGGAGGCTGAGGCAAAAGTATTGCTGTAGGATCAAGCCTGGGCTACAGGATGAGTCCTGGGCTAGCTCCGGCTACTAAGTGAAATGCTGTCTCTGAGAAACAAAAACAAAACAAATAAACAAAAAAGTCAGGGAGGGGGTGGGTGGGTGGTGGGTGGTGTGTGGGTAGTGGGTGGGTGGTGGGTGGGTGGGGGGTGGGTGGGTGGTGGGTGGTGTGGATCTCAAGGGCAGACACAGAGCCGCTGGGTCTTATTGAGCACGCAGAGGCTGCGGGCCAGCAGGAAGTTCTGGGTGGGAGTGTTTGAGCTCATCCCTGTCCTCTGGGACTGCAGGTGGGTGCAGGAGGTATTAGCTGTGGAGAATCTGCTCTGTGGGTGGAGAGAACATTCGGGAGATAGGGAGATATCAGGAATTAAGCTGTGCTCTTATCAGCTAGGAACAGCGAGGGAACAGGGGCGTGTCCCTCAGCGGAGCCTGGTGCTGTATTCAGACTCCTACGCAGCGAGATGGCTATCTGCCCAGCCCCGAGCACACGCTGTTCAGTCACCTGCTGCTTATTTATTCGTTGGCCTGGAGACAGATAATAGTTATGGATTAATGTAGATTCTGGGTCAATTAGTGGAAATTACATGTGTGTTTGGATGTGGGCACATGTGTGTGAACATACATGTATGTGGAGGACAGACGTTGATGTTGGATAGCTACCCCAATCTCCCTTCACCTTATTTTTAACACGGAGTCTCTCTGTGAATCTGGATTTTACTGACTAGGCTAGACTGGCTGGCCGGCAAGTCCCCAGGGTCCTCCTGTCTCTGCACCCCTACCCTAAGCTGGGGTTACAGACTCATTCTGTGGGACCCCAGCTTTTGCGTGGGTTCCGGGGAATCAGAGGCAGCTCCTCATGCGTGCGTGGCAAGCACTTGACTGACAGAGTCACCTCGCTGATCCTGGGAGCTAAACTGTCCGACGTTCTACAGGACATCAGACTCCACGACCTGACAGCAACTTGTTCTCTCAAACCTGTTGGTGACACAGCCAAGGCCCCTGTCTTTCTGTGCATCCTACATTCTTGTGTTTGGCGACAGGGTTCTCTCCTCCTGGCTCACAGCTGGCGTCTCGGTGTGGGGCATGAGCTGTTAGCACCCACACTTGCCCACCAGAAGGGAAGCCAGCGATACACCAGTCACTGGGTTTTATCAAATCAAAACCTTGGCCCGCACCTGTCCATATTTAATGCTTGGGAGGAAGGCGATGTTTTTCTTCCTGCCTGCTCATCAAAAACATAAAGCTGGCGTGATTTTTCCAGTTCAGCAAACTTCTGGAATTTGCCTGCCTCAGAAGGGTGGGGTAGGTGGGCTTGGAGACTGCGGCGCATATGGGCCCCCTATCATTTAGCCGCTCTCCTTGTCAGCAGAGCAGGGTTAATGGCTGAAATCTGTTCCCCCTCTCTCTGCAGAAGGAAATGGAAGCTCTCCAAGCAAGGATGTCTGCGCTGGAGGCAGAGGAACGGAGGCGGCGGAGCCAAGAGTTGGAGGAGCAGGAGACGCTGCTCCATTGGCAGGGCTGTGACCTGATGGCACTGGTGGCCCAGATGTCCCCAGGCCAGCTGCAGGAGGTCAACAAGGCCTTGGGAGAGACCCTGACCTCTGCCAGCCAGGCTGCCTTCCCCGTGGAGCCACCCGAAAGCCTCAGGAGGTACTGGCGACTTTCCGAGTTTCCAGCTTTACCTCTTTCACCCGGTTATTGAGGTGGCTTTACTGTCCCTTGTCCCCAGGTCCTTCTCAGGCATTCTGTTTGCTAAGTGGAAGGGGTGGAGGTATTTTGATGTTACATTGCCTTCAGGGTCAGCCATGCGCCCGGGAGTTATCTGGTATTCAGTCCACCTAATCCCTAACTGTCAGTGATGTCCCTTCTCCAAGAGGCCGTTTCCACCATTCTAAGGGGCTGGCTTGTTTCTCCTTCCCTCTCTCCCTCCCTCCCTCCCTCACTCCCCTCTTACGTTGGGATTCAATTAGATAGAGATAGTGATACTGGCTTTTGCTGAAGATAAGCATCTGGAGACACAGATTCCACTTCTATTCAAGGGATAGGACTTGACATTGAAAGACTGTGCCCTGGGCTGCGGTGATACTCGGCTAGAAAAAGTATTATTGCACAAGCATGGGGACCTGAGTTTGGATCTCTAGAAGCCGTGTAAAACTCTGGGTGCAGGGATACATACATACCTTTAACCTCCTTTCTGGGGCCGCAGACTCAGGAAGATCTCTAAGGTTTGCTGGCCAGCCAGCTTAGCTCTAGGTTCAGTGACCCTATGAGTGTGATTGAGGGACATGCCCGATCTCTCTCTCTGGCTTGTGTGTGTGTGCATGTGTATGTACATATGCACAAGCAAAAAATAATCTCCTAAACAAAGGACAACTTAAGCAGTGTTTTCACAGACTGGGGTGAATGGGATGAATGAGTGACCTTGGGCTGCTGCTTGTTGGTGGCTAAGCCATCACCGTATGACTGGTGCCTTCACTCCGTGGGTTGCATCTGCCTTCCTGTCTGTTTTCCAGATAGTGAATATTAGGAAAGCTAATAATTAAAAGAGAAGTTTACAATTTGCCCAACGACTTAACAGGAAAGAAAAATGTGCTCAGGATTTTCAAACCTGGTGTCTCACCTATCACAATGTGAGTCTTTCCTGTGTTTTACATGGGGCGGGGCTTATGAAATACACATCTACACATCTACTAGGATGTTAGCTATTGATTGATTGATTGACTTGAGATAGGGTTTCACTGTGTAGGTAGCTCAGGCTGGTCTGATCTTCCCAGTGCTCTTCAGAGGTTCAGATCTCATTTTGGAGACATGGGGAATACACTCTACGTACGTGGGAAGAAGTGCTCGTGGAGGGCAGGGAGGATGCCCGGTGGGGGCTGAGGGCTCTGCTGGGTCACTCTGCACCCTGCCTGTGGGGATGTGCATTTTATGATCTCTGGATGAACTGAGAGACTGACAATGGAACCATTTAGTCTCAGCTAGCCTCAGACTTGTGCCAGTCCTCCGGTTCCAGTCTCCTCAGTTCTGGGATTCATCACTACACCTGGCTATATCAGCCTGGCGACTTTTATCGTTCACACACTAGACAGCATCAATGGAAACCAGCTGTAGACTCGAGGTGCTTTCTGGCCCCAAGCAGGTGGACCATGCCAGAACTTACCCAGGAGCTTGCTGAGAACAGGGTCATCCCAGCATGCTACTCAGGGACCTGTGCTGGCCTGAGGCCTGATGGGCATTAACTACTCTAAAAAATATTCTCTGAGAGTCTGAGAGATTCATAATGCACAGGGTGTGTTTTGATCATAGCTACCTCTCACCTGTCCCCTCCAAGTCCTCAACAACAACAACAACTCCCCCACACTAAATCCCCTAAGTTCTGTCTGCATACATGTGGGCACAGGGTCGTCCACAGGAGCAGGCCAACCTGAGAGAGACCTCACCCCTGAGGAAACCATCTCCCCTCTGGCACCCATCATTGTAGCAGCTCAAAGGAGACAACATTTAAGGCCCAGGAGGGTCAGGATGTCCCAAGCCAGGAAGTTGACAGGACACAGAAACACAGAAGCCACATGAAATGTCAGACTTGTTATAGAGAAAGGGCGACAGACAATGTTGAGGCTGTCAAGAAAACAGATCCCTCATTCACGGTTGGCGGAAGGGCAGGCTGGTGCAGCCGCTGTGGAGATCAATGTGGAGGCTTCTTGAGAAACTAAATATGGAAAGCCCAAACAACCCAGCAATATTTCCTTCCAGGCATTGACCCAAGAGACTGCTTCCTACCACAGGGATACACATGCATGATCACTGTGGCTCTGCCGGGTAATGAGCCCGGGGAACCTCGATAATGGGCTTTTATTTGGCTGTGTACTGGCTGGTTTTGTGTCAACTTGACACAAGCTGGAGTTATCACAGAGAAAGGAGCTTCAGGTGAGGAAATGCCTCCATGAGATCCAGCTGTGGGCCATTTTCTCAATTAGTGATCAAGGGTGGGAGGGCCCCTTGTGGGTGGTGCCATCCCTGGGCTGGTAGTCTTGGGTTCTATAAGAGAGCAGGCTGAGCAAGCCAGGGGAAGCAAGCCAGTAAGGAACATCCCTCCATGGCCTCTGCATCAGCTCCTGCTTCCTGACCTGCTTGAGTTCCAGTCCTAACTTCCTTTAGTGATGAACAGCAGTGTGGAAGTGTAAGGGAAATAAACCCTTTCCTCCCCAACTTGCTTCTTGGCCATGATGTTTCCTGCAGGAATAAAAATCCTGACTAAAGACTGTAGAGGAAAATGAAATTTCAGAATGTGTAGGGAAGTAGAAGGAACTGGGAACGGTATGTTAAGTGATGCCCCAGAAAGTCCTCTCTTGTGTGTGCATCCTAGCATCTGATTTCCATATATGTGTATTTATGTGGGAGTGAGGTCATAGGCCAGGAAGCCGGGAAGGGGTGTGTCAAAGGTAAGGCAATGCATATAACACGGGAGAGGTGATCGTCTCTTAGGGTGGTAGATTTGTTAAATATGAGCAGCAGCAGTGTGGCAGGGGCTTGGAGGAGAGCTTGGGCCCTGGTGGCAGCATGTGTCCACCTTAGGAAGGTGGGTCATCACACAGTCAATTAACAGTCTGCAGCTCAGACCTGCAGCCAGGCTGAGGCTAATAATTCTTGAGTGGCAGGGGGGGGGGGAGGGGAGGGGCCCTGCTTTCCAAGGAAGGAGTGTGTGAGCTGAGGAGGTGAGGGGCAGGAGTATATTTAGTTAAGGTACCCTTTACAGGCTGGGCACATGCCTTCTTTAGCTTTCTGGTATCTTGGAGTCTGGGATCCCAGTCCTGTAGACTTCGTTGGGGAAATGAGAATTGTAGTGCCTGCTGCTCTCCAGGAACCAGGGCATGGGGGTGGGGGGGATGGAAATGGGAGTGTGGGGGAGCGAGGGTTCCAGTAGTGAGTGTTGGGTTGAGGGTAACATTGAGAGTCTTACTGGAATTGTTAGAGTCAAAGTGTGGGTCTTGGCAGCCATAACGGACTAATTAAGCTGAGTCACCTGTCCTCAGTAGGGTAGATAGAGGGACAGGAATCCCCAAAGCAGAGAGAGATTTATTCAGTGTGAGCTGTTGAAAGAACAGTGAGGTCCAATGACCCCCCAAGTCGATTGTGAGGGTCCTAAGAGGAGGAGATTTGGTCTTACAGAGGGCATGGGTGGCCACAGCTAAGCAGTGCTGGTCAAGGTGGCCATCACTGACGTCCTCTCAGCTCCAGTCTGCCCTGCACAGTAGTCTAACAAGGTCTCAGAACCAGTGCTGGCAAGATGGCTCAGTGGTTAAGAGCACTGACTGCTCTTCCAGAGGTCCTGAGTTCAATTCCCAGCAACCACATGGTGACTCACAAACATCTGTAATGAGATTTAATGTCCTCTTCTGGGGTGTCTGAAGACAGCTACAGTGTACTCACATACATAAAAAAAAATAAATAAAAACAACAACAAAAAAGATGTCAGAACCATGTGACATCTCTCTAAGGGACAAATTCCCTCTGGATGGTCTCAGGATGGCTCTGGCCTTTCCTTCTCCCAGCGTGAGGCTCCTAGACAAAATCTGATGGCCATAGGAAGGGAACTACGTGCCTCTTTGGGGATGTCTTCATTCCTGCTGGTGTTTACAAGATGGGGGCGGGGGTAAGGACTGGGGCAGGGAGGAACAAGCAAAGCTAAGTGTGTCTGAAAACACCACATGCTAATTAAAAATGAAAATCAAACAAGAGTGAGGGTCCTGCCTGGAATCGCAACCCCTGGGCTTCAAAACAAGCTCCAACTCGTCTTAAAATGTTTTTGAAAAATACTATTTTATTTAATTTATATAAATGTTCTACCTGCCTGTATATCTGTGCACTACATGCATACCTGATGCCCACAGAGGTCAGAAGAGGGCATCGGAACTGGAGTTACAGGCAGTGGCGAGCCACCATGTGAGTGTCCTTAGCTGGAGTCATCCTTGTCCAGCCTTGGTAGTTGTCTTTTGTCTCACAAGCCCTCCTCTGATGCAAGGGGCTGGAAGCACCCCGAGGCTACTCCATCCCAGACAGTAGCTAGCGCTGCAGGTCGTGCGGCTGGGCTGTGAGGGTGAGCAGGCTGGTGAGGCATGAGGAAGGCGGGGACAGAGGAGCATGGCTTCAGGTGAGGAAGTGCCTCCAGTTTCCACTCCTTCCCGAGGGCTGCATCTCTGCATAGGGGTCCCGCCTATCTGGCATACGAGGGGGAGGGGTGGATGATTCAAGCTCATTGCTCTCCAGTGCTGCCAGCTGTATCCCCCAAACCCCCTCCCGCCCCGCCCCTCCGGCTGTGCTTCACACTCCAGGGGAGGGCAGCCTGGGACCTCGGCTAGCAAACATCTGGCTCCCTGCATAGCTCGCTGAGGGTAATTGTAGTAATAACAGCAGCAGGCGGGTGCAAGGCTTTCTGGCGCTCTTCAGGGATGCTTGGCTGCTCATGGTGGCCTGTGGTTGGGTCCTTCATCACTCAACTCCTGGGACTTCTCATGCTTCGTGTGAAATGTGTTCTGGCGGCTCATGGATGACCCGTCTCTTGGTTGTGCATTTGGAAGAAACATGTCGCATCTTTTTTTTTTTTTTTTTTAACAAACTGTTGGCGTAAACTGTGAAACACTCCGATCCCTGCTTCTAGCAAATCTGGCTGGCTTTCACTTGGAGGGTCTGGATGCTTGTAGCGCAGCTGGGCTGCAGAGGGTGCCGGGAAGGCAGAAGCCAGGCCTGCTGTGCCTCCTTCCTCTTTAGCAGGCTGACCAGGGGCTCTGCAGTGAAATAGTGGCCTTGGGGATCACAGTGAAGTCAGGGTCCCACAACTGGGCCAGGGCTTCCTGCAAGTGAGATTTGAATTAGCAGAAGCCAGCAGGTCACAACTGACTGTACACAAAACTCATCATCTCTGTCCTTCAAATACACACCACATTAGAGTGGAGAGACCCAGGGAGACAGCAAGGGTGGCATTGGAAGACAGGCTCCCGAATTAGGGAGCTGTGGCAGAGAATCCTCAAGATGGGTGAGTGGAAGCAGTCAGGGTGAGACCTTGTGTTAGGACTGTACCCAGGAGATGAGGGTAGGTGGTACCGACCTACCAAGCAGGGCAGTACAGCAGGGGACCCTCAGGCAGGGAGCAGTCTCCAGCATGCACCCCCATTTCTAGGGCCAGTTGCTGTTTAACTTTCACTTCTGAGCTCCGTTTGTGGTCCCTGCCGGGGAACCTGCCTGGTCTGACAGGGACAGTGGGTTCTCTTCCTGGGCCCCAAAGCACCTGACGTCACCTGGAGGAATATGAGGCTTCTTGATGCCAGGACTATGGTGGAAGAGCCTCTTCCTCTTTCCAGCCTTCTCTTCCTCCCTCCCCCATCTCTCCCACTATTTCTTTCTCCTTTTCCCCTTCTCTCTCTCCTTCCCCTTTCTCCCTCCTTCCCTGCCCTTTGTTTCTCCCTCTTTCCCTCTTTCCTCCCTCATTTCCTCAACACTTCACTCTCTAAGAACTCTTGAGGTGGGTGAAAATATGCCAAGAAAGTACGTGGTGAGCACACATTCGCCTCCAGGGATGTCAGAATCATGAGGTCACCGTCCTTTAGCACCTGGGGCCACTGTAATAACCTTTCCATTGCTGTGGTCAAACTACAAAGGCAACTTCGAGGGAAATCAGGGCTTACAGTTTCAGAAGGATAGCGTCTACCATGGCGGGGAAGACCTGGCAATAGGCAGGAGCAGGAAGCTGGCTGGTCGCCTTTCAGCCAGGCACAGGAAACGGAGAAGGAGAACAGGAAGTAGGGCGGGGCCACACCTCCTCAAAGCCCACAGGTAGGGATGCACTTCCCCCAGCAAGGCTCGGTTTTCTATACTTTCCAAAAAAGCAGGGAGTCAGGGAAGAGGGGTGGAGGGAGAGGTGGAGAAATAAAACATAGGTTAATCAAGAGACCAGGCTCCCCTGTGAGCAACCGAGGGAACCCAGACCTTCCGTCCGGCTCTGCCGCTCTGATGCTGCTGGCCAATCGGCAGCCATGGAGGCAGCCTTTGGAGCCTGGGATCTTCAGTGGCCTCTGGGGAAGGGTTCATCTGATCAGAGATGCCTGTTTTTCTGCTGGAGGATTCCTCCAGACTCTATACTTCCCCAGAGCTTCTGCTTAAGGATTGAAGGAAAGTTCAGGTCATCATTAACAGCTGAACATTTCTCGAGGTGATAATGACGGAAAACTGGAAAAAAGCAATCAGCCAGAAGAGAGAATTTTAATGTAACTCTGTGCATCCAAGTTGCTGGAGAAATAAAAAGACCTGGTTGAACTGACACGTGGAGGATCTGGAAAAGCTAAAATAAACAAACAAACAAATAAATAACCAAGTTAATTGTGTGTGTGTGTGCGGAAAGGCTTACCGTGCAATCATGAGGAACTGAGTTCAGATCCCCGGCTCTCCTGTAAAAGTGTCTCCCTAGCATCTCAGCGCTAGAGAGGCAGAGACAGCAGAGCCCTCGGGACTCACTGGCCAACTAGCCTAGCCAAGTTGGAGGAATTTAGAATCAATGAGGGACTGTCCCCAAAAATGAGATGAACAGTGATTGGGGAAGACACTTGATGTCAAACGTCTGGCTTCTACAGGCATCTGCACACACGTGCACACACACAAATACTGTACACACACCACACTTACACACTCACAAAGGAAATAAAGCTCTGATTTTGGTGGATGTGGATATAGCTACAGCCATATCTTGAGAAGTATAGAACAGTTTACTAGTGTGACGGTAGGCACAGAGATACAGCATGGGTATGTGTAGCTATAGCTACATGTATATATGTGTATGCCTATGTTTGTGAGGCGTGTGTACCTATGGCTATAAGTATGTGTGTGTATGCTTATGTCTGTGTATCTTTGTACATTTTTATATATGCGTGCATATGTGCATGTATATGAACATATGGGTGGTCATATATATGAGCATGTGTGTATACATGTGTGTATGTGTGTGTGTGCATGTGTATACATGGGTGTGTGTGCACTTTCTTACTCAAACTATCAAATTCAGAGAGTTTAGAAAATCCAGTAAGTTAGGCATTTACTAGGTGCCTCTAGCCCAGGAAACTTGCAGGAGGAGGTGGGAGACCTATGTGCATTGCCTCACTCCCCGATTCATTATACTTTCAGGAGAGCTTATGTGTAGTTGAATCTTATTAAAGAGAATTCATGACCCAGTTCTGACAAGATAGAGTCTGGAGGATTTCTGGGGGTTCAAGGTCAGTCTGATCTACATAGTAGGTTTCAGATCAGCCAGGGCTACATAGTGAAATTCTGTCTCAAAAAAATAAGTCAGATACATAAGAAAGAAAAAGCAGGTCATGGTTTTATAATACAATATCCTAGCCCTACTTGGCTGTGTTGGCAACACTGGGTTTTATGAATAAACCTCAGGCTAAAATAGTGTGGCATCCTAGCTCAAGTTTGGATGCAAAGGCGCTAGAGTTCAGAGAACCAGAAAGGAGGTGGACCAAAAAGGTTCTTCAAAAGCCAGAGGAAGCATTTACAACAGTGGTTCTCAACCTTCCTGATGCTGTGACCTTCAATTCAGCTCCTCATGCTGTGGTGACTCTGACCATAAAATTGTTTTGTTGCTACTTCATAACTGTAATTCCATTACCATTATGAATCATAGCATAAATATCTGATATGTGACCCCAAAGGGGTTATGACCCACAGGTTCGCTGATCTAGAGGAGGCTCAAGAGTCCTGTATTTCCCTGCTTGGTTCACTGTGGCCCTTTTATTTCTTCTTCACTGGCTAGCAAGGCAGACCTAAGCAGGATGTTTCTCTCTAGTTAAAGTGTGTGTACCTGACTTCCATCAGAGCTCTGTGAAGTATGAGCTGCTGTTACACAGGCATGCTGGGTGTCCAGGTGATGTGTTAGGAGATCTTTCCCTCCTTCACTCAACAGCTTTACCCATCGCTGGCAGCACAGACCTGTGTGTCTTCTGTTTGTCCTTACTGTCAGCAGTAAGGCTGCCCTGCCACCCAAGTGGATAGAGGGACACACTCACCAAAAGCTGCCACATGGGCACTGAACACCTGCCTCTTAGCATGTGTCTCTGACCACTATACCACACTGCCCTTCCCAGGAGCACAGATGTCAGCTAAGCAGCCTTTGACAAGACTGTAAGGAACAGTCCTGATGTGTGTATCCACCCTGTCTTGCCTCAGTGATCTATCTCAGGTCTGGAGGAATTCAGGGTACTTCTGTCACCCATGCCCCACAGACCTGCTGGTGACGTGTGACGTTATCCGCAGTGAGGTCATACTGTTTTGGGACGGAAAAGGTCAAGTGGGTTGAGTCCTCGTTCCCTCTGTGCTTAGTGTCGCCGCCCCTAGGCCCTTCCTGTTATTCCCGGTATGCTTTGAGAACAGTCTCATTTTTTTTTTAAAAAGATTTATTTAGGTTTTATTCATACGAATGAACACTGTTGCTGTTTTCAGACACCCCAGAAGAGGGAGCCAGATCTCATTAGGATGTTGTGAGGCACCATGTGGTTGCTGGGAATTGAACTCAGGACCTTCGGAAGAGCAGTCAGTGCTCTTAACCGCTGAGCCATCTCTCCAGCCCTCATTCTTAAACTAAATTCTGCTAAATAAGGAAGGTTGTGGAATTGTGGCATGGGGAGGAAAAAAGAGAGAGACAGAAAAGACTCGGAGCAGGGACATTATACTCCCTGTGGCTTTGTACGAAAGTCAGACTTCTGCACAGGCAGCTCTGGGGATAAAGCTGTGTGCTGGGGCGACAGAGTCTGTGTGGTAGGACCACTGCACAGAAAAACAACCCTCCCCTCCCTCCCCTGCCTTCCTTCCTTCTCTCTTCCTCCTGCATTCCTCTTCTCTTCCTTCTCCCTCTGTCCCTTCCTCCCTCTCTTCCTCCCTTTCTCCCTCTCTCTCTCTCCCTCTCCCTTGTTAAGCTAATGTGCAGGATCCGAATAACACATAGGTTAATCTTACTGGAAGCTGAGGATCCCACGTGTATGCATTTACTTCCCTTCAACAACAGCAGAGATGGAGGGGGCCCCTCTTTCTTCTCCCCTCCCCTCCCAGGCTCCCCTCTCTCCCCCTTCCTCCCCTCCTTTCTTCTCCTCCATGTGTGCATGATTGTGTGTGTGAAGATAGGTGTATATGTGTGTGGGTGCTCACGCACGTGTGTATGTGTGCATGGGGAGGCCAGGGGGTCAATCTCAGGTGCATGTGCAGGCCAGGGGTCAATCCCAGGTTTCTTCCACCATAGTTTTCCACCTTGCTTTGTGAGACCAGGCACCTCACCAAACCTGAAGCACATACCACCACACCTAGCTTTTTAAAAAATCTTATTTTATTTTAAATTTTACCTTGCACATATGGGTGTTTGCATGCATGAATATTTACACACAACATACATGCCATGCCCATGGGAGCCTGAAGAGGGCATCGGATCCCCCTGGATCTGGATTTGGATGTAGACGTAGACGTAGACGTAGACATAGACGTAGACGTAGATGATGTAGATGTAGATGAGGATGTAGATGTAGATGTTGCTGTAGACGTAGATGTAGACATAGACGTAGACGTAGACGTAGACGTAGACGTAGATGTAGATGTAGACGTAGACGTAGATGATGTAGATGTAGATGAGGATGTAGATGTAGATGTAGCTGTAGACGTAGACGTAGACGTAGACGTAGATGATGTAGATGTAGATGAGGATGTAGATGTAGATGTTGCTGTAGACGTAGATGTAGACGTAGACGTAGACGTAGACGTAGACGTAGATGTAGACGTAGACGTAGATGATGTAGATGTAGATGAGGATGTAGATGTAGACGTAGATGTAGACGTAGACGTAGACGTAGATGTAGCTGTGAGCTGCCATATGGATGCTGGGGAGTGAACCTGGGTCCTCCGGAAGAACAACCAGTCCTCTTAACCGCTGAGCCATCTTTCCAGCCCCATGGCTTTTGTAAACACCTGGTTGTGGGAGTGAAACTCAGGTTCTCCTGCTTTGCCAGCCGAGACGTTCCCCAGCCCTTGACTCTGCTCCTCCTAGACAGATGTGAATGAAGAGGTTCCTGTCTATAAAAGATGTCAGCTGGGAACTGCTTCTGAGTCTCTGCAGTGCCCTTTGCTCTGGAGGATAGTTCACGGTTCATTTGTTGATGGACAGAAGATCTCGCATAGCCTGGCTGGGCCTCAGCTGTGCTACGAAGCCAAGGATGGACTTGAACTTCTGATCCCCCTTCTTCCACCATCCAGGGGCTGGGATTACAGGCAAGCGTCACCACGCCCAGATCTGAGGGGACAGTTCTCATTTGTCATCATCAATTTGTTATCTTAGTGAAACACAGGACAAGCTTTGTTACTGACATTCATGGAACTCCTGTCAACGTGTAACTGGTGTAATGTATTTTCGACTGGTATCCCTGCTCCTGGGGACTGTCGTGTGGGCTTGTAGCACCAAATGTGGGCAGAGTTAGCGTGGCTCACCGTACTTCAGATGCTCCAGTCCTGTTAGACCAGATCCTCTGTTATCTCTGTTGCACTTTGGGTTCTGTGAAATGATACCGTCTCAGAGAGTCTTACTACTAAAAATAGCTTAAAAACTGCTGGTGTGATGTACGTGGATGATTCATAGTCTCTCCCGCCCCCGCTGCTTCCATTCTGTGTATCCCCCGGGGATACAAGTAATGTTAATATTAGCCAGAGCAACACATAATTAGGAAAATAAATCTACTGAAAAAAAGTAATATAGCATAAATTAAATAAATTAAATATAAATCAAATCAGATATAAAACAATGCATTCAATTACCCGCATCACTGCCTTGTCCTCTCAGGGAGATGTCTGAGTTGAGGCTCATTTTCCTTCTAGGAGAGGGGCAGAGCAGAGCCCAGAGCGATGAACTGAGCCCAGCCCTGGAAAGGTGGTACCTGGCCTGCTTTTCACTGGGGATGTGGGACGTTTGCTAAAGGCGCTGTCCTTGAGGCCAGCTCAGTTTTAGACTCAGGGAGAAAGCCTGCTGTCTGTTTTAATGTGTAAATCCATGAGCTGATTTCTGAGTGTGTTTGGGAACACTTACACTGTGCTATTAAATGCTCGAAGGTTCTGTTATGTGGAGAGCCACTGAGCTGGAGGGTTCTGGCCGGGATGGAGCTTAGCTGGTACTTGAATAGTAGCAGCAAGCCCTAAGTTTGACCTAGCACCACAAACATTGAGTGCTGTAGTGTACTCTGTAATCCCAGTACTCAGGACACAGACACAAGGGTCAGGGTTGCAAGGTCATTGCAATAGTGTGAATTCAAGGCCACCATGATCTGTGTGAAACCCTGTCCAAACAAAACAAAACAAAACAAAACAAAAACAAAAAAACAAGCCAACAAAATTGTACAATTTGAATGGACTCCCATGAGCCTGGTAGGGGAAGGAAAACCAATTGCTGATCAAGAGTTACAAGTGTGGATTTCAGGCTCCAGAGCCAGTACTGAGTCTCAAACCAAGCCGTGCTTCACAGGTTCCACCACAATCTCTCCAGCAGCCCAAGTGGTCTGTCCTGTCTTGCTCGCCACATAAGCTGATGTCCTGTTAAACAGTATCTTTACACCCTGTTAAAAAGTATCTTGACACCCTGTTAAAAAGTATCTTGACACCCTGTAAAAAAGTATCTTTCATTCTCCCGATGTAATCATAGTCACACAGGCTTACTGCTAAATAAGCTCACCCTTTCTAGTTCTTTCTGAACTCTGGCCGACTGGTTCAGACTCTTCACAGGTGACTGATTCAATCTGGCTTCTCTCAGCTTCTCACTGAATTGCTCTGCTTAACCTCAAACCAACTCTGGCAATTTGTTTACCCTCTGGAGAAAAAGAAGGCAAAGCTACCGCTCCCAGCCATATCCAACCGTTTGCCTTGTGGCAGATGCTGTTACCTACAAGGTTGATACATGAAATCCCCAAACCATCCCATAACGTTTTAAGTAAATTGATGATACGTGTTGGGGTATTCATAGCTGTCCTGGTGGGCTGCAGGTTGGATATGCCTGGGAGGAGGAATTCCGGCTGACAAGACATGCTTGGGAAATATGAAGTATTTGTGTTCTCTCTCATTGAGGCTCAATGCAGAGGTACTGGTATTACTTCAAATTGTTGACAGAGTGGCCCACTCCTTAGGAAGCTGGTTACAGGGCTCAGGACTTCCTGCAACCAGGTGACTCCTCCCAGTATTGCTTTGGGAATACAGACAGATTGGGTTTGCCCTGGCTGGCATGGAATTCTCTACATAGACTACTAGGTTGACTTCAGATTCACACAGACCTACCTACCTGTCTCTGCCTCCCATGTGCTGGGGTACAAATGTGCCCTGCCAGGTCTGTCTCACCTGTCTTTGCAACAGGCCTAGAACGCACCATGTAGGCTTGGCTGGCAGTGAACCACAGGGATCCTCTTGTCTCTACCTCCCCGGTGCTGGGCACAATGTAGACCACTGTGCCTGGATTGTTTGTGTGGGTTCTGGGAGTCAAATTCAGGGTCTTCATGCTTGTGTGTCAATCACTGTCCTGACTGAGCCATTTACCCAGCCCCTGAAGATTTTAATGGTGGCCTAAGTTGAGCATATTTAGAGAGCAGAATCTGTTTCCTAGCTGTGGGTTACTTCCAACATGTCAGCCCAGCCAGGTGTCTCCTTCCTCCTCCTCCTCCTCCTCCTCCCCTTTTCCTTCTCCTTCCTTCCTCCTCTTCTTCCTCCCCTCTTCCTCCTCCCCAGCTCCTCAGGTGACAGACAGCCCCCTTGGCAGTGTCTTATACGTATATCTCTACCTGTGTATGGAAGGAGAAGACCAATACTACTTTCTAATTTCTCTAGCCTCCGGGAAAGGACAAAATCACTGAACCTGGCTATCAGAGAACTCACTGCGCAGGTAAGTCCACCCTCCTCCCATTTTCTTCCAACCTAATTTTGCATCCAGATCACCAAGGGCTTTAGAGGAAGCAGACTTTGTGGAGCTGTCTGCCAGGCTGTGGCAGAGAGGCAGAGCTGGGGAGGGGGAGCAGCAGACTCCAAGGAGGTCTGTTGATGTTAGCCCTGACTCTTCCTCCCCGCTCCGTGCCCTGCCACGTCTGGACTTGAACACTCCATCGCTGGGAGCTGGAGGTTCTGTAGTGGCTGAGGATGCAGGATGAAGGGTTCTGAGTAGAGCCTCTGACCAGGGAGGAATATCAATTAATTTTCATGGCCAGAGACAGGAAGGCTGCAGAGGGGGATGTGGTCAGTCAGTAAGCTGTGTGCCATGCAAACAAATTTCACCCCCAGGGCCCATGTAGCAAGAGTGGGCATTGCAGCACACACCCATAATCCCTGTGTGGGAAGGCAGAGGCAGAAAGATCATTGGGGCTCACTGGCAGCCAGACTACAGGAAACACTGAGTTCTGGGTTCAGTGAGAGACTCAGTCAGAAAAATGTGGAGAGTAACTGAGGAAGACACCCAAAGTTAACCTCTGGTTCCATACATATGCATTCAAACACACACACACACACACATACACACACACACACACACACATGCACACAGACACACACACATATATACACACACATACATGCACATGGACACATACACACACAGTCACACACGTAGACATGCACACACACATATGCGTTCAAACACACACACACAGACACACACATATGCACACATACATGCACATGGACACATACACAGACACACACATACACATGCATGCACACACACAGTCTCACACACACATACACATGCATGCATACACACACAGACACAGACACATGCATGCACACACATATGCACACACAGACACACAGATACACACATGCACATACATACACACATGCACATACATACACACATGCACACAGACACACACATACACATGCACACATGCATACACACATACATGCACATACACATATACAGACATACATGCACATACACACATGGATACAGACACAGACACACACACATACACACACATACAAATACACACATGGCCAGAGAAGAAAGGAAAGCTTGGACCCTTTCTGGAAGCATGCTGAGTGTCTTGTCTTCCACACAACCACGCTGCCACCACTCTGAACTGTTAGGAAGGCTATAGAGTTTATCCCTTTTCTTATTTATTTTTTCTTTTCTTTTTATCTTTTTCTTCCTTTACTTATTTCCAAAGCTGACACCTGACAGTTTTGTTCTAGCCATGTGGTCAAGGGTTTGATGGATTCCTGTCAGCAACCAATAATGTCTATAAAACGACATCAGACTTGGGAAGGCTTGCGATCCACCCCTGTGTTTTCTAGCTGCTCACCCAGGGAAATGAGGCGCGTTTCTTGCCTTGCCTGGCTCAGCCATGGGCTAGGCAGACCATCACCAGAGACCTCGAGGACACTGTGTCTTTCTGAATGCTTTGAGGGCTCTCTGTCTTGTGTGCTGCGATTGCAAAGCACTGAGAAGGAGCAACTCTCAGGCAGGTCTGGAGGGCTGAGGGCCATGCGCCAATATAGCCAGGCTACATTGGGACTCTTCCTAGGGATATATGGTCAACTCCATGCTGTTACATGACAGAAAGAGGGAAAGAGAACAGGAGGACTCTCTGAGATCTTGATGATGATGATGGTGGTGATAATGATGACTTTGAGTGTGTGCACCTAGAGGACCAGGTAGGTGTTATATCCAGGAACACCACCCCCCTCCTTTGGGAGGGTCTCTCAGAGGCCTAGAGCTTACTAGTTAGGCTACACTGGCAGCCAGCTCTGGGATTACAAGTGTGTGCTATGGTGTGCCACTTGTGTGAGTTCTGCAGGCCCAGCCCAGTCTCCATGTTTACAAAGCAAACACTTATACTGACAGAGCTGCCACACCCACATCCCTTTTCTAAGGGCACCGATACTTTCACAACCTTTCACCTTCAGGACCTGGCACTTCCCAGAGCCCCCTCTTGATCCCATTAACATACCAGGGCTGAAGATTTCAGCACATGACATTTTGGGGGACCCAAGCATTCACACCGCGGCACACCCTATCTCCTTAGACATTTATAATCCACTTATAATTACTTCTCTTTTCTGTCAAATTAAAGAGCCTGACTTAGATTTTAAGATGTAAATGTAAAACATCCGTTCATTAATGAGTTCCCTGGGGGCTAATTTTATTTGTAAATAAGAAAGGCATGCAGATTTTTCTGAGGTGGGTATATGCATTCCATTGCATGTACAAGAGCATGGTACGATGTGTGGGAACTGAGACAGAGCCTGGAGGTCTAACCTTAACCCTAACCCCTGTAGATTAGCAAGTGACCCGAGGGGAGAGGCTCAGCTCAACAGTTTTCTTCTTTAGTGCATACACACACATGCACGCTCAACATGCATATGCACACACACATGCACGCTCAACATGCATACACACACATGCATGCTCAACATGCATATGCACACACACATGCACGCTGAACCCCCGATACTCTCAGAGTGAGTTGGGCCTTCCTTCTGCTCATTACATTTCTCCACTCTCATGGGTCACTGAAACCAAAGGTAATTAAGGAATAAACGAGATGGAAATAGTTAGAAATAATTGGGATATCCGGAGACAGGTAGGTATTATATTATATCCAGCAGAGACTGAACAAGTGTGCAATTTAATCAGGAAATTTGGAAAGGCAGCCTCACTTTAATAGTGCAGCTTGAATTACGGGCTTTCTCAGCAGAGGAGAAACTGACCTAATTATGATGAAGCGACACTGTTAACTAAAATCAGAGATACTAGATGAGCCCTGAGAACCCTGGCTGGTGTCACTGAGTTTACCCAGGTCTTTGACGTTCCTGAGGTGGTGGTTGGGGGTGAATAGGATGGGTGGAGCCTGTCACAGGCACTGAACCAACCGAGTCAGGGCCAGAGGAAGGTGCCCCAGACACTTTCTTTAAGTTCTTAGTTCTAACATACTGGACAAGTCTCAGGACCCTTTGAAATCCTTAAGATGGATGACTTGGGCTGTGTAGACAAGCAGCTGGGGTAGGCTTCGGTGCAGGGCCGACCAACTCTGCCCTGAGCTTCAGAAGTGAGGTTGGAAAATCCCAGCCCAGGAGAGAAGGGTGGGGCGCTTTAGGACCGCGTGAGCTCTGCCTTGGTTCTGATGGCTGCTTTGGCTTGATGGCAGCCAAAGGTTTACAATTAGCTGTGTCCCTCGCGATGTAGTCTCCATGCAGACCGACAGCTTTCAGTTTCTGAACGGGATTTCATGTACTTTTATTTGGGCAATAAATAATGATGTTGGGGGCCAGGGTTTACAGTCTGTTTGGACTTTATCAAAGTAAATTCTTTGGTAAAATAACCTGATGAAACTTGGGGAACGAGACTGAGGTTGAAGAGTTTTATTGGTTTTGGGACTCAGAGGAAAACAGGTGGTGTGTGTGAAGTCCAGGTGTGGGGAGTCACTCGGTAACCCCAAGTCTTCCTGGAAGTGACTTGTCTGACTTTCAATCAGACTCTCCAGTGAGTATCTGCCCTCCTGGTTTCTTAGAGTCTTCCAATAAGGAAATTTGGCAGGTTCCTCAGACCTCAATGTCAAAAGCCACATCTTAGTTGACTACCTACTGTGTGCCAGGGCCAGAGTCCTGCTCATGAACATTGTAGACCGATGAGGAGACAGCTGGAGGAGACTGGGGTAAAGGGAGGGACCAGAAAGCAGCAAGGTCCTTTTCCCAGGGGCACAGTACAACAGCTGGCCTGGGGTTGTGGGGTTCTGAGCTCAGACAGGAGCAGGGGAATGCCAAGGCAGAGGCAGACAGTGACAGCTTTGTCTGGCTTATGGCTGCTCTGTGAGCTCACACCAGCCTGTACGGGTCAGGGCTGTGCTGAGGCCACGCCAGTGGCCAGCTCTCTTCCCCTGCCTCCTCCCACTTCTCCCCATCTACCCCATCTCCATCTCTCTCTTCCCTCCTTACTCCTCCCTCCCTGTTTCTCCGTACTGTTCTCTCCCTCCGTTCTGTTCTCCCCTCCCCTCTTCTCGTCTTCCTTCTTGTCCCCTCTTCCTTTCCTGCTTTTCTTCTAACCTGTTGCTCCCTAAAATCTCCTCTCTGCTCGCTCTGCCAATCCACTAAAATACTTAGAGACCCAGCCCCCTCAGACCCCATTCCCCTCTGTCTTCTGGTTGGAAGCAGCAGGCACTGACTCCGGCCGTTTCTCCTGGCAGGTGTGCTCAGGTGAGAAGCTGTGTAGCTCTCTGAGGAGGCGACTCAGTGACCTTGACACCAGGCTGCCTGCCTTGCTGGAAGCCAAGATGCTGGCCCTATCAGGTAACTGCCAAGGCGCTTATATTCACTCGCTGACCAGAGTGTGGCAGTCACACAGCTGCCTGGGAGGCTGAGGCAGGAGGATTACAAATTCAAGGCTTGATCTATGCTGTGAACCCGCCTGAGTGAGTTAGAGAGATGGAGAAGGGAGCTCAAGGGAGAGCTTGTACAGGGCTCCAGGCTTAAGCTCATGGCTACACACACACACACACACACACACACACACAGACATATGCACACACAAACACACTCACATATACATACATATACACACATATACACACCATACATACCACACATACGCATATGCACACACAAACACACTCACATATACATACATATACACACATATACACACCATACATACCACACATACGCATATGCACACACAAACACACTCACATATACATACATATACACATATATACACACCATACATACCACACATACGCATATGCACACACAAACACAGTCACATATACATACATATACACACATATACACATCATACATACCACACATATGCATATACATGCACAAACACTCAAACTCACAATTTAAACATATACATATATACACACACAAACACTCATACACACAAACACACTCTCACACAAACACTCTAGCACACATAAACATATAGACATACACACAAACACACTTACATATACATACACACACAATATACACACCATACATACCACACATATGCATATATACATACAAACACTCACATAAACATACACAGATATACACACATGAACATTCATGCACACACACAGACTCACACATACACAAACACTCTCACACACATAAACATACAGACATATACAAACATACACACAGACACACTCATATATACATACATATACATACATATACACACCAAACATACCACACATACACATATACACGCACAAACACACACACACATAAACATACACACATATACACACACAAACACTCCTCCATACACAAACACACTCACATGCACACATAACACACACACATACACCATGTGGCAGTTATGTTACCAGAGTTCTCAGGCTCACAGCCTGGGTGCTGGTGGCTCTAACAAGGCAGACTCAGCCACCATCTCCAACAGGCCAATTAAGCAGACAAGTAGCATTGAAATGCAGAAGGAGGAGATTTACTCAATGTTACCACAAGAATAAAGGGCACAGTGACCCCTCCTTCATCCTCGGAGCCCTGGCAGGAGGCTTAGGTTTGAATAGAGGGCAGCAGGCTTCCATGAAGGGACATTGTCCTTGGAAGGGACCTGTGGACACCCCGCTGACACAGCTTGTTCTCAAGAGGCCATGCCTTGGATGTGAGTTGTCTACACTAGCTAGGACTTTAGGAAGTGGGCCTGTGGCTCGTGGGCTTTTCCAGCAATGTTGTAAGCTCTGTGTGAAGGCAGCCCGCCATAGGTGACCGCGTGCCAGGCGCTCCTTTCAGAAGTTGGTTATGGGGCTGTGGTTGTATGTCAGTTGGTGGAGTGATTTCTGAGTTCTTTGCCCAGAACCTATGTAAAGAATCTTAAGGAGGTGCCCGCACTCGTAACCCTGCATGGGGAGGGTGGCGACAGATGGAGGCCTGGCCTCGGGGACCAGTCAGCTTCGCTTAGCTACTTAGCTCAGAGCAGTGTGAGACCTTGTCTCAAAAGACAAGGTGGGCAACTCTTGAGGAATGGTCGACCTCTGACCTCAATAACGACATGCCCACAGATTCTCATCCCCCTGTACACTCGGATGACACACACACACACACACACACACACACACGCACACGCACACGCACACGCACACGCACACGCACACACACACACACACCCCGGAGAAGACTGGACTTAGAACATGGCAGCGTCTCAGTTCACACCCTTTGCATGCCAGTGGTTCTTAAACAGATAGGTTTCTGCCAATGCTAGGTAGCTTGGGAACGTAGCATCCAGGGTCTTGCTGTCACTTGGATGCTGTGTTCGCACGTCCTCCCTCGGACTCACCGGTTGATTTGATGTTCATAATCGGGGTGTCAGGCAGGTGTGGGGGTGACCAAGAACCCAGGTGAGTGAGGGGGATCAAGGCTGTGGAGTACATCCCGCAAGTTCTCGAAATAAGCCCAGCAGTGGCAGACAGTGGCTGGAGTCAGACGTCCCGCTGTGTGACGGACGGATCTTTAGCCCAGCTGTGTAGACGACAGCCTTGACGAGATCTCTGAGATTTATAAGCTGCATGAGTGCGCGGCCCACCAGCTTTAGAGGAATCAGAATTTAACGGAAAGGCGTGACGATTACGCGTGTGGGTTTTCAGTGGTGTTTTAAGGAGGAGAGCGGGGCCTGGCGGCTTCTGTTCCTCACAGTTAAACACTAATGCTGCCGCTAACGAGCTGCTCGGTCCCCGGTGCACCCAAGCGTGGCATTTACAACCCTAGAACATGGTGGGTGAGCATGTGGCCTGCCTCGTAACTGCCTCCCGAGCTACTTAGTTGGAGTTATGGCCTCTCTTGCAGAGGGGAGTAGGGGGGAGATGGAATGCAGTTCTGCCTCTGAGTTAGGATTTTGCCTTTCTCAGACAATATGTCTTCCCCTGAGATTCTCTTCGTGGAGCCCAAGGGAAAAAGAGAGTGGGACTCCAGAGGCAGAATCCCCTCACCCTGTCTGTCATCAGGGTTCTGTCTTGAGACGCCCAGGGAAGTCTTCACAATTTCTAGATAAAGATATTTTATGTGTGTGTGTCTGCATTAGGGTGTGTGTGGCCAGAGAAGGATCTTCTTCTTCTTCTTTTTCTTTTCTGGTTTTTTTGAGACAGGGTTTCTTTGTGTAGCCCTGGCTTTCCTGAAACTCACTCTGTAGACCAGGCAGGCCTCAAACTCAGAAATCCACCTGCCTCTGCCTCCCAAGTGCTGGGATTAAAGATATGTGCCACCACCGCCCGGCTACCAGAGAAGATTCTTAAGATGGCTCTTTGGCCACCTGTGTTCTCAGTGGCTGAGGCTTCTGCCCTTGCCCGCAGCCCAGGATCTTTGTAGGGAAGGCCCAAGCTCAGCCTATAGCTTCAGGGTGAGAAACGAGGCGGGAGGCTCTTCACATGCCCCGTGTGCCTGCTCAGTTGAGGGATAATTTGTCTATGTTTTGATGTGATATGAGAGGAACAAAGCATAGCCCTTCCCCCTCCCGTGGGCTCTTGGATCGGAAGGGTCACACACCCTGAGTTGAGATTCTTCAGGAGGAGACCCAGGTGCTCATCAGCACGCTCCATTCCTGGATGACCAGGAAGACTGAGGTGGTGTGCATAAGGCAATCTATGGAGTTTAAAACCAGGTTCTCAGATAATGACCTCTGTCTCAGGAGCATGAGTCAAAATGGCCCCCACTCTCTTGGTAAGAGGGGAGGTAAATACCGTGTTTCAGAGATGCTGAAGAGAACAGGGGAACCGGCCTCGGTGTCAACACACGCTGAGGAGCACGGCGGTGGGATTGGGTAACCTCTTTATTTAAAATGTATTTCTACTTCATTTTATCACTTTAAGACCAGTCTTGCCAAGTAGCCCAGGCTAGCCTAGAACTTACCGTTCTCCTAACTTAACCAAGGTTTTCAGGCTAGTGACAACACGCCTCTCCCAGATAAGTTCTTTTCACTGTTGTCTTAGCAAACCTGTGAAGGTCTCTCTTCAACTGCCTCACTGAAGAGCAGGCAGCTCAGCAGAGGCTGTGTGTCGCTCTACCCCACCCCCACTACCCCCAAGGAAAGGCTGGGGACAGGTCACCTGTGAGACTCCTTCAGGGTTGGCACTGACTTTCTGAGTCTTTGCCAGCCAAGTCCAGCTAGGGTTATGCAACGTGAGTCTTGTCTGTGAGGCTTGGCTGTGAGGTCAAATGCGTGCAAAATAATATCTGGGCCAGGGTAGCAGTGTGTGATGGCTCCAGCTGTTATATCACCTGCCTCTGAGGGAAGCCACCCAAATTCTTTCTATGCTGAACATTCATTTCTCAAACCACACACATCTCCAAGTGCTTGGACCTAGGAAAGTTCTGGGTTTAGTGAATGGCGTCTGGTAGGTATACTTCATCTTAACAGTCACTCCTCAGAGGGCTGGGACACTGCCAGGTTCCCTCTTGTGTTGTCTTATGGGATCCGAGAACACGGGTTTCACTGACAGAATGACATACGCCTGGTGTTCGGCCTGCACCCACGGCGGGTAAATATCTGCAGCGTTTAGTCAGTCTGAAATCAGCCTCTTTAACAAGGGACGGAAGCAGCAGGGTATCTAAGGGGAAGGGTTTGGATAGACGCTTGGGCTGGAAGCCTGCCCCATGGCTTATTCCTGTGCAAGGTATGGAATTCTAGAAGTCAGGATAACAATGTGTATTTCAGTGAACATAAGCACCCGTGAGTTACGCGCTTGGAGAAAGAAACGCTACTGTCAGCTGAACAATGAGGCTGCACCTTCGGCTCAGAGTCCTCATTGTGTGCACTGAAAGAGCTCCTTCACAAGCGGTTCAGCTCGAAGGAGATCACATGCCATTGCTTTGAAAGGATAATACGACGGCTAAGGCTTCCCTCTGGCGCCTTCATCTTCATCGGCAAAGGCTTCCGAGGCATCTGTGGGTGTCAAGCTCCAAGGAGAACGCTTCTCCCAGCTTCCATCCTCTGAGTCGGCAGAGCTGCAGGGCGCGATGTGTTCCTCCGAGCGATGACTTCTGTAGGGTTTTCTGCTAGGCTGGTGCCACCCTTCAAGTTGTTTTTGTTTGTGGTGTGTGTATATGTGTGTGCACATGTTCATGTGTGTGCACGTGGGCACTGGAGATCAATCTCAGATGTTGCTCGGAAGCTTTCAATATTATTATTATTGTTATTATTATTGCTATTGTTGCTTGTTGATGTTGTTACCATTATTATATCTATTTATTTGCTTTTGAGACAAGCTCTTTCAGTAGCTCCTCCTGCCCCACAGCTGGGCAAGCCTGCCTGGTCAGCCAGGCGCAGGGATTCTCCTGCCTCTGTCTCCACCGCTGGGATTACAAAGACTCCAGCAAACCCAGTCTCTCACCTGGATGCTGGGGCTTGAACTCAGCTCCTCACGCTTGTCCAGCAAGTGATTTACTGGCTGAGCCACCATGCCCCAGCCTCAGAACCGACTGCTGTAGGGCTTCCTGCCAGGCTGCTCACCAAGCTTTGCTTTGCATCTTTTGACAGTTTCACACCACGCGCACAGTCTGTTTTGCTGCATGCACTCCCCGGCTCTCCCATCTCCCCGCCTCCACTCCATCTTGACCTTCTCAATGAGTCCTTCCGACTTTCACATCTCTCTTTTTTGTAAAGACCCACTGAGTTTAATTAGAGTTGCTGGCGTGAACATGGGGCTACTGGTGTATTGGTGACTTAACCAGCGGTGACTCGCTTGCAAACATGGTTTTCCTTCTCCAGCATCTGTTAACTTCTAGCGTCTCAGCTAGGGGTGGACTCATGGGGCCACACCTGATGTTCCAAGGCGCAGCCACTACAAGGCCAGTTGGCTTCAGGCTTCCGTGAGATCGGGAAAGAACTCGGTGCACGTGAAGCCAGCCATCTCTATCACCACCCCGAGACTCAAGGACCACGTGAGAAGAGAGGGCAGAAAGGCTATGAGGGGCAGGAGGGGCTGTGAGGGGCAGGAGGGGCCGTGAAATGCTGTCTTCCGACATGACGACGTGACGTGTCTGAGCATTCAGGGAGGGACCTGTAGCACCTGTAGCTGCCTGTACAAGACCGATCCAGATCCAGCCGGTCTGCATTCCACACAGATAGTGGGGGAGCCGGTGACCACACTCAGCCACTGAGAACAACCAGTTCCTCATCTTCTCCTGGATGCTGGCCTCGGATGATGACACCTTTATCTCGGAGGTGTTGCTGTCAAAAGCGGAAGCGTCCTCGAGAGGACAGTACAGGGACTGATCTTCTTTCCAAGCAGGGAAGGTGAAGAAGAGAAGCTGACCCTGTGTCTTTCTTCTTAGAGATGTTTTTCTATTAGGAGATATGAGCTATATACATAATGCGATCATTATGACACGATCATACACTCGTACCATGCTTTTGATTGTGGTCACCGCCCCAGCCCCGTGTCTCTTAGGTCCACATCCATGCTGATCAACCTCTTTCCAAGGAGTCCCCTCTATTTTCATTTCTGCCATCATCATCATCATCATCATCATCATCATCATCAT
The DNA here is from genome assembly GCF_947179515.1 of Apodemus sylvaticus. Lineage (NCBI taxonomy): Eukaryota > Metazoa > Chordata > Mammalia > Rodentia > Muridae > Apodemus > Apodemus sylvaticus. Next base: position 4,209,124 of record NC_067492.1, on the reverse strand, counting down.
CATCGCCCTGAGTATATGTGTGTGTTGCCTGCATGTATGTTTGTGAACCGCATGTGTCCCTCTTGAGGCCAAAAGAGAGTATTTAATTTCCTGGAACTGGAGTTACAGATGGTTATAAGCCATCATGTGGGTGCTGGGACTTGAACCCTGGTCCTCTGTAAGAACAGGCTCTTGACCATTGAGCCGCATTTCCTGTGCCTGCCCTCCCTCCCTCCCTCCCTCCCTTCCTCCCTCCCTCCCTCCCTTCCTCCCTCCCTCCCTCCCTTCCTCCCTCCCCCTGTGAACAGTGAGTAAGGCACTAGGAGCTGCCAAATGTGAATGTGTGGCGTTGATGTCTTCAGCCCTCTGTGGACACCCCTAAATGGAGACTTGTTGGACCAAGTGTGGGGTGGGTTTAACTTTAGGACAAACTGGCAGAAGTGTTCTCTGTGGGGTCACACCTCTTTGCATCAGGGTTCAGGGACCCCCCCCCCCCCCCCAGCAGCCTCGATGGTTCTCAGTTTAGCTGCCTTGTGCCATTTGAATGAGTTGATGTGGTTCTGGTGCTTTTGTTTACATGCCCGGTGACTAATATTGTCTAACACATTTTCATGTGTGTGTCGGCCATCTGCATACGGCCCTTTGTAAAAGGCCCGAGAGTCTTTGTTCCTGTTTAATGCTGTTATTTCTGTTAATTGTTGAGTTGTAAAATTGTATCCTTTGTGAGTTGTCTGTAGCAGATGATCTGTCCCAGTTTGATTTGACTCCCCCTCCCCCTCCCCCCTCCAACCTGTCTCCTTCCCCCTCTCCCCTCCAACCTGTCTCCTTCCCCCTCTCCCCTCCCCTCTCCCCTCCCCCTCCCATCTTCCCCCTTCTCCTCTCCTCTCCCCTCTTTTCTCCTCCCTCCCCTCTCCCTTTTCGCCCTTCCCCTCTCCCTTCTCTCCCTTCCCTTCCTCTTCTCCTCTCCCTTCCCCACCCCCTTCCCCCTCTCCCTTCCCCTCCCCCCTCCTCTCCCCCTTACCTACGCCTCCTCTTTATTCTCATTTTGTCTTTTCTTAAAATTTCTTTACTTTTGACTATGTACTTTTTACATAGTCTAGGTTGGCTGAAAACTTGCTGTGTAGACAAAGCCGGCCTTGAACTCCTGATCTTCCTGCCTCTCCACCTTCGGAGCGCTAGGATTGCAGGTGCTCCATGTCCGGCTTCTTTTGGTGAGCTGAAGGAAGCTTGTCAGCAGATGGAGCCCACTTCTCAGGGCTCTTCTTTGATTGTCCTGCTTGGTCCTCCACAGAGCCCGGCCTGTTCCACAGCCAGTCCTTTGCACTTTTTTATTTCCTGCTTGTAGCTTCATAGTTTTAACTGTGTTTCACCTTCTGAGGTGATTTGTGTGTGGTCCAAGGTATATACACCTCAGGCTTCCTGTGACCCCTTCAGAGATAACCAGTTGCTTTGACAGCCTCATTTGAGACAATTTTCCTTCCCTTGCCGATTGCTTTGCACTCAGTTGGTTCTTGGAGGTCACGCCCACTTTTTGAGCTTCCGTTGTAGCGCATTGGCCAACATGCCTGTCTGCTTTCCAATGCACTCAGCCTGATTTATGGAAGCAGTAGCTGGGGGTCTTAAATGCAGACTGTTTGATGGCTCTGGCTTGCCTAGGCTTTTGCATTTTCTTTCACATTTTAGGATGTGCCTACTCACTTCTACCAAAAGGCCTCATAAAATTTTGATAGGAATTGTATTAAATCTATGCATCAATCTGGAGCAAATTGAAACCCTAGGAGTACCGAGTTTTCCAGCGGACATTTATAGTTTATCTCTACAATTCTTTAAGTCTTATTTCCTCTCGGTGGGTTTTCAGAAGCGGTCTCCAGTTCTGCCTAGGGTCCTTTAAACCCACCCACCATACTTTTCAGTCCTAAGATATGCTGTAAACTGTATTTCACCGTGGCCTGCCGCTGCGGTTCAGACACACAATGATTCTCATGCCTGACCTCGCTCTCTGCTCTTGGTGTATTTTATTCTGGGCTTTATGGCTTTTCTGTCTTGTGCCACCTGTGGTTCCTGAAGCCACCTGCAATTCAGGTGTTATGACGATCGTATTTCACAACACATTTATGTCAAACACGCTCGTTTATTCTCGTGTTGTTTTAGTTAGGATCTCTGCAGCCGTGATAAGCGCACCGGCCAAAAGCAACTTGGGGAGGAAAGGTCACGGACAGTTACTGTAGGGAGCCAGGGCAGGAGCTCCAGCAGAAACCCGGAGGCAGGAATTAAAGCAGGGACCACAGAGGACTGCTGCTTACTGGCTTGCTTTCAGGGCCGTGCTCAGTACGACCGACCTGTCCAGGGATGGTGCCGCCCAGAGTGTACTGGGCCATCCTAGGTCAATTAACAACCAAGAAAATTCCCGCAGGTGAACCTACAGGCTGATCTGATGGAGTAAACGTCTCCATTGAGGTTCCCTCTTCCCAGCTGTGTTAAGATTAACCACCAAATATGTTTCGAATTTTGATAAAGGGGAGCTCTTAATTTATCTTCAGTACAATCGCCAGGCCAGGGCCTTTCCACCGTGCTTGCTGTGTCTGTCCTTGGACATTTGGGTACTGGGTACAGTGATACCTGGGACTTTCTCCGGCCCCACTGGACGTCTCTGTTATTTTCAGAGGCGTCCCTCCCAAGCGTACCCAACCTCTTGGTGTTGCAGCATGATACCGTGGTCTCCAATGTTCACACTCAAGAATCTCCCAGTTCATTTACAGGAAATGCCAGCATGTGTGGGGAGGTACCGAGGAGACTCATCCGCCCCAGGGGAGGAGGTTCTAATGATGAGGGAGGGACGACCATTCTCCTTTGGGGCGTGGCTGCTGGCAGTTGCTCACGGCCTGATGCATGGCCCCCACACCCATGCGCATACAGATGACACTGATCAGGGGTTAGTAATAATAACAAGACATGAAGTTGGTGTAGGTACTGGAGGGGGCCCACAGATACAGTGTTGGACGCATACGATCAATATGCATTATATAAAGGCATGAAGCTTTCAAAGAATACAAATATCCAAAAGCACGCACCCAAATGCTTCCCTCCTCTCTCCCCTCACTGTGCTGCAGGAAGCTGCTTCTCCACAGCCAAGGAGCTCGAGGAGGAGATTTGGGCCCTGTCGTCGGAGCGGGAAGGGCTAGAGACGCTCCTGGGCAGGCTGTTGGCCTTCAGCTCCAGGACCGTCAGAAGACTGGGCAGCATCAAAGAGGATTACCTCAGGTGCAGGCAGGACCTGGCACTCCAGGAAGCCGCCCACAGTGAGTAGCCCCCAGTCAAAGCCTCGCGGCAGCGGAGTGCTGACCTTGGATCCTGTGGCTAGATCCCTTGGCTGTGACGGTGTCATGGAGCACTCAGACAGTTCATGGGGGGACATTGCTGGCAGGAGCCTTGGATAACGGGGTGGGGTCACCTACTAGCTTTTACTTTGCCTTTCTCTGACCTTTTCTGTTCTGCGTTTGCTGATTACCCTGCCTTGCCTGGGGGACACATCTGAACAAGGTTCTCCCTTGGTTCAGTCTTCCAGGATGTAGGTCACAGGCTGACACTGGGGGACTGAGAAGGGACGAGGGGGTGACTCTTCTGTAGGTGTGTCCTCTGAGGGATGATTCTCTCTCACCAGGAGAAGGACACAGGTGACACTTGTGCTGGCCTACAGAATGGCCAACATGCTATATGTCCCGTGTTCCACTTAACAGACGTCACATATTGCATATTCCACACATCCACGTTGGAGAAAATCAGTGTTCAAAGTCCAAACAAGGAACCATACCTCCCACTGTCAGGGTTAGGCCCGACACTGCGGAATGAGCAGACCAGATTTTAAAGTTCTCCTGAACGGTGTAAGCTGTTGTTCCCCCCTGTACCCCTCCACCCCCCCACTCCCGTTTGAATCAGATGGTCACTGATCATCTTGTGTCTCTTGCCAGTGAAGTCTCAGGTGGCTCAACGGCTCAGAACCAAGCATTATTTCCCTTAATTCTTTTAAGTTTCTTTTTAAAATATTAATTTTTATTTTAAATTATATGTGTGTGGGGTAAGAGGGTGGGATTGTGCATGTTAGTGTAGTACCTGCAGAGGCCAGAAGAGGCCGCCAGATGCCCCAGAGCTGGTGTTACAGTTACCGCGTGGGTGTTAGAAGTCTGTAAGAGCAGCCAGTGTTCTTAACCACTGAGCCCTCTCCCGGGCCTCTCCTCCTTCTTTTAGTATAGAATAGAGCTTATTTGGGGGGCAGGGGAAAGGGGGTTGAGCAGGGAATAGAGGCAGAGAAAGAGGGGACAGAGAAGGATGGGGTGGGGTGTACTGAGTAGGGGAGGCTAGGAATACGAGGAGGGGGGGAAGGGAAGAGAGGGAGAAAGGGAGTCAGAGAGAGGAAAGGGTCAGAGAACCTCTCTTTTGTGCGTGTTATTTTTGCATTCAGAGGTCAGAGGGCAGCGTTCAGGAGCCAGTTCTCCGTCCACCTTTACCCGGCTTGCTCAGGTCTCTGCCCACTGAGTACCTCACCCTCCCTCTCTCTCTTACAGGCCAAACCTCTTATTTATTTGCTTGTTTATTTTGCCATATGCAGCCCTAGCGTGCTGAGGGAGCTCCGGGTCCCAGCCTGCAGGCTGGCTCATTCCGTCAGGACACACCGGAGCAGGGTAGAGCTCCAGCAGACTTTTGCGGTTTTTTTTTTTTTTTTTTTTTTTTTTTTATGAACAAGAAAAACCGAAATGTTTCGTAGCGTTTCTACTCAGTTTTTACACAAAACGAGGGAATGGATTATACTGAGGAATAAAGGAGATGTAAACAGATCTGAGCAAATCTAACCCGATATTTTCATTTGAATGGCGCATGAGCTCTTAAAGCCATTAATATCTTTTATATACATAAAAGCGCTGTGCAGTATTTGTGAATCTCATCATTGTTACTTCGCTAAATACTTTCAAGATGATGAATAAAACATAAACAAGCGGAATGGGAGACGGCTGAACTACAGATGGCTCGTGGCAGGAAGCTTTGCGCTTCGTTATGCTGGGTCAGCCACCCTCTCCCTGTGGGTTCGCTCACGGGAGCTTGAGGCTGAGGAGGCGTGGCTTTGGATCACTCAAATGAGCCATCCGCGTGTTGGTAAGAACGTAGGTAACAGAGAAACAAAAAATGTATTTCAGGGCCCTGGGGATAGTTTAATGGCGAAGAGCAAGCACTCTGGCAGAGGACCCACGCTTGCTCCTCAGTTCTCATGGAGTGACGCCCTCTTCTGGCCTCTACAGGTACTGCACTTACATGTAACTGCATACGGAGCCGGATGTGCATTCACGTAATTAAAACTAAAAGAAAACAAATTCCTGTGTGAACTGAAGTTTTCACCTATTGGAATGCAATAAAAAACGGGTCATAGTCTGGGATCAGCTGCATTTGGATCTTGGGAGACAGCAAGTCAGAAGGAACTCTGTGTCCAAGGTCAAATGTAGCCCAAGCAAACAGGAAAGGTGGATATGGATCTGTGTGGGTATGATGTATCACAAATCTTTTTAGTCTTAAGCCAAATACCTGTTTCTTAGGTTTTAAAATTAAAAACAAAAAGACCAACAATCGTGTGAGCGATTTGGGGGAGAGGGTTATACACATATTGAATGCAGTGACGCAAGAAGCCAGAAGAGGGCATTGGATCTTGTGAACCACCAGATGTGGGTACTGAGACCTGAATTCAGGTCTTTTGTAAGAGCAGTACATGTATTTAATTGCTGAGCCATCTATGCAGCCTATAGATAAAATATCTTAAGGTAAAACTAAGAAATGAACAATATATAGCATTCTCTCTCTCTCTCTCTCTGTGTTGAGGTGTGCATGCACACGTGAGTGGGGGTCAGAGGCCACCTTGGGTGCTGTTTCTCAGGTACCTTTTTGTTTTAAGATCTTTCCTAACCTGGGATTTACCAATTTGGTTAGACTGGCTGACCAGAAAGCCCCAGGGCTCCTCCTGTCCCTGCCTGCACAGGCCTGGGGTTATACATGCACCTCATCTCCCCCAGCCTCTTATGTGGGCTCTGGGGATGGAGCTCGGGTCCTTGCACTTACTACTGAGCTATATATGTACCCCAATATAAAACATTTCAAAAGGTGATTTCCAACAGTGGTGGAAGAAAGCTGTGTCCAGTGGAAGCACAGCTCTTAAGCTCGGGGACGGGGCCCTCTTGTTCTTCTGCGACCCAGCCAGGAGGCAAAAGACAGAACGGAGCTGTCCCTTCACCACTCCTGTTGGGATCTGTTCCTGTCTGCCTATTGCCTTTGTTGTTCTGAACTTGACCTTGGTACACGAGGGCAGTCGGCTGCAAGGGTGATGGGAACTGTCCTTACCCTGGGCATCCGAGTACGCCTCCAAGTTCTATGAGTCTCTTCCTATAGAAGAAGGAAAACTTTTCTTATCCAGGACCAATCAGCAGTGTTGTTCATGAGGAGAGCTCTTACTGGTAGGAAGCATCTCTGAGAGCCTTCAGAGACAGACCGGCCTGTCTCACCATGGAGATGTCCTTGTGCCTCCTGTCCCTGGCTAGCTTAACTTGTGCATTCCCTGAAAACTGAAATTCTGCCTCTAAGTCTTACTGCGATATCCCAGGACCCAGCATGGTGACCTTGGGCTACAAGCCTATGGTTTAATTTTGGAGGCAGGAGAATGAGGTAAAGTGTTTGTTCTTTCTTCCTTGGTTTGGATTGTGGGTACGGATCTCAGATCTCCTTGAGAACAGTGACAAGGGGGACTTTCCTGAAGATGATAGAGTGGTCCCCTTTGGATAGTTATTGTTTTGTTTTATCTTTGAGGCAAGGCCTCCTGTAGCTAAGGCTGGTCTTGAACCTGATGTATAGTTGAAGGTGATCTTGCATTCCTGATCTTTCTGCATCCACTTCCTTAGGTCTGGAATTAGGGTCATGCAGTTCCTAATCCCTAGTTTGTGCTGAACTAGAATTGATCACCAAGCTTGGTATATATGGGGCAAGCACTCTGCCAGCCTCAGCCCCTGAGTTGGATGTTCATACTAGGGCAATGGGAAAGGGGCAGAAACACAGCAGTCTCAAGGGCAAAGGGCAACAGACATGGCTGCTGCCTTTGAATCCATAGGCTTCTGTTATGGTGACACACTCCTGTGAGGAGGAGAGAAGACTTTATTTTGGAGACTTCAAGTCACACACTTGAATTCTGAGGAATGCTTAGTAGAATGGAGTAAAAGGAAAAAGTGGCCTCCATGTTCCCTGAGCCAGCAGCCTTTATTTAATGTGCATTTTAATTTTTTTTTAAATAAGGGAAAGTGAGGTGGAAAAAAATCAGCTACTGACTTTAGTTTTAAAACAAAACAAAACAACCTTAAGGTTTATACAGCTGTTTCTCCATCTCCTGTGTATGACTTGATAATCTGTATTGTACTTTATTAACACTGTTGATTTCATACTAGAACTCAGATATAAAGAAACCAACGTGGAGGGAAGAGATTTCATCACAGAGTAATCAGGCTAGAATTTAAATAGGCCATCATTAGCATGGTAATGCGTTTCTCTAGTTCAGCAGGCTGCCTGAGTAGATCTGGTTACAGCTGGTGAGCCTTCCGGACTCCCTGCTGGGAATCAAGCAGTTTCCAGGGAGAAGGCCAAAGGGCTGGATTTCATATTTCTGGGAAATATGAACTAAATGCAAATCTTGTCCATATGGACATCTGGTCAACCCTAAACCATCAGTAGACAAGTGTCAAGTCACTGCTCGTGTGTCATCCCTCCTGATTTCCGTCTTCCCATTCCTTAAAGAGGCTGAGTTAAGCAGGATGCTGTGGACCAACAGGCCAGGGAACACAGAGCCAGACAGCAGGCAGCCAGGATTACAAAAGCAAGTAAGGCTTGAAAGGTAAGGACCTCTCAAAGCCTACAGGGTCAAAAAACAAGGCAAGACTGAAAGCGATTGAGATGAACAAAGTCTGTGTGATGATCAGTCTTCATTTGCAAGTCACTGGATCAGCTCCTGGCCTCCACATCCTATAACTCCATCCTTCTTACCACCATGTTCTCTAGGTGTGTGCTTCCCGGCTCCATGTCCCCATTCTCTGGTTCTGGTTCTCTATTCATATTCCCCGCTTTTGTGGTCACCAGTTACCCCCATGGGAATACATGATGGTTTAGGTGTATGGCACACCAAAATGCAGTGCACAGCTCTGTGACAGCCACTTCGTTTAAAGGAGGACCTCAACTCTGTGCTGTAGGGTGTCCCTTATGCATCTGCTAGATTTTCACTTTGGCAGATTGCTCTTGGCAACCATATTTCAGATGGCCTGGGCTTGGAGAACCTGCAGAGGAGGTGTGTGGTCACATTCACATACTCACACTGCTGAGAAGGTTTTAGTAGAGCTGCAAGTTTCTCAGAGAACAGCTCACTGCTGGGTTTGGTTTGGGTTACTATGTGGAGGAATTATAGCGAAGGTTACTATGTGCAGGAATTGTAGCAAAGGTTACTGTGTATAGGATGTGAGGGAATTATAGCAAAAGTTACTCTGTATAGGATGTGAGGGAACTTTAGTAAAAGTTACTATGTATAAGAACTGTAGCAAAAGTTACTGTGTGTAGGAACTGTAGCAAACGTTACTATGTATAGGAACTATAGCAAAGGTTACTATGTGTAGGAACTGTTGCAAAGGTTACTATGTATAGAATGTGAGGGAACTGTAGCAAAAGTTACTATGTATAGGAACTGTAGCAAAGGTTACTATGTGTAGGTACTGTAGCAAAGGTTACTGTGTGTAGGAACTGTAGCAAAGGTTAGCAAAAGGTTGCTGTGTAGGAACTGTAGCAAAGGTTACTGTGTGTAGGAACTGTAGCAAAGGTTAGCAAAGGTTACTGTGTATAGGAACTATAGTAAGCACTTAAGATCTTGCCACAGTCCTTGGTCACTGTTGACTCAAGACTCTTTTTTCCCACCTGTGAGATTAATGTGACCCTGGTTTCTGGGCCAAGGATGTCAGTCAGCCAAACAGTTTCAGAATTGTGTTTCATATTTACAGTGCGATTTGGAAGGAGTTGTTACTCTGATGGCTTTTAGAATTTAGCTGGAGCTGTCCTGTTCTGTGAGTGGTAGTGTCTGTTGTCCAGCTTCTTACAAGTTTAAATGTGAACCCCCACAGATCTCATCCTCCATTGTTCGTTACTGTGCTCTTGGTTTGCATTTCTTGGGTCCCTTGCTTGTACACAGAGGAGTTAGACCTAGTGTGGATTTCATTTTTCATAGAGAAGGAAGAGTTTCTGATATGCTATCTTCTCTTTTTGGTAGTATCTCCCCTCTCACCACCTTCCACAAGAAGCAGGCATTTTGCTAGAGCTGGACATACATGTAATTACTACATCCCTGGACCACTAATGTTGCCGGCTTTGGTGGGAGGGCTGTTTCATGCATGGGAAAACTAAGACAATGTTGCATCCTGTGGCCTCACAGAGGCCTGAGAGTCCTTTGCTTCTAAGGTTTCACCTTGACAAGGGGTTTTGTTCTGTTTGATTGGATTCCTAATATGAGGACTTATCCCTCAATCTCACGACCACACCTGAATACAAGCAGGATGATGTGGAGGCCCGACGATGGCCAGAAGGCCACTGGAGGGCCTGGCTTTGATGAGTAGGGTGCACGGGGAACTGCTGAACTTAGACCTTAATGAATCCACTCACTTCTTCATTAAGCGAGATACAGTGTTTCTCGTGCTTGCTCTACCACTGAAGCACAGGGAGGAGAGACGTGTGCATCTCCCGACTGGCAAGAGGCTGCTCTTGCTTTCCCAGTGTCGTCTTCTGTTCTCTTCACTAGAGCCACTAAAAGAACACTTTGTGGCCATGGGGATGTTTTTCTTCCAAAACTTTGCAGTGATCTCCTGGTCTCCTGGCAAATGTAGCCCTGGGAGCTGAAGAAAGGGCTCTCCAGAAAATGGTAGATAGAAATTCTCCATGTTTGAAGGCTGGTGGACAGGACGGGCTGTGAAACTCTCATGGGCTTTTCCATGGGCAGCTTAGGTTTTCAGTGGCCTCCCACCTCTGTCCAGAATAAAGGGCATTCAGTGTGGAGTTGAAGAGCCCTTCCCAATTTCTGTGGACACAGGCAGAAGATGCTGCTGGACTGTGCTACAGGAAGATGGAAGAGGAAGATGTCCTCTCCCCATTTCTTTTCAGCCATCACCTCATCTGGGCTCCATGACCTCCTCTGTGGCTCCATGACCTCCTCTGTGGCTCCATGACCTCCCCTGTGGCTCTATGACCTCCCCTGTGGCTCCATGACCTCCTCTGTGGCTCCATCACCTCCTGTGGGCTCCATAACCACCTCTGGGCTCCATCACCTCCTTTGTGATCCCATCACCTCCTTCGTGGCTCTGTCACCTCCTCATGGTTCTTCCCTCCTCTTCTGGAGTATTTTGCATGCTTACCTCCCATCACCTACTCCTTGCATCCTTTCAGATCCATCTTGATTCCTTCTCCAGTACCAACACTGCGCCGCATCCCCCATGGAGCCTGTCCCTGCCCCTGCAGGACCAACCTTGTCTACCTTCCTTGTCCTCCCTGCCTACATTTGTAGCTTGTGTCTTCCTGGTTTCTGGCCTGATTCTGGAAGGGTGATCATTACTCCTGCATTAATACTCCGTGACTATTCATTCTGTTCTGCCATGTTTAATGGAATACTTAATGGCATCTATGAAGAAGCCCACAGACTATAAATAACACCCTCTTTGGTATTAAAAGGGTTTTATACAATATAAAATTTAGAGCACATTTTTTTTCATCAAGAGCTCTGACATTAATATTCATAGTGAGCCCCAAAGTAGACGCTGTTCTGTCTTGGCATAATGAGTTTACGGTATGTTTCAAAGTCAGTTGCAATTGTCTTCTCTGCCGAGACAATTACAAAGGTCCTCTTGACTTGCAGGCTCGATTACAGCTGTAAACCAGCTTGTGGCTGTCACGGTAAAATGTATTAGGGCACCCGTGCACAAATATGAGGGGGAGACAGACTTAAACCCCCAGAGTATAGTTGTTCCGAATGACCAAACCTGAATATGCCTTAGATGGTATATGGGCGACGAAACTTCTAAAACAAAACTCTTCTTTTTATTGATTAAATTGTTTGAGGCCCATAAAGTTAGATATAATGAGGTCCCTAGACATTGGATAGAGGAATTTGATATGAAGACACCTGTAGATTTCTGATCTCTCTCTATTTTTCTGTGTCACTTAGAAAAACAGTTATCTTCTCTATTGACAAGAGGAGATGTTATTGTTTTTAATTCCCCATGGAGAGCTTTGATGTGGGGACGGGGAGGAGATGGTTTCAGGGAAGTGGACTTGCATTTGGAGCCTGAAGAGATGCAGAGGGGCTGATGTCCAGGTGGTGGGCTTATTGAGGAACTTCTAGAGGGTGCATTTGTCTCCCAAGCAGGTGACTTCTGGGAGATGAGAGAAGCCAGTGGGAATGTGCACAAGCAGGCCCAGTGGCCCGTGGGGGGAGCCTGGCTCTCAGCCTGGTTCGGCAATATGTTGATTGCCTTGCTGAGGTTCCAGAGCTGCGTTCCCCTCCGCAATACCTACTTTCCCCATTGTTGTTACTAAATGTCTGATAAGAAAATACTGATGGGCACTTAGAAGATGACAACAACATCCAGGCTCAGTCTGCTAGAGTCTCCGGGAAATAAACACCGGTCAATGGCAGATAACGCTTCGGAGGAGGTGGGCAATGCCTGAGTAGCAGTTGCTTGCATAGCAGAGGTAAGCAGGGAGCTTCACAAAGCAGGAGAGAGCAGGTCCCTAGTCCATCCGGGGCGTGTTCTCTGTGAGAGAGGGAGAAAGGGGGACAGTTTTTCTGCCTCAGAGAGTTGCAAAAGGATACTTTACTAAAATTGTTTCAAATATGGTAAAAAAACAACAGGGGGGTATCTTCTATTTAAAGGGAACACAGAGGGGTGGTGGGTAACCTCAGACTTTTCTGATACACTTTCCTTCTGAAGTGACCCAAGACTGGGGCTCTTGGCTGTCTGCGTGTCAGCCTTCAAAGACACAGGACCCACCAATAGCCCAGTGCTTCGGGGTTGGGTTTCTCGAGGCTGCTACTGTCACCTCATGTCTCAGACACCCTCTCAGGGAAACTGGCTTTGGCAGCACATGGAGGTCAGAGTCAGGGCAGCAGTGCTTACCAGGAATGCATGTCTGATGGGATCTGCCACCCCTGACTTCTAGAGGGGCCCCACAACCCACAGGACCAGCATCCACCCAGCCTCCATCAGCAGTGCCCCACCCCCAGTTCCTTCTCCACGCCAGTGGCTGTCACTGTAAATGTCCTTTCTTGTCCATGGCGTTGGATTGCAAGAATCTCGGAGTCTGCTTTTGATCTGTCTTCTTCCAAGACCACCTGAGGGCCCAGGAATGACCTGCAGATGGGTCTTCGTCCACCTCAGCGATACTGCAGTGCTCTGGGGCCACGAGTCACTTCTCAGTGGTGTGTCCCCATCGACACTGAGCATACAGGTGATACCCACTCTTTTGTGTCATTGTGACCAAAGAGAAAGTAAACCGAAGGGGAAAGAATTTATTTGGTTCACAATTTTGGAAAGTTCTATGTAATTTTAATTTTCTCAAAGTCTACTTTTAATGATGGTTCTTAAATGCTTTCACTTCCCTTTTAGCCCACCAGCCACCAGAGGTGGTGGGAAAGAAAGGACATGGGGGAAGTGGACCTGTTTAGAAAGGTTCTTTGGAACAGTTCCTGTCTGTGTTGTCTAGAAATCAGCAGTTCAGTTCTCAGTCAGCAGTGGCAGCTCGATCCACTTGCAAACACTTCACGGATACACCGGCAGTTCAGTTTGGTAGAGATGGGATAGCAAACAGGAACCAGCAGCAGTGGCACGACCTAGCAGAGACAGCCAGGCCTCAACCTCAGCTGAGTCAGCAGAAAGGACCAGCAAAGTGAAGATCAGGGAAGACTCGAGATTAACAAAAGTTGCACAGCTAGCTAGCTCTGTAAGCAAGCCACGCTCAGCCCCCCTCACTGTCCATCGAGTCCTCTTTATACTCCCTCCAAACGTCCCGAGTCCTCCACAGGTCTAGCCTTAGCACGTTCATCTGTCTTAGCTGACTTCACTCTGCCAATCAGCCTGAGTCCTCGAAAGCGGCGAGAAACTGCAGCACACCACCAGAAGTTTTTTGGCGCATTTCTCTCTATGGAGTCCCGCAAATGCAGCTCAATTACACAATGTAAGGAGGATCAATGCATGTGTGTTATTAGCAAAGAATCCTTTATCACGTGTCCTTTCACATGCTTGCTGTAGCAGACACATGCTCCTGTGTCTGCTTCAGGGAAATGTTCCTTCATGTGTTTGCACCATCCAACAGTTCTGTCCACCATGGTTAGGAGGGCAAGGCAGAGAGCAGAGCAGCTCACAGAACGGCTGCTGGGAATCATGAGGAGACATAGGAAGGGGGTGGGGAACTGGAGCACCTAAGGACACACTACAGATGTCCACTTCCACTATCACAAAGGCTGAAAGCAAAAGCTTAGGATATTACTTTTGGAGCCCGTTGGAGCAGAGGAACCTGAGACCTTTGTTGGGAAAGAGGCTGGTGGGGGGAGCTCGTCCTCCGAGCTCAAGGTCAACCTGAGACATTTCACAGGGAGGACTTTACAGCAGTAAATATCTGTGACTCAGAAATTTCCCAGCTAGAACGTGATAGGATGTGACCCTCAAAGCCTCAATAGACAAATATTCCAAATGATCTACTTTTCTTTCTTCCCCTTCCTTCTGGGTATTAAACTTAGGTCATCAGCCTTGGCAGCGAGATCCTTTCTGTTCTTACCCATCTCCCTAACCCCTTTGTATCATTAAATCACTAGTGTTATATACCCCCTGCCTTAAAAATCCATATCTTCGCCGGGCAGTTGTGGTGCACACCTGTAATCCCAGCACTTGGGAGGCAGAGGCAGGTGGATTTCTGAGTTTGAAGCCAGCCTGGTCTACAGAGTGAGTTCCAGGACAGCCAGAGCTACACAGAGAAACCCTGTCTCAAATAAATAAATAAATAAATAAATTAAAAAAAACCCAAATCCAAAAAAAAAAAAATCCATATCTTCATAGGGGGTGTGCTCAGGGGAATGACACCTGCTTTTCTCTTCTTCATTGTATTCATCCGCAAATGGAGACGAGGCTCCAATTTGTGGTTCAATTAGAAATATGAAAAATCTAGACCTGTCTGTTCTCACAAACGTTTTCACGTGTGCCTTCAGTTCAGATTCTGGATGCTACGTCAGCTCTTAATTTGCTAAAATGTCCCAACCAAATCACCCTAGTACTGTGTGAATCTGGATCTGAAATTGTCATTAGTAGGTGAGGATTCTGTCTCATGGGCTGCCTGCTCCCATGATGCTCTGCTCTCGGGATACCCCTCCCGTGGAGTTCTGTTCTCTGGCTGCCCTCTCCCATGATCCTCTGCTCTCTGCACTCTTCCCATGGTGCTCTGCTCCCTGGCTGTCCTGCCCCCATGGTGCTCTGCTTTTGTATTCAAAGCATTATTTGTGGTTTGACTCCATCCTTGCTGAAGCTTTAGGGAATATAAACTCACACAAATATTTATTGAGCTGAGTGACCAACTGTGGGACAGGAGATGAGCCAGTTCCATGTATATGGAAATCTCTGAGCTCTGGGCTGGATTGTGTTCACCTGACCCAGAGCACTGAAACCAGATAGCCCCCGTGTCGGGCAGGTGGAGGCAGGGCAGGAACTCCCTGCAGCACGGAAGAGGGGAGGAGCACGAGAGTGATGACTCGCTCTCCCTTTCCCCCACCCTGCATCTCTCTGTTCCTGGGATGCCAATCTTGATCTTGTGTTGCGTTTACTGATTGCTTGTCCAACTCCAGCAGCCCAGCGGAGTACCCTGAGTTCGCGTCGCCCCACATCCCTGCCCAGGATCACAGCCCAAGGGTTGGAAACCTGAGAATCCCATGAGTCCTTGCTGCAGCATGCCTGGGGAATGGGCTGTCCTGTGTGAGCAGCCCTTCTACTCAGAAGGGAAATGAAGTCGAGGGGTTTCCTCGCATGTTCTTGGGCTTTGTGTCAGACTTCCCATCTCTCTGACAAATTCCTGTGAGAAACAAGTTCAAAGGACAAGAGTTTATTTTGGCTCAGGGTTTCAGAAACGTCAGAGCACTTGCAGTCTGCTTCCTTTGTCTGTAGGCCAGTGGGGAGGCAGAACATCGTGGTGGGAGGATGCGGAGTAAAGCCGAGAATAACCAGGAGCAGAGCCACACCCCCTAGTGACGGACTTCCTCCACAGGCCCCGCCTTCCATAGTCCTGCGCAGCCCCTCCGTCTGCCAGGCTTCTATTCAGATTTTGAAATCATGGGTAGATTAAGCCACTGAGTCCTCACACTCTGGAAAGGCCCACACAGCTCTACAGCCAGGGTGCAATGTACTAACCGCTTAAGCATCTCTCCATATGAAGGTGTTGACAATAAGATTAAATAAGACAGAGGGTCCGAGACTCCTGTGTCTCCAAGGGTGAGGACCAGATTTCAAGCACACACTTGCCTTCAAAATGAAAGCAGAACCCCTGGAGCCTCCTCGGTTGACATCAAATCCATCTGTCCCGGCACATTCCCACTCATAATTTGTTTAGAAATTTTTGCATTTGATTTCCTAGACTTCTGTCATTTATGGAACTCAAAGCTATGTGGACAGCTACCACCATCTGGGCATCAAGATGGATGGGTTTAGTCTGAGTATCATTGGCACGTCATTTGCTGCTGGGCCTTGCTTTCCTCACAGCAGAGGTATGGCCGGTAGTGGAAGTCCCATGAGCACCTGCGAGTTGTTTGGGTGATGCTGAGAGTTTAAATAACACAGGTGGTGGGTGAGCCACTGTTCATCACTACAACAAAATATCAGACTAACACGGAAGGAGAGGATGCCTTTTGTTCCCGGGTTCAGAGGGTTCAGCCCACGTCATGGCGGAGGGGCATGGTGGAGCAGAACTGCTCACCTCACGGTGAATGGGAACCAGAGAGACTGCTGCGAAGCCCTGTCTTCTGCACCCGTCCTTTATCCCCACGAGACCAGCTGTGGCTGTGTGTGACTGCTGACAGTCCTCCAGGAAGGAGGGGGTAGGGAGAATTATTGGACCTCATCAGAGTATCCAACCTCTCCCAGGTATCCAACATCACTCATGTAAGGGTGATTCTTCACTGTTAGAAGTAGAAAGGTCAGGCTGGAGAGATGGCTCAGTGGTTAAGAGTACTGACTGCTCTTCCAAAGGTCCTGAGTTCAAATCCTAGAAGCCACACGGTGGCTCACAACCATCCATAATGAGATCTGACGCCCTCTTCTGGTGTGTCTGAAGACAGCTACAGTGTACTCACATATAATAATAAAGCACTTTCAGGAAGGTGTATGGGAAGAAACTCTAATGCCCGGCAACAACTACCACGCCTCACCTTGGAGTCTGGATCCACCTAAGGTGCTGGGATGTGGAGAGGATACCAGCTGTGCCTCAGCTCAACCCCTGGTCAAATCCCAGGGGAAATTAATTCCAGAGGGGGATGGAGGGGAGGAGGAGGGCACTGCTGTGGTAAAGGCAGTTGTTGAACCAACCTGCAGAACATCAGAACAGCCCTCCATGAAGGTTGACTCTTGTTTCAACACAAAGTTAGATAACTCGGTGATTCAATTTCCCTGTGAAATGTCCCCTTCACCAGCATCTGTCTTACGTGAACATGGACAAGGTGTGAGGAGAGCAGGTGCAGGATCAAGGGCAGAGACCCGCCGACTCTGTTAGCTGTGAGAGGCTGGTGGTCAGATTGAGTTCTGTGTCCACCCAAGTGTGGGAGAGATTTCACGCCTGTGCAGCAGGTGGGCGAGAGTCAACAGGGGAGGGCTTTTGAGAAACACTGTTGCTGGACTTTTCATAGCTCTGGGTGTCACGGCAGAAATCTTCTGAAAGAGTCTGGCATCCCAGAGATTTTTCTAGTACTTGAAAAAGGTTAAAGACTTTGAGACAGAGGCAGGCGAATTTCTGAGTTCGAGGCCAGCCTGGTCTACAGAGTGAGTTCCAGGACAGCCAGGGCTACACAGAGAAACCCTGTCTTCAAAAAACCAAATCCAAAAAAAAAAAAAAAAAAAAGACTTTGACAGCCAAAGACATTCGGCCTGGCACCAGAGCAAGAGAAGACAGTTTGTGTCAGAAGGGAGGGATGTTTCCAGAAACTCTCTGAGGTTGAGCTGACAGGAGGGGGAAGGGCCCCCAGGAAGACTTTAAGAAAGCGAAGGTTCAGTTTCTGTCTCTGGTTGCTTCGTGCCATTATAATCTTGCCCAACGAGGACACCGTACTCATCTGGACGCTCCGTACTCTAATTTAGACTTAACACTGTTACGCGTTCCCACCCCGCTCATCCCTGTGTTTCTTTGCTCTGAAGGAGGCCGTTTCCTACCTGCAGTCCCTCGATGCTTCTCTCTTTGAACTGGGTTCTACCTTCCAAACCAAGCTTCCTCTATCCAGAGCCAGGGGCGTCTACACACGAGAGCCTGGCAAGCGATGCCTGACCACGCACCAGATGCTTCTTGGGCCAAACATCTGAAGAGAATTCTGAGCCTCATTCACTGGTTCTGCCTTTGAGTGAAATAGTTTCTAAAGAAAGTCTTCAGCTTAGCTTTCTTCTGTTTCTGTAGATGATGTCATAGGCAAGCCCAAAGAATAGCTCCTCAGTAGGTCCTCCCTGGCTTTCCTCAGAGCCTCCAGGGACCCAGCGAACATCTGGGCAGACATGTTGCTTTTGGAAATATATCAGCCCAGTCAACAGACTTGCTGAGTCATGGCTGTAATTGTCTTAACGTGACTTGTGACATGGGATGGGGATGTCCCTCTCACTCACGGAAGCCCTCCCCCAACAGGGACGCTCGGAGTACTATATAAATACCATTTAGCCCTATGTCCCATGTGGGAGGTAGCCATTAGTGGTCCATTGTGGGGAAACTGAGGCCGATGAGTGCAATATGCCGGTGCACATACTGATGATTGATAGCTAGTATCCGCAGGGTCCCCATCTGCAATGGGCATGTGGGTATCACATGATAGAAGTTGTCAGCCTACTTGGTGAGGGGTATATAAGACAAACAGACACTTGATTAGGGGGTAGTAAAAGACAAATACCTCTTCATTAGTGATGGAAGAGTGTCCCGTCATCACAGCATGTACAAAGTTCATATTAAAGCCCCCTCGGGGTCTGCAGGCTCATTGCCAAAAACCACCAGACTAATAAGAATTCCATTATGATTGACACAGTTTATAAAACTTTTTAATGAAAATATAGTTTCATGTCAAACTCAGATAAATTTGGACCCTGATTTTTAATAAGATGGTAGGGTCTCTTGCAGACCCTTTGGGTAGATTGAATCATAAAGCTGTCAGGAGGCAGACTGCTGTGTCTTCCCAGCGCCGGGGTCATTACCATTCCATTCATTCTTTTATTTATTTTTTTTTAAAGGAAGTCTTTTACTTGTTAAAGAGTTTATTTATTTAATGTATATGAGTACCCCATCATATGGTTACAGATGGTTGTAAGCCACTGTGTGGTTGGTGGGAATTGAACTCAGGTCCTCTGGAAGACCAGTCAGTGCTCTTAACCACTGAGCCATCGCTCCAGCCCCCATCTTTCTTTGTAATGAGTCTGTTGGCCCTCATCTTCAGAAGAGTAAAAGAACTAAGCAGCCAGATGGTGTCTGCTGCCCGAGATGCAGATGCAGACTGCATGAGCCCTGCTGTCCTACCTGGCAACTCCCTTGGAGGCAGTGGGTGAGAAGCCCCCGAATCAACGGCTCAGACAGGGGGAGCAGGCAAGAACACAGCAAGCTCTATAAATTCTTGGGGAGCGCCCTTTATATCCTCCTCCAAGCAAGCGTGTCTTCCAAGTGGCAGTTGCTGATTGGCTGTCATTGGCTGCGTCACCATTCTTTAAGCTCTCAGCCAGTCTTCAATTAGGTCCTCAAGTGGAAGTTGCCTCCACAGCTAGATAAAATGCTGAGTGACACTCAGGTGTGGTACCACAGGCAGGCCTGAGTCTCCACACGGGAGACCTAAAAGGACCTTGAGCTCCAGGCTAGCTTGAGCTACATAGTGAGACCCTGTGCTAAATACACACACACACACACACACACACACACACACACACACGGCTGGGAGATATCTCAATGGGCAAAGGGCGGCTTGTTGCATAAACATGGTTAGAATAGTTAATTTAAGTTTTTAATGCTGGCACTGGGGACATGAGACAGGTAGATCCTTGAGTTACTGGCCAGCCAGCCCAGCCTACTTTTTGAATTCAAGGCCATGTGATGGTTTGTATATGCTTGGCCCAGGGAGTGGCACTAATAGGAGTTTGTGGCCCTGTTGGAGTAGGTGGGTCACCGTGGGTGTGGACTTTAAGACCCTCATCCTAGCTGCCTGGAAACCAGTCTTCCACTAGTAGCCTTTAGATGAAGCTGTAGAACTCTCAGCTCCTCCTGCACCATGCCTGCCTGGATGCTGCCATGTTCCTGCCTTGATAACGGACTGAACCTCTGACCCTGTAAGCCAGCCCCACTTAAATGTTGTTGACTTATAAGAGCTGCCTTAGTCATGGTGTCTGTTCACAGCAGCGAAATCCTAAGACACTGCATCAAAGGCAAGGTGAGAGGTACCAGAGGATTGTGTTCCTTCAGTCGCTGTACACATGCACGCCACCCACAATCATGCACATACATGCGTGATCACACACTCACACTACATACAGATATACACACTGACAAAAGTGCCCCTCCCCCTAAAGGAAAGAAAGATAAAGTGAAAATTCCTCAAATGAAAAGAACGAGTAGTATTAAGGTTGCCTTGTTCAAAAGTCTGCTGTCTTTTCACCTGGTCTCTCCTCCTGCACTGGCGGGTTATTCTGCAAAACAAAGCAGTGTTGTAATTATTCAAGTACAGATATTTTATTTCTTAAATTTATAGCTTTCCCACTAATCATAAAAGCATGACAGTATCACACATTTGCAGAGTACCATGTGGCGTTCTAACACAAGCGGAATACCTAAATCTGATTAAATTCCTCTCTCTCCTCAAGTGTGAATTCTTTCTTCTTTGTGTGTCAGTGGACACTGAGCTCAGGGCCTTGAGTGTGGTGGGTGGAGAACACGGTGCCACCGAATACCTAGCCCCGTACTCTTTCTACTTATCTGTTTATGTCACGGGCACACACACACCACAGAGCATGTGTGCTCAGAGGACAACCTGTACCTGTAGGAGCTGGTTCTCTCTTGTCACTTGTGTTTTAGGGATCAAACTCAGGTCATCAGACTTGTCAGCAAGCCCCTTTATCTGCCGAGCCCTCTCGCTAGCCCAGCTCTATATTATTTTGTTGAAAACACCCAAACTCCTTTTTTTTTCTTCAGCTTTTGAAATAGTCTATTATTGTCACATGTAATTAGTCCAGTGACAAAAATTTGGCCATTAGGATTGGGATCTTGGTATGACCTAGTCTTCTGGAAGTTTTTCAGTGTATCTACTTGGGGACAATGCCATGTGTGGGGACATAGCACAGCCAGTCCTGTGTCTACCCATGTCCCTGGGAGGGTCATGGAAAGCTGAGAGAGACACCTGTGAGGCCCTGTCCCAGAGAAGAACAACTCGAGGCTAGAGACGCCTAGCAACCCACAGAGGGCCCCAGGCCACCAAAGCAATCCCATCCAGGTCCAGGCTGGTGAGTCAGTGAGTTTATCGGGGTTACATGCATGGAGCACAGACACTGGGGGGCCCTGTCATGGGCGAGGGTTCTCAAGAGCAGCACTTCTGCAGTTCCTTAAAGACTGAGGAGTCTCCTCTAGTGGGCACTTGCTGGTTGATTATAGAGCGTGAGAAAGGAGCCTGGGAGTCCTGTAGGTTCTGTGCGGTCCCCGCTCCTTGTCAGAGGAAATTTAAAAAAGATTTATCTTAATTTTGTGTGTGTGTATATGCATGCCTGTGTATGTGTTCATGTGTGTGTATATGTATGTGCATGCCTCTGTGTGTGTGTTTGTGTGTGTGTGTGGTGTGTGTGCATGTGTGTCTATGTGCATAGCTGTGTGTGTTCATGTGTGTGTATGTGCATGCCTGTATATGCTCGTGTGTGTGCATGACTGTATGTGTGTTCATGTGTGTTCGTGTGTGTTGTATGTGTGTATGTGCATGCCTGTGTGTTCATGTGTGTGTGTGTGGTGTCTCTCTGTGTGTGTGTCTATGTGCATAGCTGTGTGTGTTCATGTGTGTGTGTATGTACATGCCTGTGTGTATGTGCATGCCTGTGTGTGTGTTCATGTGTGTGTGCGTTTTCTTGAGCATGTGAGTTCAGGTATTATGGAAACCAGAGGGGGCATCAGAAACCCTGGAGCTAGAGTTACAGGTGGTTGTGAGCTTCCTGATACAGATGCTGAGAACAGAACTCGTGTCCTCTGCAAGAGCGGTAGGCACGCTTCTCTGCCGAGCTGGCTCTCCAGCCCAGAGGGAATGAGTAAGCAGCAGTATACGTGCCCAATAGGCGTGCCCAGAACTGAATCTATGCGATGCTCCTTGTCTGCCTTTGAAGCATATTTTCTACTTTCCGGTTTCCTGTCTGGAAAGACCCCTCCCCCCAGTACCCCGAGTGCACAGGCCGGTTAGTCTCCACACCAGCTGTGTCTCCATCACTGTATAAGGGAAGCTGACAGAGTGAAGAGGTCCTGGTGGCTCACAAAGGAGGGGTCAAGTCTTTGTCCTATTGTAGTTTTCTTTTGAGGCAGGGTCTTTCTACATTGTCCTGACTGTCCTAGAGCTTGTTACATAGACCACGCTGGCTTCGAACTCACAGAGATCCTCTGCCTCCTGAGTGCTGGGATCAAAGATGTGCACCACCACTGCCCAGATCAAAGAATCTTTAGTCCAGTGAGCAGTGGGGGGGGGGGAGGTCTTAACAGAATAATACTGTTAAGGATGATGAATCTTTGAGGAGAAAGTTATCTTTTCACCTAATTTATACTTGTGTTGGTGTAGTAGTACACAGCCTGGCATGCCTGCCTAGCCCAGGAGGCCGAGGACACCGAACTTCCCCTGCTTCCTCCCCACAGCTCTGGCCCCCCTTCACCTTCGGATTCCACAGCCCTGGGCTCCTCAGGTGCCTCCCCTTGTGACTCATTCTCTCTTTTACAAACAGTGCACAGAATCTGTACCGGCGAGGGGCAGCTCTGAGCCAGCGGTCTCTTTATCCCAAAGTCATATACAGGACCTTCTCAATATGTGGGCCACTGGAGGGAGATGGATACCATCTTAGACGACAGGAAGTCTGACCTAGATGCCCGCGTCTTAGCCAGTACTTAGAAGAAGAGGCAGGAAGAAGGATGGTGGCACACTAGAAAGAAAAAAGAAAGAAAGAAAACACATCTCTACCCGAGCTGCTGTGCTCCGCATGGACCGGACTTCCCGTGTAACCTGGGGGAAGGGTTATGATTAAGATGTAATTAGAGCCAGGAGTGAGCCCTCAGGAAGGTATCAGGAGCAGCGCCACCGGGACTATGGCCACAAGAGGGCGCTGTGGCGAAGCTCACCAGCCGAGGCTCTCCCTGCTGCTGGGAGCCAGTCACAGAGAAACTCAGGAGACAGAGAGAGGGGCATTCTGGGAGCTTGTCTGTCTCCTTGAGAGGCTCAGTCTTTCTCCTGTAAAACACAGGCTAAAGTAACAGACACATCAACACAGTCGCATGCCTTTTAAGCATCATCGCCATCGTGGCTGCTGGCTCTGAGTTGTTGTGCCAGGCCCTGTACCCCCTGTGCACCTGTCTCGAGCCATCTATCCTCTTAACAGGAGATGGGAGATAGGCTTGCTGGTGAGGGATATTTTATTTAAACCCTTCAAGAACGTACATTGCTTTTCCACTTGTCCGGTCGGTAGTCCACTGACCTGTCTTTGTGACCGGAAGTGACGATTTAAAGAAGGATCGATGAAGATGCCGCAGACGCACCTGTACGGCACAGTCTTGGGTCGATGCCTTTGAGGTTCCCACAGTCCACTCTGGGGACCCTGTACAGTAGTTGGAGCTGTGTTTAAAAGGTAACAATAGAGGCATGAGCCAGGCACCAAGGAGAAGCTCAGAGCTCCCGTGCCAGCCGTGGGGAAGGCAAACTGACTGCTTTAATTAATTAGGCTGCCTGCAGAGCTGTGGGACCGGAGGAATTCATCACTGTGCCTGGTAGAAGGCTTAGGAAGTTGAGTCTCAGGCACTCAGCCCTGCGGTTCAGGGTTGTTGTGTGACCCTCTGGCTGTTTTTCCTCTCCTACAATGCTGTTAGACTTTCTTAGAAAAAGTTATTTATTTCACACACATACACACACACACACACATATATATACATATATACATATATACACACATATATACATATATACACACATATATACATATATACACATATATACATATGTATACACATATGCATATATATACACACACATATATACATATACATATATATACATATATATATCTGTAGCGGTTCATTTGTCATAACACGAACATGCGAGCCATACTGCAGGCCCTAGGAGCAACGGTTTTAAGCCCTCACAAATGATCACTGCCAGCAATGAGAAGAGGGGTGTGGCTTAACAAAGACTTGTCTTTGTGGCTAACAATCCTCACTGCCAACATGGCTTAGACTGTCTCTGAGAAGGGAACAGGATGCTCAGAACCCACTGTCATTGCCTGTCACTGGGCTGCATGGAGGGTGCTACCAGGCCCACTGAGGTCTAAGAACTTGCTTAGGTGGCTGAGATTAAGATGGGGCAGACTCAGCTCCAGAGACCACACATCATAGGGCACAGAGCATTTAGAAGGTAGCCATGCCAGTGGCTGAGCTCCAGGACTGGCAGAGAAGTGCGTTCCTCAACTCCAGACCCTCTGCCTCCCCCTCTGCACAGGGCTTCTTCCCCTCTCATGGATCCATTCACTGCGGGTACCAACCCCTTTCCATTTTAGTTCTGATGATGTGTTTCTGTATGTATGTGTGTGTGTGTGTGTGTGGTGTGGTGTGTGGATCTGTGGAATTGTGTGTATGTGTGGTATGTGTCTGTGTGTCTCTATGTGTGTGCATGTGTATTTCAGTGTGTGTGAAGGTGTGATGTGTATATGTGTATGTATATGCATATGTGCTTCAGTGTGTGTGTGAAGGTGTGTGTATGTGATATGTGTGTGCATGTATGTATGTGTCTATGGGAGGGGAAGCAATGCTAGAATGTTTCAGGTCACCCAATGGCATCTATTCAATGACACACCTTCGCAAGCCACCCTGGTAACCCAAGATTGTAGGTTCAAAGCTGTCTGGCCCCTGAGCATCCCTGAGGGGATATCAGGGACCCCTGATTGTCTTAGACCCTGCACTAGGTGACTGTGTGGGTAGCAACTGAGCTTTTGTTCACTGAGAGACTCAGGACGCAGCCATTGACACAGGCATGGGATGTCTTTGTCTAGCGGGTGTGATTGGTCTGTTAGCCCATGGGCTACTTGCAGCTCAGGATAGCTATGAACACAGCCCAGCATATTTGTAGATGTCAGTGTTGTATTACAATGTGCAAAATTGGGCGCTCTTGGTAGGAGGAGCAGTGCCCATCTCTCAGAAAAGAGGCCATCACGTTTACTTTTGTATTTGACCTCTCTGTGCATTGAATTATACAGGTGTTTTACCTCCGTTAACATTGACTTACATTATTGTTAAATGCACACATACATACACAGAAACACACAGATACATACACAGACACACAGACACACCACACACAGACACACCTCACACAGACACACACACACCTAGAGACACACAGACACACACAGAGACACATACACAGACATACATAGACATACCACATACACAGACACGCATATACAATACACACCACACACAGACACACATAGACACAGACACACATAGACACAGACACACATAGACACACACAGATATACACACATACACCCAGACACACACCAAGACATACACACAGACTCTCTCTCTCTCTCTCTCTCTCTCTCTCGCTCTCTCTCTCTCTCACACACACACACACACACACCACCTCTATCTTAAGTGTCCATACTGTGGGTTCTTGTTGCAGGGTGATTTTTCTTCATTTGCTTGGGCACTGCTGTGACTCCCAACTCTTCTAACTGATTCAACCACATCAGACACAGCTGCCCAGCAGTCTTGATCTCGGGACTCCCCGTCCCAGTCCCTGGCTGACTCCACAGAACGCCATTTCAGCAGGCCTGTGCGGGTTGCTGTCAGTTGCTGTCTCGGAGGGAGGCTCTAGCATTCGCCAGTCTATTTTCTGTTCCTTACCCACCACTGCTTGGAGCCCTGCTGTTGTTTGCACACTGATTGCCTGTGTGTCCCTCTTTCCATCTGCTCTTTAAAAAAGTCTTATTTTAAACCACCCCAGATGACAGGAGCTGGGTCTCGACAATGCTTAGGGTGGCAGGAGAAGAAAACGCGTGTGGAGGCGCTCCCCTCCCCCCTTCCACCTTTGATAGACTTCTGCTGGGGAGGCAGCCTGCCTCCGAGTCAGTGCGGCTTCCAGAGGTGGGTTCCCTGCGCCCCGAGATAAGCGATTATTTAATAAATTGGCTTTGACATGAGCTTTCTCTTTAATACTTCCCTTCCCATTGTAAGATAATCTCCTGCATGCGATTTCCCGGTGTGGTGTGATGACCCCTGTGGCTCACCTCAGGAGCCTCCGCCTCCTCCTCAGGAGACAGCCAGGCACTGGGAGGTTGCTCTGTTGCTCTGTGCAGGCATGAAGACCTTTGTAAAAGGAGAGAGGGAGGGGGAGGGGCAGTAGAAGGAGAGAGGGAGGGAGGGAGGGAGGGAGGGAGGGAGAGAGAAAGAGAGAGAGAGAGATCCCAGTGCTGGGAGGCTGAGGCATCATTCTGATCTCTGGGGATTATCTCTCAGTTGCTGAATTCCAGGCTAAGGTGATAGATACCCTGACTCAAAACAGAAGGTGGATGGTGTCCAAGGAATGACTCCTGAGGTTGTCCTTTGGCTTTTATATAGACATTTGTGCACTTGTGTATTCATGTACATGAACGCACACACAACAGACACACACCACACACAATACATCCCCACACACATATCACTCACATACACCATACACACACACACACACCCACATACATCACACACAGGCCTACACCACACACACACAACAAACCACATATATACACACTATACACACATACACATAGTACAAACACACCATACACATCACATGCACACACATACTACAGACACCACACACAATGTACCACACACATATACACTCACACACCACACACACACATCACATACACAAACACACACATATACCACATGCACATACCACACACATATACATATGCACCACATACCACACACCACACATACACATACACACACATACACACACACACCAATGAGGTGGGCTTGACTCCCTGCATATGTGGCTGTGGAAGGGGCGCCAACCCCAAAACTCTTCTCACAAAGGGTTGCTTCCCTGTCAAGCTCTGAGGAGCACTCCAGGGCTGAATGACTCCTGATCCTCAGGATCTGGGGAAGCAAGGCCTTTTATCTCATGTGGACTCAGGGAGGACTCAGGGAGGACTCAGGGAGGACTCAGGAGTTACTGGAACATTCCAGTAGTCAGCCACTGGTTGGCACCTGTGCCTTTCAAAGGCTGCACAGAGCGGACCCCAGAGACAGGGAGCCCAGAGTGACCCGGCAGGGGCATCCCATGCACCTGGCTGGGTAGTAAAGCCAACACAGGGTCTCGCGGAAATCTCCAGGGAACAGCTGAGGGTTCCGGGGACACACGGGGGAGGGGGCGGCCCTGTGTGGCAGGCTGCCGTGAGGGGCTGTGTACCGTGTTTGTCTGAACTCTGCAGCTGGAGGGAGGATCAGGGTGCCGGTTCAGCAGTATCAGCATGTTTAACTCAAGTCATCACGGTGTCTTGGTGTGCATCCAGCCGGCACGAGAGCCAGAGCCTGGCTCTGGGTGACTCTGTTGCCGTGACGCTCTGCCTAAGCACATGGGATCAGTGACCACGGGCTAAGACCTCTGGATCCGTGACTCCAAAAGAACATTTAAAATGTGTTATTAGAGTCATTCAGTTTATTTCATGTGTGTTTCTTTACCATTACATATGTGTGCCATATGCAGGCTGGGTGCCTGAGGAGAAGAGAAGAAGGTGTTAGGCCCCCTGGAACGGGAATTGCAGATGGTTGTGAGCCACAGGTGGGTGCTGGGAATTGAACCCAGGTTCTCTGGAAGAGCAAGAGAGGCTCTAACCATTGGGCAGGCTCGCTAGCCGCTCTTTAAAGTTTTTTTTTGGCCCGGTATTTGCATCGCAGTGGTACAAACGTGATCAATACAGTTGCACTTATAGCTAGATCAGTCTATGATCCGTGAGGAAGTACCATTCTCACGCAGCTGTGGTATCTGTATAACTGGCTTCACAGTCCCATTAGGACATACCAGAGGCAGTTAAAGCAATATGAACTTTGTTTTGGCCCAGGAGTCTTTGGATCCGAGTTCAAGAGCAGACAGCACTGCTGTGGGCCATGACAGGAATGCCAAGCACACCGTGGCAGATACACATATGAGAACCAAGCTCATTCCGTGAACCAGGACATGGAGATACACTGAGAGACCAGTCACTGGGAAGGGCACACCACCTGTGACCTAATCATTGGGCATCCCCAAAATTCTACCATCTCCCTATAGCACCCCAGGAGTGAGGTCTTTACAGGCAGATCTGGGAGCACTCATCTGGAAGACAGCAGTCCCTCATGGTGGGCAGGCAATGGCCAGGGTAGGAGGAGCCTTTGATGACACAGTGGCCTTTAGTGGCCACCTTTTGTGGCCATATAGAGAGCTACAAACTCAGGCTGCTTGGCCCACTCTGTGGTCAGGGTCCCCAGCTGGCTGGGTGCAGGTAATCTCTAGTTTTGCTCAGAGACATCTGAAAAGGCTGAGGGAAGGAAGGGTTTTCTCCCTCCCTCCTTCCCTCCCTCCCTCCCTCCCTCCCTCCCTCCCTCCTTCCCTCCCTCCCTCCTTCCTCTCCCCTCCCTCCTCTGAAGACGAGATAGCATCCAGAGACCCTGAAAACCAAACACCCTAAGGTGGCAGGAAGTGGGATACAAAGCATGAAAAGAAAATCTCCCTTCAGTGGAGGGGCAGGGCAGGTCGCCCTGGGCTGTGTGGTGAGTTTGAGGCCAGCCCGGCTAGATGAAACCTTGCCCCCAAATTAATAACAGTCTGACATATTCATTAATATCAAGTTTTTGAAACAGAAGATGTTAATCTTCTGTCGTATCGTATAGGAGAAATATCATAGAAACAACATGCTATTATTAACTGAAGTACGATGATGTTCTCTTTGTTTTTCACATTTAATCGGCTAGTGTAATGGAACTGTCCCCACGGAAAACTCAGATTAGCACGGCATAGGGTCATCAGCAGGAGTTGTCGCGAGGAGGTCTCATGCCCTGATCTCAGGACTGGCCTCTGCCTCCCCCCTCCCCCAGATTATTTACATAGTGTAAAGTTGATTTGTGATAGAACTTTCTGATGTTTAATAAAGGGCAATTGCTAGCTTAAAAATAGAAATAAAAGGAGAGAGGGAGGGAGGGAAGGAGGGAAGGAGGGAGGGAAGAAGGGAGAGAGGGAGGGAAGGAGAGAGAGGAGGAGGGAGGGAAGGAGGGAGGGAGGGAAGAAGGGGAGGGGGAGGGGAAAGCAGGGGGAGGAGAAAGGGAAGAGGGAGAGACACACAGAGTGAGACAGGGAGAGGGGGAGAGAGACGGAGAGACAAGAGACAGAAACAGATGGGGAGAGGAAGAGAGAAGAGGAAAGAGGGAGAGATAAGGAGAGAGCGAGATACAGAAAGGGGGTGGGAGAGAGGGAGGGAGGGAGGGGGAATGAAGGGAGGGAGGGGGAATGAAGGGAGGGGGAGGGGGAATGAAGGGAGGGAGGGAGGGGAGGGAGAGGGTTTCACTGTGTAGCCCTGGTTGGCCTGGCACTTTCTGTGGTATAGACCAGGCTGGCCTTGAACTCACAGAGATCAAGTATTGGGATTAACAGCCAGGCCAGCCCTCTAATTCTTAGAGACAGGGTTTTCACCTGAATTTAGAGTTTCCTGATTCAGCCAAGCTGGCCACTTAAGAAGCCCCAGGGGTGGTCCTGCTTGCCCCCTCAGTGTGGGGGTTCCCTGCCATGCTTGGTTTTGATGTGTGCTTGTTATTTTTCTGTGAACAAACCTGGTGATATGATTGCAGGTTGGGTCTCTGTGTAAGGACTCCAGGTCAGGGAAGGTGTTGCTTTAGCTGGAATGTGTGGATGGAGCGGACACCCTCTGCCCTTGGCTGTCCTCCTCCTCCGAGGATTTCCTGACCTTTCCAGGGCTGGGTGGGGGGTCTGGAGTGAGCCTCTGTGATGAAGTTCACCACCACCACGAGTGTCTGTGATAAAGGGGCGGCA
Source organism: Apodemus sylvaticus (assembly GCF_947179515.1). NCBI lineage: Eukaryota > Metazoa > Chordata > Mammalia > Rodentia > Muridae > Apodemus > Apodemus sylvaticus. The sequence continues at coordinate 4,179,543 of NC_067492.1, read as the reverse complement.
GCCATTCTCATCCGGGCCTGGTTAGCAGGCTGGTTTGATACAGACATTGTTAATAAAACTCAACCTGTGCATTAAGAGAGACGTGCTGCCTCCGAGCCTCTCCTACTGAAATACAAGCAGCCACAGCCGACAGCTGGGCTCTCTGATGCGAAGCTTCTGCTGGGGCCAAAGGCAAACATCTGAAGAGCTTGAGTGCCCGTGGGAGGATTAATTTGATCTCCATCTTGCCCCCCAGCCACCAGCCCTCTGTTGTTACGACAGGACCACAGAAGTTTGAAGCTGAATCATAGTTTGTATTTTTAGCATCATGGGATACCGAGACAATAAAGTGATGGAGGGCGGAGGGGAGGGAGTGCCCACTGAGTTCCTGTGGTAGTTAGTATCTGTCCGGACCTGTGGGGCGGACACTTGGGCCTTTGTGTTGCCTGTGGGAAGCAGCCCAGAGGGGACACGGTTATCTTAGAGATGGCCATAGACTTCATCCCAAGCCACCTTTTCTGAGCTGCCTTTTCAGGTTAGGCCACTGTAGGTGGGTAACCTGGGTTGTGTGTGCACATATGTATGTATATATGTGTGCATGCATATGTATGTATGCATATGTGAGTATGCATATGTGAGTACATGCATGTGTATGCATATGTGTGAATGCATGTGTGTATACACATGTGTGTATGCATGTGTGCATGCATGTGTGTAAGCATATGTGTGTGTGTATGTGTGCGCGCACACGCGTGCATGCATGCATGAGGAGGCCACAGAACACCCTCAGGTGTTGTTCCTCAATTACTCCTGCAGCCCTGCCTCCGCCATGCCGCAGGAGGACTGAGTCTCCAAGGCACAAGGCTTTGCCACACACACTCAGCACAGTGATCTGCTGTAGCAGTTCCACACGCTGAGGGCTGCCAGAGTTCTCTCTCATTTGCTCATGGTTCACTGTCAGAGCCCTTGGTAGTTCCCATGGGTTTAAAGTCCCAGGTGAGACTGTTGTTATGGGAACATTTCAATGAAGAAAGTGTCTGAGTTTGAGGTTTAAAAACAAAAACCCAAACAGAAGGGAAAGGAAACTAGGGTTAGGGATGCTGTTTAGCTGGTAGCATGGCTTGCATGCAGGAAGCCACGGCTTGATTCTCAGTATGGCAAACCTATAATCCCAGCATTCTGGGAGCAGAGGCAGGAGGACCCAGAGTTCAAGGTCATTCTTAACTACAAACAGAGTTCTGGGCCAGTTTGGGTTACATTAGGCCCAGCAAAATAAAATGAAAGGGCACAGGAGGAAAACTGTAGACAGATGCAGCAGTCTTTGCTTTCTCTCCCTCCCCAAGCTTAACCAGCCCAGCTGGGCCAGCCTGCGTGCGGCTGGACTTCCCAACACCTGCAAGCTTCTTCTAGGATCCATTCCCTTAGCTGAGTTCTACATGGTGGTTTTATTTTTAATGTGCTCAACTCCAAAAGCCAGTGGGATAGGAGATGCTGGATGTGATTTGGAAGAAGGTAGAACAGTTTAGACCTGGCTGCTTCCTGATATAATTGTATTTTAAAGTGTCTCCAAGATCAGACAGCTGGCCCCCTTCTTGAGGCAACTCTCAGAGACAGATGGACCGACCGCGTCTCAGAGTGTTGGTTTTTCCTCCCCTCTGGCTTCCATCTCTCTCTGTGCCCTGACTTGTCAACATGGCAACTGGAGAGTCCCTGGTGCTGAGATGCTATCTAGAGATGACCTGTTGCCTTCTATTTGAAGAAGGAAGGGTGACTATGGAGTGCTGGTCACTTGCTCCACAGATGGATCTGAACCGTGTGCATGGACCCTTTCTTGTGTGGTGGAATCTCGAGTCCTGGGACTCTGGGTGGTTGTGTAGGCTTCACCGGGGCATCTCTCCCGCTGCTCTTCTGCAGCACAAAGCCATCATGCCTGTGAGAAGCAAGTGCTCATTCCCCGACCAGTTAGATCAGTTCTTCTGAATTCTACTACAAATGTCTTCTTGTTTCTTATTTAAAACAAGGACCCTGGGGCCTGGGGAGCTGGCTCAGCCTGTAAAGTGCTTGCTATAAGACTGTGAAGACCCGAGTTGGAGCTTCCAGTGCCCACCTGGAAAGCTGAATGTGGCAGTGCGTATCCGAAACCTCCCTCAGTGTTGGAAGGAGAGGCAGGTGATGCTTAGAGATTACTGGTCATCTGGTCCAGCCAAAGCAGAGAGCCCCAGGGTTCACTGGGAGATCCCGGCCTCAAAATAATGTAGACATTGATTGAGGAAGTTATCTGATGTCAATTTCTGGCCTCCACATGCACACACACCATACACATATCAACTTGCATGCATATGTGCACACACACATGAATATAAACACACATGCAGCATACACCTGTGCACACACCCAAGGGCTTATTTGCAAATTCCCATGGAAGGAATAAACATAATGGACCTTGCTGATTATTCCCACCAATTATAGACATTAAAGTGGCCCAGGGGAGTAGTGTTTTCAGAGAGGAAGCTGTTGGCTACTACCTGTCTCACAGCAATTTTAGGGCCATCTGGAGTTCAAAGTGAACTATTATATGCTTTACCCATGAGCATTCTGTATTGGAAAAGGGACTGTAGCCTGTGACCTTCTATATTTCTGTTGAAAATAGCATAATACCACAGACCAAGCCATAAAGAAAGTTCATTTTGGCTACAGTTCCTCAGATACAAAGTTGAAGGTCGCTGCAGTGACCTTTCTCCCGACAGAGTCCCACAGTGACTCAGAGTATCTGGAAAAGAGAGGCGTGCACAGTTTTTCCCCTCTGACTTACAAAGCCACCAGGATTCAATCACGGGCTTTACCCTAATGACCGACATCCAATACTCCTCACCTCCCAGGGGCTCAGCTCTGAACACTGTAGTCAGATTACATTTCCACTCTCTCCTGATTCACAGTCTCAATGGAAATCCCCAGGGGACACATTTGAGCCATCTCCAAAACAGGGCAGTTGCTCTCTCTGACTCCAGGCTCAGCCTCAGCCAAGCGTCTCCTCTGAACTGCAGGGCCACGTTCCTTCTCAGGCTATGGACTGCAGGGCCACGTTCCTTCTCAGGCTGTGGACTGCAGGGCCACGTTCCTTCTCAGGCTATGGACTGCAGGGCCACGTTCCTTCTCAGGCTGTGGACTGCAGGGCCACGTTCCTTCTCAGGCTATGGACTGCAGGGCCACGTTCCTTCTCAGGCTATGGACTGCAGGGCCACGTTCCTTCTCAGGCTGTGGACTGCAGGGCCACGTTCCTTCTCAGGCTGTGAACTGCAGGGCCACGTTCCTTCTCAGGCTGTGGACTGCAGGGCCACGTTCCTTCTCAGGCTGTGGACTGCAGGGCCACGTTCCTTCTCAGGCTATGGACTGCAGGGCCACGTTCCTTCTCAGGCTATGGACTGCAGGGCCACGTTCCTTCTCAGGCTGTGGACTTTGCTGGTGAAGGATCCCGCTCCTCTCCTAGGACACTTCCTGGGGTTGACTGCTTTCTGGAGAGCAGAATGCTGGCTATGGATGGTGGGTTTACACACATAAGGCATGGCACCTGTTCCCTGGGTGATGGCGGTACCCCTCCTCCCTACCCCCAAGAGGAAGCAGACGGGTGTGATCCGATGCCGGTTATTTTGAATCAATTTCTGCCTTCACCCGAGATGATTCCTGATAACATGGAAAACCCTGGAATTGGTTTCTCCCATTAGACATGATAGACAGTGAATCCACCATTCAGTGAGCATCTCCAGGGAGGCAGCGTGTGTGAGGGTTGAAGGCAGGGAGGGAAGAACAAATTCACACACAGTGACCTCCTGGCCCTAGAGTGTGAAGTGGAAGTGGGTTGAGCATATGTGTGTGTATGCGTGTATGTGTGTGTATGTGTGTGTGCACACACGAGCACACCTAGTAACGTGCTTCCTCCACAGAAGCACCACATCCTAAACATCCCAGAGTCGCCATAATCAGCACCGCCAACTGGGACTAGTGTTCAAATACACGAGCCCATGGGGACAGTTCTCATTCAAACCGCAATAGGCCGGATCTCCCCAGTTTTGCAGAGCAGGAATGAGTTTTTCAGAAGCTTCATTATGGCTTAGGGAACTAAAAAAATGTTCCTCATGGCCAAGCTGTGCCTGGACATGGGGCTATGGTTTCCTCACTGCTGCCACTAAATTCCTCACGTGAGGAGACTCCTTGATGTGAGGAGAGCCGTGAAGTATCAGCAGAATCCAGGCACTGGGCACATATACCTGTGCCCGAGATTCTGCTGCTGGGACAGAGCAGAACGACTGAGGCAAACTTTCTACACAAAGTTGGAAAGTGCCCAGTGTTTCCTCAAGGCTCTGTGAGTGACGTGGAGGGTGAGGGCAGTGCCTGCTCCGGGGCATCCCCGGTGGATGTGGGGCCCAGGGTCTCACACCATGGGCTTGTGGAATACAGGGTGGTTCAAGGCCGCGCGGGGAGTGCAGGGGCCTAAAGAGTGAGTGGGGGGTGTTCTGCCAGACTTCAGAGGCGCGGTGAAAATGGAGGTGCTTACGCCAGATAGGGCCACTGCTGGCTTTGAAGGAGGCCTTGGATTAGTTGCCAGCTGGCAGTGTCCTTGTGGCAGTGTCCTTGTCACCGTCTCCTTTGGATCTCTCTCATCTCTCATCATGGTCCTCCTCCTGCCTGGGTGACAGGAGCTGCTGTTCATTCCACCCTGCAGGACTAACCAGCCCAGACCATGCTGCACACAAGCTCTGTGGAGCACAGCTGATCTACCTTCCCCACATCCACACGCCGTGACTGAGTCGTTCCCTTTTGCTCTTCTCTGTGATGCCTCTGTGGAGCCTCGGTGCTCTGAGAATACACTGAACTGGGCTAGGGCAAGGAAGCAGGCCTGGGGCAGCCTGGCGGCCATCAGTGGTGGGCTGAGAGACGTCTGCAGCTCTGCATGCTTCTTCATCTCTAGGGCTAGCTTGAGTGGGCTGTTCACATTCACACCTTAAAATCAGAAAGGGAGCACATGCTCTTCCTTAGGAGCCATCCACCTCCGTTTGTTTGTTTGGTTGTTTGTTTGTTTGTTTGTTTAAGACAGCATTTCTCGCTGACCTAGAACTCACTAAGTGGGCTAGGCTGGCGGGTCAGCAGTCCCTGCGCTTGGACTGCCTCTGCCCTGTCTGCCCCCGGGTTAGGATTACAAATGTTCACCACCGCTCCTCACTTTTTTTTCTTTTTTCTTTTAAATTTGAGTTCTGGCCGGCAAACTTATGTCTTCCTGCCCGTGTGGTGTTTTAGTCAGGGTTGCTATTGCTGTGGTTAAACAGTATGATCCGGCCCCTTGTTCTGGAAAGACTTAGTATAGCAGTATAGGGCAAAACCAGAACAGGGAAGTGGGAAGGGGTGGGTGGGAGAACAGGGGGAGGGAAGGGGGCTTATGGGACTTTCGGGGAGTGGGGGGTCAAAAAAGGGGAAACCATTTGAATTGTAAATAAAAATATATAGAATGAAAAAACATGAAAAAAAAAACAGTATGACCCGGGGAGGAAAGGGTTAATTGAGCTTACACTTCCTCATCACTGTTCATCACTGAAGGAAGTCAGGACAGGAATGGAGTCAAGAAACCATCTTGCTCATCTTACTGGCTTGCTTAGCCTGTTTTCATATAAAACTCAGGATGACTAGCCCAGGGTGGCCCTATAATGCACTGAGCCTTCCCCCATCAATCACCAATTAAGACAAAGAGCTCTGCAGGCTTGCCTACACCCTGATCTTATGGGAGATATTTTCTCAATGGAGGTTCCCTCCTCTCAGATAACTCCGGCTTAGTTGACATAAAACTAGCCAACATACATGGAAACATTTTACCAACTGAGCTGTCTCCCAACTCTGCAATGGGTCTGCTGTAGAGAGGTCTCCTCAGACTGTGTGCTGTAGAGAGGTCTCCTCAGACTGTGTGCTGTAGAGAGGTCTCCTCAGACTGTGTGCTGTAGAGATCTCCTCAGACTGTGTGCTGTAGAGAGATCTCCTCAGACTGTCTGCTGTAGAGAGATCTCCTCAGACTGTGTGCTGTAGAGAGATCTCCTCAGACTGTCTGCTGTAGAGAGGTCTCCTCAGACTGCTGTAGAGATGTCTCCTCAGACTGCTGTAGAGAGGTCTCCTCAGACTGTCTGCTGTAGAGAGATATCCTCAGAATGTCTGTTGTAGAGAGGTCTCCTCAGACTGTCTGCTGTAGAGAGGTCTCCTCAGACTGTCTGCTGTAGAGATCTCCTCAGACTGTCTGCTGTAGAGGTCTCCTCAGACTGCTGTAGAGATCTCCTCAGACTGTCTGCTGTAGAGAGGTCTCCTCAGACTGTCTGCTGTAGAGAGGTCTCCTCAGACTGCTGTAGAGAGGTCTCCTCAGACTGTCTGCTGTAGAGAGGTCTCCTCACACCACCTCCCATAGTATCCTCAGCTTGAAGGATATATGGGTCCCAGCCCTCATCCTCAACTGGTTGAATATTTATTTTCCTTCTGACTTTCCTCTTGTAGCCATATTGATGCTGGCTGTGTCCACGGCTGGTTCTGCTGCACCTCCCGCCTTGCTGACCTGTGTTATGGTTGCTTATTTCAATGTCTATATCCCTTGAAAGCTCCACCATGGTGGACGTGCAGATGCAAAGAAGTTGCCACATCAACACATTTAAAGTGGAAAACATAAACGTGGTCCCTAGTGGGTAAAAGCAGCAATCAGGGCTGGGGTCAAGCCTCTGGACCCCTGGCGCTTGGGGGAGGCACCGGCAGGAGCATCCCCAGGCTCGCTGTGCAGCCAGTCTAGACGAATTAGTGAGCCAGTCTAGACGAATCAGTGCCCCAAAAATAAGATGAGGCACCCAGTATTCTGACATCTATTTCTGGCTGCCACAGGGGGCACATATGAGCATGTACCTTGCACACACACACACACACACACACCACACACATACACATACACACACACCATACCTCACATGCACACCATACACACATACCACATACCACACCACACACACACACACACACCACTCAGACATATATACACATACCACACCACACACATACACACACATACACACACACACTACACACACACACTACACACACATACACACACACCACACCTCACACGTACACCATACACACATACCACATACCACACCACACACACACACACACACCACTCAGACACATATACACATACCACACCACACACATACACACCACACACACACACACACACACACACACACACTCACACACTCATTTTACAGGTTGGTTCAGTCAATGCACTTTGTGACTTGGAGACAAAGTGAAGGAGGTGTGGATTGTGTGGACAGGTTGTTCTGGTTCATCCAGATGCTATGGGGGGCTCCGATCTGCTCTGCAGTACTGCCGCTCCTCCATGTTCCCCTGTAGAACTGAGTCCTTAGCACTCCAGGGCAGGAGCCCCAGTCTGACGGAGGAGCTGTGGTCTACCTGGCAGCCACTTACCTCTCTGACCCCACAAACCTCTGAGCAGGGATGCGTCCCCCATCCCCATGACGACCTGTGCACCAGGAACATCTTTAGAGCCACTGGAGAGGCTGAAAGCCAGAATGGCCCCCATTAGAGTCTCACGTCCTCGTGCAGTGGGGACTGTGCAGCTGTCACTGAATGGTCCATATCAGGGACGTCATCACCACATGCTCTGTGCTGTGGAGGAGGTGGGGCAGGATGATCTTAGAGGTCCTTTCCCCCCGGAGGTCACCCATACAGCGTGGCTTTGAAGCCTGCGACACAGGAAGCTGTGTTTTCTAGCAGATGTCCAGGTGCCCACCGTGGCCCCTGGGAGTGTGAACTTAACAGGGTCTTGAGATGAGACCAGCCCAGTCATTGGCTGGTCTAAACCTAAAAGTGGGTGTTCTTCAGGAGGAGCGCCAGAGGGTGTCTGAGACACACAGAGGATGGGGCAGAAAGGGCAGGGACAGCTGTTCCAGGCTGAGGACGGACATGTTGGCAGCCTTAAGGACAGCTAGAATGCTTGGGGTGGGCTCCCCGAACCTCCCCGAGGGACCTCTCACAAATCCTGACTTTGGGTTTGTGAGAGTATAAATTTATGTTTGCTTGAGATGGGGTCTTTATGGTCTTGGCTGCTGTAGAACTCACCATATAGATCAGGCTAGCCTAAAACTCAGAGATCTGCCTGCTCTGCCTTCCAAGTGCTGGGATGAAAGGTGTGGGTCACTGTGCCTGGAGAAGTTGTTGTTTTTAAGCTAGTTAAATTATGATACTCTGTGTGTGTGTGTGTGTGTGTGTGTACATACGTGTGTATGTGCAAGCAGAAGCCAATGCATGTGTTACATGTATGCATGCACATGTAGAGGCCAGGGATCAACTTTGGGTGTCATTCTTCAGGGTGCTGTCTGCCTTGCTCAAATGGACCATTCAGTAACCTGGAAGTTACCGACTAGGCAAGGCTGGCTTTGAACCCAGGGGAACCACCTGCCCCTCCCCCCACATGCCCTTCCCCCACCTCCTCACCCCCCCCTGCCCCAGTGCTGGGATCATAAGCATACTCCACCATGCCTGGCTTTTTTTTTTTTTTTAAATGTGTGTTCTTGGGATAGCGCTCAGGCCCTCACGCAAGTGCTTTACCTACTGAGTGATCTCCTCATCCAGCTGAGCCATCCCCCGGCCCTTTGTGGTACATTGCTGCAGCATTCTTAAACAACTGACCCTCAGTGGACACTGACCCTCCTCAGTGGATGCTGACCCTCAGTGGACGCTGACCCTCAGTGGACGCTGATCCTCAGTGGACGCTGACCCTCAGTGGACGCTGACCCTCAGTGGATGCTGACCCTCCTCAGTGGACACTGACCCTCAGTGGATGCTGACCCTCAGTGGATGCTGACCCTCCTAGGTGGACGCTGACCCTCAGTGGATGCCAGCCATTGTAATTGCTCCTAGTGGCCATCAGTGTGGGACTGGGTAATCCCTTGGAGATCTGTCCTTTGCATGTTTAGGAATATTCTCCTCTTAAAAATCATTACTGTCAGCTACTTCCTGAGACAGGGGCACTCCTACCTTGCTTCCACACACCCTGCTTTGGATATATAAGGGATCAGGAAGCACATCTAACAATAAGCAAGCTAGTGCCTTAGATGCCAACAGGCTGTCTGCAGTGTAGCCCATGTTGAAAGCAGGCTTACACAGGGACACTGGTATGTCACTCCTGGGAAAAGCTGAGTGTAGTCTAGGGTGGACGGATGCAGGATGTGGGTTTATATGTATGAGCTGCAGCTTGCCTCCGGGGCGCAGGCTGCTCTCCGAGACCCACCCTCACATTGTGTCTTTTCTCCAGAGTGATTTGCTGACCACAAGGTTCAAGGTGATCTTACAAGTTGGCTTGGGTCACACAGCCTCTTGACTGTCCTGTCTGAACCAGGGCCCAGCATGTGGATAAGCTAGAGTTTTATTGGCTAGGTTTTCAGTCTTGAATATAAGGAAAATGTGGTGAAGGAAGGGCTAGGCCGGAAGGGCCCTCTAACACGGCAGGGGAGGGGGAAGCTCAGAAAACAAAAAGAGAGGAAGCCCCTGGGACTTAGATGCTGGCCAGAGATCTATTCATCCACTGAACTTCCTAAGGATTTTTGGATATGGAGGAGGAGAGGGGTCAAGGGTAAACTCAGCTCTCATACTCTGGCCGTGACCCCTCTAAGCCAGCTGCATCAGAAGGCTGAGACTCTCCCAGGGGGATGTGGCATTGTCTTCACGGCTTCATGCATGCTCTCAGGACTCTGTCTACTTCCTGGAATTCTTGCTTGGGATCCCAGAGAGCCACCGTATGTTTACTCTGTGTGTGTGAGTGTGTGTGTGTGTACGTGTGTGTGTGTGTGTGTGTGTGTGTGTGTGTGTGGACTGAAGTGTCTCTTCAGCCACCCCATGGCTTTGCAGATGGGTGGTGGATGGAGGCTCCTTCTGACTTAATTTTTCTTCAGCCACAAAGGAACCTTCTTTTCAAAGGGCAGGTTTGGCCTTCTTCCCAGCCTGAACTTATAGCCTTTACTATAGAAGGGTTCTACATGGTTGCTACTTTTAGCCAATTTATATTAACAAAACTGACCCGGAGCCCAAGAATGATACATCTCTGCACGATCTAGGCTAGGATCATTGGGAGCACTGTTATTGGGTTGTTACTATTGGTTATTTTGTAGACAGATATTTATATGACAGGCTGCTGCAGCGTCCTCATGCATAGTAGCAGAAGTGTCTGGAACCTTCTCATATCCCGAATATAGATTCTGTTCTGGTATCGCATCTGATGCCACCGGGATGAGGAGGCCCATGCCGCTCTTCTATGGTGGAGACTATTTCTTTGTGAAGCTGACCTCCCTACCCACCTGTCCACATGGCCAGCATTTCCTGCTCTCAGCCTTTCTCTGGGTCTCAGTCATAGGTCAGACAGGCCAAGACTGTAAGGCGCCGTATCACAGCAAATAGGAAAGGAATGGATACAGATCCTTAACGAGTGCCCTATGCCAAGTTCCTAAGATACTGTTGGCACCCTGCTAGAGGCTCTGTGGGTTTAGTCTATCTAACATCACTCCATTCTGAGGCAGTATCTCACTCTGTACCTCAGAATGTCCGGCACTCACTCTGTAACCTAAGTGGACCTCGAATTCTTTGCCGTTTTCACCTCTCAGCTTTTCTAGTGCTGGGAAGACAGAGGAGAGCCCCACAGCAGCTCAAGAGGCTTCCGGGTCCAATAAGTCCTGTGTGAGGGACAATGGCATTGTCAGGGAGTGTTGTTCTCTCTCAGGTGTCCTCCACACAAAGGCTGCGCCCTCGTGTCTAGAAGGTACTTAACTTCCCTGGAGCTTGGCCCACAGGAGTGCCACTGTCCTTGTGACGCCTCCTCTGCCCCACCCCCTGACTCCCACTCTGGCTCCAGACAAAATATGGAAATCCTGTCCCAAGCAGTCTCTGTCACAATATAGCCCTACAGTCCAAAGAATGCACTTTTCACCCCAGATTGTAGGGATGGTTGAAGCCATTGGTGGTGTGGCCTCTGTTTGCTGGACAGCTGCTCTTCCCAGGCTCTGTGGGCACCTGGTGGCACTTCCCCACCCCCACATGCAGCACAGACAAGCCTCCTCTGAAAGTGTGCAAACCATGAGCTTGTCAGAGGCTCCATGGTAAAGAGCTCAGAGCAAGCGGGCAGATGGGGCTGGAGACTGTTCTGTAGCTGATTTGGGCCAGGAAGCCCGGGAGGCTCACGGAACCTGAGCCAAAGAGAGAGTCTCCAGAAGGCAGAAGCGCCGAGGGAAAAGGGAAGAGGGTTTTCTCCTGAGCCCGGGAATGGCACTTTGGAAGCAGACACAGGACGTCTCTTTTGTATTCATCCCTTTAGCAGGCTGCTGCTGCATCTCCAGCTCTCTGTTTCTTGGCCTTTTTAAGGTCAAGTGTGTTGCCTGTCCCCTCAGGTTCTGGTCTACGCAAGGAGCACTTGGTGAGGAGGACAGAGCTGCCGGATTGCTTCCTGACTTGGCTGGGAACCTGAATGAGACAGGGGGATTGCTGTTAGCAGAGGTCCAGCATGGGCGGGTGGTAGTTGTGGCAGCCCAGCTGCGTGCCCAAGGTCGCTGGGAATCTCCAGGCTCCAGGATAATCTGGGAGTCTGAGATCAACTTGCCCATTACTGTCATTGTCAGAAGAGAAGAAAAAAGGAGGGGGGTGCTTTTAGCTGTCAGAATGTTCCCATTACACCCCCCCCACCCCCCCAACACTGGTCTCTGACCCACTGGCGCCTTTGATCATGTGGTTTAAATATCCCAGACAAGAGGGCAGAAAAGCTTGGTGGCATATTGAGGTCACATGGGGATTTCACGGGGAGCCTGTGGCATCAGGTCTGCTATGAAACTCTGTCTGTTCCGATACAGTCTGTGTGCTTGCGTGTCCACGTGAGCTGACTGATCACTCTGATGTGGCTCCCACTTGGGCCTTAGCCTTCTTGCACAGGTAAAAACATGGATCTGAAGCCGGGGGACACGCCTGCCAATGGGTCCAGGTTTGCTTGTTTCTCTCCTTGTCTCATCTCAAAGACTGTTCTTCCTCTGCGCTCTGGTGGGACCATCTGCCTTGTGGCTGGGAAGTGCGGACCTGCCAGGACGGTGACATGCAGCCTCCTCCAGCTGCTGCTGTGATGACTGAGTCTCCATTAGCCAGTCACCTGTGTCTGCTGGGCCTCCTAAGCCAGGCGAGTAACTTAGGCCGTGGACGAGTCCTAAATGAACAGTCATGGATCAACGCACTGTCTGCATTCAGCACAATCCGTTAGTGTCCCCCAGTTCAAACCCACCCCTCCTGCAGCCTGTCAGAAGTACACCTCGACCCTGGTGAGCCCTCATCAAATTTCTTTAGAAATTAAGCTCAATCTATGCTCCCATTAGAAGACTCCGGAGTAACAACGTGTGAAATGGAGGTTAATGTCCTCCGGCCGTTGCCTCCGTTTTGATGTTGATGATATAAGTGAGGAAAGCGAGTCTGGCGTCCATGGCCGCCGTTATCTGTCGTGAGGACGTGGACCTCCTGGAATCCTGTGGGAGTGGAGGGGCATTGACCTGGTGGTTTTCAGATAAGTAAGTGAGGCATGGAAACGCTAGTTTGTAGCAGGGCGTTGGTGGCACATGCCGGTAATCCCAGCACTCTGGGAGGCAGAGGCAGGTGGATTTCTGAGTTTGAGGCCAGCCTGGTCTACAGAGTGAGTTCCAGGACAGCCAGGGCTATGTAGAAAAACCCTGTCTCGAAAAAACAAAACAAAACAAAACAAAACAAAAAAAAAAGAAAGAAAACCAAATCCAAAAAACCAAACCAACCAAACAAACACACACACAAAAAAAAAAAAAAACAAAAAATGCTAGTTTGTGTGCTCAAGGCCCTTTCTAAGTTGCTGAGCTTTTCTGTAGCCAGTTGTTGCTGGACTCTTCCATAAATGGACTGTCTGTGACATTAATGCCCATGTGGAGAGAGGGTCTTTAACTTGGATATAGATGGGAAACTGAAACCTGACTCTCCTTCCCAAACGGTGGCAAGGATGCTGGGAACTGTCCTGCTCCGCACCCCACACAAGGACCAGCAGACTGTGGAATTTCTGTCTTCTGTGGAGTTGGCTTAGAGAGTGGCTAGATGAACTCTGAGGGACAGAGGGCACACAGAGCCCTGGGATCAGCCCGCAGACCGCTTCACAATAAGCCTGAGCTAGAGATAGACCATATACTGAAATGGGAACTTAAGAGTTCTTTGTAAAGTCAGGTGAGTTGGGTGGTGTTTTACTAAGGCAAACATGTGAAGGGTGTTTCATTGAAGCAGACACAGGAGAAGAGATGTTCTATTGAAACAAACATGTGAAAAGACATGTGATGGAGGATTCTTTCCTAGTCACATACATGTCTTGGTCTGCCTTATAATGTACAACTGAGCTCTTTTTGTTGGGACTCTACAGAGAGAAATGCTCCAAAAAACTTTTGGTGGTGTGTCTTGACTTCTTGTTGCTTGTGTGGACTCAGGCTGATTGGCAGCGTGATGTCAGCTGAGACAGACACATGTGTTCCGACAAGACACATGTTGAGACAAGACCTGTGGAAGACATGCAATGTTTGGAGCATGTAAATAGGACTCGACAGACAGTGACAGGGGCTGAGCAAGACTTGCTTATAGAGCTAGCTGTGTAAGCTTGTGGGTCTGCAGTCTTCACTGATTCTCCCTTCCCTGAGAGAGCAGAGCAGAGAGCTCTTCCTGGTGTTCCTGTTGGCCCTGGTCCTTTCTGCTGACTCAGCTGAGGTTGAGGGCTGGCTGTCTCTGCTAGGTCGTGCCACTGCTGCTGGTTCCTGTTTGCTATCCCATCTCTACCAAACTGAACTGCTGGTGTATCCGTGAAGTGTTTGCAAGTGGATCGAGCTGCCACTGCTGACTGAGAACTGAACTGCTGATTTCTAGACAACACAGACAGGAACTGTTCCAAAGAACCTTTCTAAACAGGTCCACTTCCCCCATGTCCTTTCTTTCCCACCACCTCTGGTGGGTGGTGGGCTAAAAGGGAAGTTAAAGCATTTAAGAACCATCATTAAAAATAAGCTTTGAAAAAATTCAAGATACAATACATACCTGAGTGTCTGACATCACAGGCGATGCCTATAGAGATTTCAAGACATCCGAATACACTGTCTCTATCATGTAATCAAGTCAATCCCTCATAGACGTGTCCACAGGCCAGGCTGTTTTGAGCAGTTCCTCAGTTGAGACTCCTGAGAAAAGTCTCCTTAAGTCCTGTCAGATGAGCAAAGCTAATCTAGACAGTGGCGGAGGTCTCTGGCCTGTGTGTTCTGTTCTGCAGCCAACATCAAACCCAAAGGAATTTCAATATTTATTTCTCATATTTAAACAAAATGGGACCGGGTATTTGGCTGTTCCAGTCAGGAGAGTGCTTACCGAGCATACACGGACCCATCCCTAGCACCACATGAACTGAGTAATCCTGGCACCTGTGTGAGGGAGGTAGGGGATCCAGAGTTCAAGGTCAACCTCAGCTACAAAGCAAGGACAAGGCCAGCCTGGACTACATAAGACCTGTTTATAAAACAAAAGCAAAATTAATATATTGTCACAGTCTCTTGGCGTGAGCTCCCCTTTCAAACCATAGGACTCTGAGGTCTTTCCAATTCCATCTGTGGAATCAAAACTTGAGTTTACACTCCCCTTATCTCTCCTCTTTGGTCTAAGGTATTATCAGTTAGCTCTGAATTTATCTCATGTTCCTGTGATAAGCAGAGTTGCTACACTTATCTCTGGGCCCTTTGGCGGAAAGGATATCAGCCAACAGACACCACCCAGAAATGGCGATATCAGGCTGGAACCTTAATCTACAACCTAACAGGCTCTATCTTCCATTAAGCTTGCACCTGCATTTTATTATATAGTCAAGCCAGTTATATATGACTCACAGAGAAAATGCATTTTATGATCTTGTTAGAAGAAATGGTCTCCCTGGGATCATTTTAAGCTAATAATTTCATACTTTCCTCCTCTGCAATACCTGGGACATTAACTTATTAGCCACTCTGGTGTCAAGCCTAATGTGTTTTAAATACTTAAAACAAATTCCAGGCAACACGGGGCCAGAGGCTGGATTTTCTGCCGGCATTGAGTGTTCTTGGTTACCAGGGGGAATCAGTCTTAGCAGACTGTGAGGGAAGGCTTGGCTGTTGGGCTCTGGTGCACAGGAAGCTTGGTTTCTCTCACAGAAGGGCGATCATGCCCGCTGGGCTTTGGAAGTCCTGATGTTGTGTTGAAATGTCCCCTTGGCTCACCCTGCTGGTGCTGGCTCTCTGAGAGGTGGGTCGTCTGTGGGCCGCAGGGGCTGTGGTTGTAGGTTGCTAGGGCCTCCTTGGAAAGGTCTTGTGATAGGAGGTGATCCGGTTTCCACAGGGTGAATAAGTCACCAGGAACAGAAGCACAGAAGCCTATTGCAAATTCCTGAACATGTGTTCACATGTGTGTGAGTGTGGCTGTGGATTCTCTATAAGTTTCCATGTGTTACTTGCATGTGCTTACATATGTGTGTACCTACATGTGTGTCTATGCACATGTTTATGTGTATGTGAACATCCAGACATCCGTGCTAGGTGTCTTCAGTCTCTGTTTATCTTATTTTTTCTGACTAATTGGCTGGTCAACGGGCTCCAGGGATCCACTTGTCTCTGCCCCTGTCAGCTGTGCAGTGCGGTACCTGGATCTTATGTGAGTGCTAAGGATCCAAACACAGGTTCTCATATGTGTGCAGCAAGATCTCCACATACTGAGCCATTTCCTAGCCCTCAAATCGTGTGTGTGTGTGTGTGTGTGTGTGTGTGTGTGGTGTCCTCACGCACCTCTGCCAGTGCATACATATGTCTTTCTCTAATGTTTGCCACCTTATTTTGTTGAGACGTGTCTCTCTGAATCCGAAGTCTGCAGCTTTGCCTAGGCTTGCTGTCCAGCGAGCTCCTACGATCTGCCTGTCTCCAGGGATATATGTGCACACAGCCTGACTTTTAAATGTCTGCTGAGGAGGTGGCCTCGGAGCCTCTTCTTTTCCCAGTGAGCACTCTCACGGACTGAGCCACCCCTGCAGATACCCTTTTTATTGACCCTGTAACCTCGGACATTTCCACCCACACTCCTGCTCCTGAATAGTGATTCATTATTTATTAATAAATGCCAAGACAATAAGCTAGGCTTGTTCCCCTGCCAGCTCGGAACTCAGTTATCTGGGTTCATTTATACTGTTCTGTGTCTGCCACATGGCTGGTTACCTCTCCTCAGTGTCATGTCTGACTTTCTCCAAGTCCTGGTGTCAAATCTTCCTGCCTGACTATTTCCCAGAGTTCCCCTCTCTGCTGGGTGTCCCACCTTCTAATCTTATTGGCCATCAGGTTTTTATTGACAGGTAATTCTTCCACATGGTACACAAAAGATTATCCCTGCATCTCTCCATGTTAGTCCAATAAAGGGCTCTTTCTCTAACATCCATAAACTATATACAATAAGAGCAATTATGAAAATGTCACAACAGAGATACCATCTTTTAAAGTTCCCACTTTTGGGGATTCTATATCCATCTGCCTTTTCTGTCCAGTGCGGTAGGTAGAATAATGGCCCTAGGATGTCCATGGGCGACTCTTCAGGACCAGGGATGATGCTCTGCTCCAAGGCCCGGAGACTGCATACGTCCGTGCATTGTGGATTCTGAAAGGAGACACCTCCTGGACTCTCCGGGAGGAAGGCTTTCTCAGGCTGGCTCAGGCAAGATAAAGTAGAAGAGGAGTTGGGTGAGGTTGCAAGTGTGAGCCACGCTGGCTTTGGGGATGGAAGGAGGGAAGACTTGTCCTGGATGTGGGTAGCACCATCCTGTGCAGTGGGTCCTGGCTAAATACAAGGAAACGAGTGAGAAGTCAGCTGCTGCTGCTCCTGCTCCTGCTCCAGATTTTCTGCCTCCTGCTCCACTGACATGTGGGGAGCAGTCCCAGCCATCTGCTCCCATCTCCATGAACTCTGCCATGCCTTCCCATCATGATGGCTACCACCCTCTTGATCAAGCCACAGGCCACGTTAAATCTTTCTTCTCAGACCTGCATTTTGTCACGTATTTGGTCAGAGCAATGGGTCATGAATGCAGATACCTAAGCATGCATTCAACGCCACACACTTCAGCCCTTCTCTGGCCTTCTCCATCCTCTTCTTGGCCATCGCCAAGAGAGGGGCCAACTGGTACCTTTGCGCTCTCTCTCTCTCTCTCTCTCTCTCTCTCTCTCTTTCTGTATGTGTGTGTGTGTGTGTGTGTAACTTTACCTCTACCATTCCACTGTGTGTACTACTACCTTATTTAAAAGGGCAGCCCAGCTGGGCAGTGGTGGCGCATGCCTGTAATCCCAGCACTCTGGGAGGCAGAGGCAGGCAGATTTCTGAGTTTGAGGCCAGCCAGGTCTACAGAGTGAGCTCCAGGACAGCCAGGGCTATACAGAGAAACCCTGTCTCCAACACCCAAATCCAAAAAACCAAATCCAAAAAACAAAAAACAATAAACAAACAAACAAACAAACAAACAAAAAAGGGGCAGCTCATCCCTACTGGGCTGCACAAGGTCATATTCTCTTAGCTTCTGCCACATGGTGTGGTCATTAACCTCTTTCACTAGCTACCTGAGCCCACTGCTGGAATACCAGCTCATGTCTCTTTTGATAGATGCATTTTTGTCTATTTATCATAGCTGACAAACATCAGAATCCTACCCGTTCTCATTACTGTTGAAGTCGTTGAGCGTGTGGACCGGTGCAGTCTATCGCCACAGTCTGCCAGTTCTACTTCTCAACTAGCACTGCGTGTGAAGCCACCTGTTCTGGAGCAGTGGTCCCGACGTGTGAAGGACCAACTCATGGTGGTGCTGTGACATTGAACGCAGACAGATGGATCCAGGATTGCAGAGTGTAGTTGGTTGGGCACTCACAGATGCATCTTTTCGAAGATGGCACGAGACCCCGGGGATCCTGGGATGCACTGATGTGGCCTCACCCAGGGTGGAGTGCACCTCCCTCGCTCAGAGCTCTCCCGCCCCCAGGGTGGGTTGCAAAGCTCCAAGTATCTCTACCAGAGATACTTGTTCACATGTTTACACTTTTCTCGTTAAACCATGTGAGGAAAAGTGACTGGCATCACTCGGTAGTGGTAGGGGTCACTCAGGTGTAGCTAGGGGTCACACTCGGTAGTGGTAGGGGTCACTCAGGTGTAGCTAGGGGTCACACTCGGTAGTGGTAGGGGTCACTCAGGTGTAGCTAGGGGTCACACTCGGTAGTGGTAGGGGTCACTCAGGTGTAGCTAGGGGTCACACTCGGTAGTGGTAGGGGTCACTCAGGTGTAGCTAGGGGTCACACTCGGTAGTGGCAGGGGTCACTCAGGTGTAGCTAGGGGTCACACTGTAGTGGTAGGGGTCACTCAGGTGTAGCTAGGGGTCACACCCGGTAGTGGCAGGGGTCACTCAGGTTTAGCTAGGGGTCACACTTGGTAGTGGTAGGGGTCACTCAGGTGGAGGTTATCACTCAAGATGGCTGCATTCATGTCACTGAACCAGACAAGTACCTTCCACGCATGGTCACATCTCAGACTCCTGCAGCCTCACTGTAATGCTCGGTAGGCAGATCCAGTTCAATCCAGCCACAATGCCCCTCACTGGACCAGGAGCATGCAGGCTGCCCTCCTATAGTAAAGACTTGAATGACCGCCAGGCAGAGGTGGTGCAGGCCTTTAATCCCAGCACTTGGGAGGCAGAGGCAGAGGCAGTTGGATTTCTGAGTTCAAGGCCAGCCTGGTCTACAGAGCGAGTTCCAGGACAGCCAGGGCTACACAGCGCCAGCTTCTCTGTTATTGGACAAAGGCACAGTCCCCACAGAGGACTTAACACAGATGTGCCCTCCGCCGCCTGCCTCACCCTTGTTTCTCACGGTGTCCCTTCATCCTTACTTTCCGAGATCATCCTGGGCGCTCCCAGGCCCACATCCCCCGCTCTTGCATGTGAGCTCTTGGCTGCTTGAGTAGAATCCAATTCTACTAAATTGCTATAGGCCACGCCCTCCTCCTCTTCCTTGTGTAGGGTTCAGTGCAGCGCGCCCCTTCACCTGTCCTCAGCCTCTGAGGAAACAGTCGCCCCCCACCCCCAGCCATCGTGTGGTAAAGACCCTGTAACCATGCCATTCTCTCATCAGTTCACAAGGTCCTCAGGGCCACAGAACGTACAGTACAGGAACGGCGGGGACCAGGAGAGCCACCTGGCACCTAGCAGGGACTCCGCTAGACACCTGCCGAGTGAGCGAATTGGTTTCTGTGGCTCTGTGAGTTGAGGCCAGGCTGTCGGACTAGCGAGCAAGACTTCTGCCAGTATCGATTTGCAGGCAGGACTCTACGTGTAAATGCATTTTGCTGTTCTGCCTTAGGACCCAATTTCTGAAAATTAGATTTTAAATGTCGTATCCTCCTCGCTCACTCCATGTGCTTTCAGACAACCAGCGCATAATACAAAATGAAAGGCGTGGAAAATGGACCCATTTAGTGTACTCTATTCGAAATCTGTTAGGCTATTTTTAAATTCTCATGAACCTTGTGCTCCTGGGGGTAGGCAGGAGAGGAAAAGAAGGATAGGAGGAGGGAGGGGAGGAGGGAGGGGAGGAGGGAGGAGAGGAGGGAGGAGAGGAAGGAGGGGAGGAGGGAGAAAGGAGCTGGCTGTAGCTAGTGGGATACTGCAGATTGTTTTGTGCTGTTCAGTTTCCATTTTAGAAGAAAACCAAATGTGATTTCTGAATTGAGAGACTGAATTGAGATTCTGACTGAATTGCTGCTCCCCTCCACTCTTGCTGAGGGGACCACAGGCTGCTTGTGTGCAATATGCTGAGCACGCTAGCCTCCATCCTGCCTCCCAACTGATCTGCTGCCCTGGCTCTGCCACAGGTGGGAAGCAGGTTCAGACAGGGCTGCCAGAAAGGTGCATAGAACTAGACTCAATTTGGAGTGTGATCTTTTTAAGGTGTATGTGGAGTATTTTATCAGTTTAGTCTCTCTGTGTGTGTGTGTGGTGTGCATCTGGGTGATATATATCTTTGAGTATATATATGTGTGTGTGTGTGTATCTGGGGGATGTCTTTGTGTGAGTCTATATATGTGTGTATGTATGTGCATGTATAATCTGGGTGATGTATGTATGTCTGAGTATATGTGTTTGCATATATATATATATATATATATATATATATATATATGCATATATATGTGTGTGTATGTGCCTGTACATCTAGGTGATGTATGTCTTTGTGTGAGTATGTGTATCTGCACGTGTGTGTATATGCATGTGTATGTGTACATGTATGTATCTGCATGTGCGTGCCTGTGTGTGTATGTTGATATCAGATGCCTTCTTCAGTCATTCTTCACCTTTTTTTTGAGACAGCTTCTCTCATAGAACCTGGAGCTCACCAGCTAGGCCAGGCTGGATGCCCAGTGCACCCAGGAACCTCTGTGTTCTCACGCTTGCACCGCAGACACGTCCCTCACTGGGGTCAGTGCACACTAGGGTCTTTGCTTTTTGCTGTAGAGTGTAAGTTAAACTCATAGTTATTGGAACTGTTCCTTCTGAAGGTTTCTTATTCCCATTCCTTAGCATTGTAGGGTGAGGGGCTGTGAACCTGCTGTCTATGTGATCCAGAGCAGGTGACATCGCTGCCTGGAGGGGCACAGTTTTCTCTTAGGATCCAAGTGCTTGTCATGTTCTTACCTCCTCCTCGGCTGGGCGAATCTCTGTGGAGGGGGCTCTGGCTGATTCCTTTGGTCTTTCCACAGCCAGCAGAGCTGGGGAAGGACTGCGCATCTTACACCTAAACAGATTCATTCTGATTCTGAATGTCTGTGACCACACCTATTCAAGCCACCACAGTAACCGGGATGGTTTGGAGATTTTAAAGATTCTGTAGGAGCCACAAGGCTAGAAAGCAAGATCTAGAGGACCAGAGAGGGTGCAGGTGGGTAGAATCGGGAGGACCAGAGAGGGTGCAGGTGGGTAGAATCGGGAGGACCAGAGAGGGTGCAGGTGGGTAGAATCGGGAGGACCAGAGAGGGTGCAGGTGGGTAGAATCAGGAGGACCAGAGAGGGTGCAGGTGGGTAGAATCAGGAGGACCAGAGAGGGTGCAGGTGGGTAGAATCAGGAGGACCAGAGAGGGTGCAGGTGGGTAGAATCAGGAGGACCAGAGAGGGTGCAGGTGGGTAGAATCGGGAGGACCAGAGAGGGTGCAGGTGGGTAGAATCGGGAGGACCAGAGAGGGTGCAGGTGGGTAGAATCGGGAGGACCAGAGAGGGTGCAGGTGGGTAGAATCAGGAGGCATTTGAGGAGGATGCCTGGGTAGTGAGCATGTGGGAGCCAAGTCATGGCCTTAGGACAAATGGTCTTGTGTTGACTCCAGAGGTAACAATGGAGGCATGGTGGGGGACAACGGGAGATGGTGGCCCAGCATGGGGGGGGAACAACAGAAGATGGTGGCCCAGCATCAGGGTGGGGAGAACAACAGAAGATGGTGGCCCAGCATGGGGGGGGAACAACAGAAGATGGTGGCCCAGCATCAGGGTGGGGGGAACAACAGAAGATGGTGGCCCAGCATCAGGGTGGGGGAAACAATGGAAGATGGTGGCCCAGCATGGGGGGTAACAACAGAGGATGGTGGCCCAGCATGGGGGGGAACAACAGAAGATGGAGGCCCAGCATGGGGGGGGAACAACAGAAGATGGAGGCCCAGCATGGGGGGGAAACAACAGAAGATGGAGGCCCAGCATGGGGGGGAACAACAGAAGATGGAGGCCCAGCATGGGGGGGAACAACAGAAGATGGTGGCCCAGCATGGGGGGAACAACAGAAGATGGTGGCCCAGCATGGGGGGGGGCAACAGAAGATGGTGGCCCAGCATCAGGGTGGGGGAAACAATGGAAGATGGTGGCCCAGCATGGGGGGGACAATGGAACATGGTAGCCCGGCCCAGGAGCTATCCAGACCCTTCTCTCTCCTCCTTTGCCTACATTCAGAGAGTCAGCTACGTTCTCATGCTGTCTTTGAGTAGATTGCCACTGCCAGCTGTCCTCACCCAGGCCTTTACTACTATCTTCAGAGACCAGCATTCTCCATAGTTGGTTCCGTCATGCTGGGACACTCCAGGAGGAAAGGTCTATGGGCTCAGGCCCAGGGCAAGTGTGGTGAGGAGCGGTCTGTTTCAGGCGTGCTGGCACATGGCAGGGTGGAGCGAGGAAGATCAGCAGCTGCACAGGGAGACGTCCATGTTCCAGGCTGTCTCAGTCAGGGTTTCTATTCCTGCACAAACATCACGACCAAGAAGCAAGTTGGAGAGGAAAGGGTTAATCCAACTTACATTTCCACACTGCTGTTCATCACTAAAGGAAGTCAGGACTGGAACTCAAGCAGGTCAGGAAGCAGGAGCTGATGCAGAGGCCATGGAGGGATGTTTCTTACTGGCTTGCTTCCCCTGGCTTGCTTAGCCTGCTCTCTTATAGAAGCCAAGAATACCAGCCCAGGGATGGCACCACTCACAAGGGGCCCTCCCCCCCTGATCACTAATTGAGAAAATGCCCCACAGCTGGATCTCACAGAGGCACTTCCCCAGCTGAAGCTCCTTTCTCTGTGATAACTCCAGCCTGTGTCAAATTGACACACAAACCCAGCCAGTACACAGGGTAAGGGGCAGCATGTTATGTGGAGACATGGGAGGGTAGCTAGAGTAGGCTCTTGGCCCTAGAATAGCTGGCAGCGTTTGGAAGCTCTGTTTTCCTAAGGCCTGCTGCTGTTGGGGGTTGCTCACTCGGAGCACTGTGGAGACAGATGTGCCTCCCGCAGCTGATGCAGAGCAAGAAGATTCCTCATGTTGCTGTACTTCATCCATGTGTTTGTGTGTGTGTGTCTGTCTGTGTATATATACATGTGCAGGTGGATGCTTGTGTATCAGTACACATGTAAAGGCCGGACAATAACTTCAGGCGTCCTTTCTCAGGATGCCTACTTTATGTTCTGAGACGGGGTCTCCTCTTAGCCTGGAGCTCATGGATCCTGCCAGTCTGGATGATCAGCAGGTACCAGGACTCGCCTGTGTCTGTGCCACCAGTGTTACAGTGTGCACCACCAGTTACAGCATTTTATATGGATGCTGGAGAGGAAGCTCAGGCCTCAGACATGTAAGCACATTATTAATAAAGCTGCCCCCAGCCCACTGACCCTGCACTCTTTCCAGTATTGCAGGGTCCCCCTCCTGGGGTGGTGGAGCGCAGCCCACAGAGTGGCGTGGCTGTGGTATTCCCGCTAGGAGGACAGCGGGATTTCCCTCATGAGTCAGAATCTTTTCAGCAAAACCCACTGTGGTGCTTCTGGGCAGCTGGGCGGTGACTCCGTACACATGGCAAAGCCTGGGCTTTGGTATCTCTGAGCTGCGGTGGAATTTCTCCTTTCTCTCCTCAGAACCCTGGGCCTTAAATCCCTATCCTCAAAGGGATTCAGAGCAGCCCTGTGAGAACAGTAATGATGTGCAGAAATTGTCCCGCCAGCGCCCAGGGTGGGCTTGCTTTCCCTCGCTAAGAGGATAAAACACGGATTTGTTTTCCCACCGCAAATATTTTAAGATCCTTTTCCATCTCAAAAGAAAGGTGCGGATTGCATGCCTTGATCCATCTGACAAAAGGGAGTGAAGAGAATTATAATTATGTCTGTGTGTGCACATGCCTGCACGCTCACATAGCACGCATGAGCAGGCGTGTGCACATGCCAGCATATGGGTTCATTGAGTGCAAACATGCTTGTAAACTTACAAGAACATATGTGTACGTGAAGCAGGCACATCCATGTATAAGCACATGAGCAGGTATGCATGTGGTCAAGCCTGCATATGCATATATATGTACACATGCATGCATCCACGCACTTGTTGACAGAAGAAAATACAGAGTATGTTTTCTCACACATATGTTGCTAGGTAAGGGAAATAAACCAACATTGTAAGCAACTTTCAAAATACTGTAAATTAATCTCTAGGTCACAACTTCAACGCATTCAAATGCGCCGGGAAGCAGAAAAGCAGCTCCAGGAAACTGCTGCTGTCAGCAGGGATGGAGGACGGGCAGCCCGTCTCTCCATCAAGGGAACATTTGGTGAGGATGCGCGGCAGGCTGGAAGTGAAGCCGTTTAGTGCTGAGAGCGTTAGCGTTTTTCTGACCTGCTCCATACTCTGTGAGCAGTTGGCTTTGGTTGTGTCCTTGACGCTTGCTGACCTCAGGCTGTGTGTGCTTGAAGGACGTCAGGAAATGGCTTGGAGGAAACTTGGGTGGATCCGGCAAAGTGGGGATCACCAGGTCCTGTGATACCCAATTAGCTGGTGACAAACTTGGCAGGTGGAGTCTGGACTTTATCCCTGCACAGCCCAAGCTCACAGCAGCTCCCTGACCTCCACAGGCTCCTTTCCTTCCCGCTGTCCCCCCTTCTGCCTCTGCTGTGAGCATCAGAAGGTCGGCATTGTCTTGAGGTGTGCACTGGGCTCGGGGGACAGTCTGGCACAGGGGAGTTCAGCCTCCCGACACCCCACAGGGTAGATTGGAAGCTGAGCATGAGTATTGGCTGTTCTTCCTTCCCGAACAGGAAGGTTTCAGAGTAACCCTGGACCGTTCTGCTCCGAGGATGTTTTCACACGGTGGTCTTTGATGCTACTTACAGGCTTACGGTGTGAGGTCCTACCTGGCTCAGAGAAAGACGCAAGAGGGACTCCAGCCTTAGATCCACTCACGTGTGTGGCTGTGATAGCGTGATGGGGGCATGGAGCCTGTCCTGCCAGGCAGACTGTGTCCTCTAGTGACCCCATCCTACTTCTGTGTGTGATCATGTGCTCCACCAAATAATCAATGCAGGCTGGGGGAGATGACTGGGAGACTAGCGGGAAGGTGAAGTGAGCCCACAATGCCCAGTATTCATGTTACATGCCATGGCTGTTCTAAATTACCCATGCCCACTCAGGCACCAGGAAAATCCTCCAAGACCTCTCTCTCAGGTCCCTTCCTCCAAGTCTCTTTTCTCCCCCTCAGAGGTAGGCCTTAGGCCTTACCTCCCTCCCCGAGGGACCCAGAAGGTCTGCTGCCCGGAGTGGCTCTCTCTGAGGCTCACTCTCGCTTTTGTGGTCACCCTGTGATGGCTCCCGCCACTGGTCTGCTTTGCTTTCTTTTCTTTTGGGACAATATTTTTTTTTATTCTGTGAACATTCCATACATTTACACAATATGTGTACATGGATGTATACATGGCTCATGGCCATCTATCCTGCATCCATTCAGTTCCCTAAGGTGCCCTGGTTCTCAATTTCTTCCAGCTTCATATCTTCTTATTTTATTAATAACTCCCTGAGTCCAGCTAGCACCACCCATCTGTAGATGAATATGTGGCCTTCCGCTGGCCATAAACAACCAACCAGTGACCACCTCCTCAAAGGGTGGTGACTCTCCTTACCCTCCTCCCTCAATATCGATCAACTTGCCACAGCTCCTCCAATATGGGCAGGGCCTCCAAGGCCTCCCCGTCATATAGGAATTTTGTCTGGCTTGATCTTATGTGTCTCCGGTAGGTGACAGTAGCTATTACGAGTTGATGTGTTACAACAGTCGTGCTGAAATCAGTACCAATATCCAGAAATCAGTACCTCACAGGTCCCATCCCCATCTTCTCTCCTGTGGAGTTTGGGAATTTGATGTTGACTGCCCATCCATGGCTGATCACTCAAGAGTTATCTAGACTCTGCTATTGGACCAGTTCTAAGCAGCCTGACTTTCTTGAGTCCATCGTGATATGGTTTTCATGGTGCCGACAAAGGATCTGGTATGTCAGCCGTGTTAGCTGGAGCTCCAGAGAGACACCCTTTCTGTTAGCACATCTTCATTCTCTGGGACCCACAGCCAACCATTGTCTTTTCTCTCTGCAAATCCCCTCACTAGAGGAGCAGACAGGGCAGCTCGAGTAGCAGCCCACAATCTGAGCAATGCTTTGCAATGTTCAGTACAGCTTGGTGACGCTTCTGGCTCTGGAGACACTCTATAAGGAGTATCTACCAACCCGGGAGGGTGATGAGCTTCCAGCTTCAGGTTCTCTCTCAAGAGCTCTATCCAGTCAGAACCACCCGTACCACTGCAGTCCTGACTACTCTGCAGGCACGAAGAAGCAGTTGAACAGCTGCTGTGTGGCCACAGGCTCAACACACACAGCCTGGAAGAGTGAACCAAGATGAATATGAACGTTAAAACATGGAGGCCGGGGGATGGCCTGTGGTGGCGCTCATATCCTGCCTTTGAGTGTGATATTAGACGCGTGTGGAACGGCTTGGCAGAAAGGATTTTCCCAGCCCTCCGGGGCCTGTACAGTCACCTTCTGTTTCATGTGCCACGACAGCTTGGCTTCAGGATCATCGCCCTCAACTTCTGCCATCCCCGGGCTTTTGAGTTGCTGGGATCCACACTGCATTTCCGTACATGGTTTAATTTTCCAGACAAACTTGGAGGATGGCAAGTGGCTTGGATATCTGAAATTTGTCAGGATTCCAGTTTTGCTTTGGTTTTCTCATCTTCCTTCTGAATTTTTTTGTTTGTTTGTTTTTACTAAATGGAAGTTAATTTTTGGCTAAATCGGTGCTGGAGTATTGAGCTTTGAAATCTGATAACTTACTTTTACTTCTGTTATGGAATGTGTGTGTGTGTGTGTGTGTGTGTGTGTGTGTGTGTGTCTGCATCTAAAGAAAAGGTATATATATACACACACAGGGAAACATACACATAAAATAAAAACAAGTATGGTTAGAAAATGTAATAACAGCTGGCTATAGTGGCACGTGTCTTTAATCCCAGCACTCAGGAGGCAGAGGCAGGAAGATCTCTGAGAGTTTGAAGTCACCCTGGTTATAGAGCAAGTTCCAGGCCATCCAGGCTTCTACATAGTGAGACCTGTAAATAAATAAATAAATAAAAGTAGGTAGGTGTGGCACTCACCTTTGACATCAGCACTCAGGAGGCAGAGGCAGGCAGATCTCTTGAGTTTGAGACAATGAGTTCAGGACAGCCAGAGCTACATAGAAACCCTGACTCAAAAATAAAAGTGAAAATAAAAAATAAATTGATTTAAACTAAAAAAAAAGCAAATGTACCAGCTTGTTAGCTAGTTAGCCTGGCCCTCTGGGTGCCTTGATGCTAGATACTCTCTATACTTAAGTAACACCAAGCACAGGAGGCTGGGGAGATGGCTCGGTAGGTAAATTACCTGCTAAGAACACAGGGAGACCAGAGTTCAACACCAGCACTCATGTAAAAGCTGGGCGGCATGGTGGCAGCTCTTGCCATTCCAGAGCTGGAAAGGCAGGATTCCCCAAGGCTCACTGGAGAAGAGGTCAGTCAAATCAGAAAACTCTGGGCTCAGGAGAGGACCCAGTCTCAAAAAGTAAGATGGAGAGTGACTGAGGAAGACACATGATAGCTACCTCTGTCTTCTTCACATACATATGCACACATATGCACACACATGCACACACATGAACATGTATATACACATGTACACACATGCATATACATGCACACATATACACACATACACATGCTCATATACATAAGCACATGCACATACACACAACACACAAGCACGTGCAACCCATGCACATACACGCGCACATACACAAGCACATGCACACACACACACGCACACACATGCACATACACACACGTATGCATACACACACACGTATGCATATACACACATGCACATACACACACATACACATGCACATGCACACATATACACACATACACACATACGTGCACACACACACCCACAAGCACATGAACACACACATGCACACACAAATAATACTAGATATAGTGCCTTACATGAAATGGGCCCTAGGTTAAACACCTTTAACACAGACCTATGCTCGTGGCGTGTATTCTGCTAAATATTTTCACAAATCTGCCATATTCAATTATCAATTAGCTTCCACTTAATTTGGAGTCATTAAACTAATTATTCGAATTCCATTCTAATAGTAGCATAATCTGAATACTGGATTCAGTTGGCAAGTAGGGACTACTGCTTCGCGTCTCTCCCCTGTAAGAGCCTGAGGGCCCCTGGCTGTTCCCTTTGGCATCCCCTGAGCATCCTCCCTTGTTCTGGGGACCACCAGTCTTTAGCAGACTCAGGATGGACAAGCAGGGACATGAGAAGACAAGATGGACCCTGTTCTCAGCCAGTGTTGGTACTTAGACTCCGTGTCCACACTCTGGCCTGATTTGAGGGTTGTGAACTGACTACGCATATTGCAAGGTGCTCTTAGACTGCCTAGTTCAGTGCAGTGGGCTTCAGTGTGGTGGCGGCATGTACTCAGGGGCAGGAGACTCTTATCCCAACATCGATCTGCCCAGGTATCAGCCTCCAGGCTAGTTGGAAAGCACAGGAAGCCATTTGAACATCCCCAGAAACGTCATCAGGCCATGAGGCCACAGAAACTGAGGTATTAGTTACATTTCTGCTGGCAGAACTTCAGGGGAAAAGAGGTCTCTTCATATTTTCATATAATAGTTTTATTAACCCTTTTGAGAATTTCTTACAGCGTATTTTGATCATATCCATCCTTGTTTTGCCCAGAGCCACCTTCCAGACAATTTTATTTTGACTCATGGTTTCAGAGACCATCATGGTGGGCCAGGCTATTGTGGACACAGGGGTGGCTGTGTCTACAGTCATCCTGGTGGGGCTGGGGGGTGGGGCAGAAAGGGGATGGCTGAATCCATAATCATCTTGGTCAGGCTGAAGCAAAAGCATTAACTTCAAGGCACACCTTTGGCAACAGACTTCCCTTTGAACACACTCTCTAGCAGTGTGAGCATGGGGCTCAGATTCTTACATATTGGTGGATCAGGAAGAAGAAAGCTTGGGGTGGAGTCAGAAGCAGGTACCACTGGCAGAGCTGGCAACAGGGACCCACTTCTGATAGCTGGAGACCAAGCATTCAAACAGCAGTCCTCTGGAGGGCATTCCACATCTGAAGCTTAACGTGGAGTCTAGCATTTAGTATCTAATTTGTTTACCAAAGTATTAGTTTGAAAGCCCAGTTTGTTTATAAACAGTGAGTGCATACCAGTTTTCATTAACAGAGGCTATCTGTTTTAGAAGGGAGGTGTTGCCATGCACAGTGACGGGCTGACAGTGATACCTGTGACAGTATCAAGCCAGGGTGGCCCAACCGGCTGCAGCTCCGCACGATTGGAGCCTCTGCATACCTCCAGTGCACGTCTCCAGGCAGCCACTCGGATGGACTTGCGGGCCTTCCAAACACAACATGCTGTTATCATTAGACCCTTGACCAACCATCCTTTGTTTTCAGCTGTTAAATGAGCGTTTGTGGTTTTTCTCTCAGTTTGGGCTACAACTGTGCTCATGTTGGGTTTTTCTTGCAGAAACTCGCGTGAAGGCAAACACTGCAAAGTCCATGGAAGTGCTGGAGGGTCAGCTGAACAGGTAAGGGGGGGTGGTTCTGCCCTACAGACTCTGGGTATATCTGCTTGCTTTATTAGAATTCAGTGAAGGCAAGGGAAGGGGCCAGTCAATCTTTATAACACAATAACAAAGAAAGCAGGAAAACACCCGGCACCCCAGGGGAGGAGCAGGTGCTGCTCCAACATCTCTTCTCTCTCGCATAGCCCAGGCTCCCCTTTGACAAAGCAAATAGATTAGAATGTTTAAAAGCATCTTGGCAAGAATGCAGGGCAGCTCTCACATCTCTGGAATAAGAAAAGCCTCTTTGGGACACTGAGCAGAGAATTCACGCTGGCTGCCTGACTGCACGGCTGCCTGACTGCGTGGCTGCCTGGCTACAGGGTCTGCTTTTGCTTTCGGGGGTCTTAAGGACTGTGAGTCAGTTTACACGCAGAACAATGCAGGAATCTGCATTGTTGGTTCTGTTCTGAATCCCAAATCAAAACCAGCATGAAAATTCCTGGTTGTTTCTTTTTCTTCTTCTTTTTTTTTTCTTTATAAACCCAATTAGGAATTCAGATCGGAGGAGCATTAGGGACTCTGCAGCCGTCAAGCTGTCTCTGGTTTGCTGGGATGTCTACTTCTGGAAATAAACCCCAGCCAGCGGGATCTGGTCCTAATTAAGGGAACAAGTTCCACAATGTCGTCTGCGCCTTTCCTCCCTGGCAGCCACTTTGGTTTTATGGAAGCATCTTGCTACTATTTTGGAAATTGCTAAGTGGCTCTGGAACAGATTTGCCTTAAACCTTTGTCTGCCAGGACAGTGCCAAGGCCTCTCCCTTCAGGATGCTGGGGTTTGGGATTAGCCTCAGGTTGCAAGCCAAGTCCCTCCACCCCACCAACTGACCTTGCCACACCTAGTCTTGGAAAAAGCCCTGTCAGAGCTGGTCATCATGGACTGGGTGTCAGGAGTGTATGCAGGGGCTTGGGTCCAGGGCTGGCTTTCCTGCCATGTACTGGGAGGGGCGTCCCGACATGCCTCTCTCCATCTTATTCCTGATACCCTCTTTTTCAGGCATGCAGGCCACCTGAGGTATGACTTACAGTCATCTTAGTCTCTTGGAGAGACCTCTGCGGGCCCATGCTGAGGCATCCCTTCCCCCTGAGGTACCAGCCTTTCAACAGATATAGCATAGAATAGAGTTTATTTAGGGCTTGGGGAGGGGAGTTGAGGGAGTAGAGACGGAGAAAGGCAGAGAGGGAGAGAGGACCATCTTAGGACTCCTGGAGCATAAGTACTGACAGACAGACAGACACCTCCGCAAATGAAGCCCTGTACCTATGACCTACTAACCCTCAGGAAGAATTGGCCATCTTCCCCCCTATTTTTTCTTTATTTGCTCTTCCGTTATATCGGTTGATCTTTTATATCAAGATATAGGTTATATAGATGTAGATATAAAGATATATAGATGATATACAGATAGATATAGATATAAATACAGATACAGATATAGATGATATAGATATAGATAGAGAGAGAGATAGAGATAGAGATAGAGATGGAGATAGAGATATATAGATATAGGTATATCTAGATATAGGTATAGATAATGTCCAGACCCATGTGCCTTGGCATCCCATCTTTGTGGCACACAGTAGAATGTCAAAAACCACAACGAAGCCACTCCAAGGAGCCCCGCCCACTCAGTGTCCCCTTCTGGCTGTTACAGAAGTAATGGCAAACATGGCTGCGTTGGTTTAGCTCTTTCCCTCAGGGCAGAAATTGGCTTTAACTTCCATCTTCTCAGTTGTCACACATTTTCTGTTAGCCTTCAGAGTGAGTCAAAGGAAATATTAAAGAATTCTAACTTTTTGCCTGCGGTTTCTTCCTTCCTTCCTTCCTTCCTTCCTTCCTTCCTTCCTTCCTTCCTTCCTTCCTTCCTTCCTTCCTTCCTTCCTTCCTTCCTTCCTTCCTTTCTTTCTTTCTTTCTTTCTTTCTTTCTTTCTTTCTTTCTTTCTTTCTTTCTTTCTTTCTTTCGAGGGTCTCTTTCTGCATCCTAAGTGTGCCTTGAACCCAGGCCCTCTCACTCCAGGCTCCCACGGCTGAGATTACAGGTGTCCACCACAACTTTTCTTGGCTCAGGGGTTTTTACTGTGGTGCAAGAAAGACAGCTCAGTTGGTAAAGTGCTGGCTTTGAAGCCATGAGGAGCTGTATTTGATCCCTAGACTACAGGCTGAATAGCAAGCCAGCTTGATGGTGTGCCCTTGAGACTTTCAACTACGCTGGCAGGGACAGGTGGAATCCTTGGGGGTCACTGGCCAGCCAGTCTAGACTGATTGGTGAGTTCCCAGCCAGTGAGACACACACACCAAACTCAAAAGAAACAAAACCAAAACCAAAACAAAACCAAGAAACCAGAAGATCATCAGTTTCTACCCAGTGATTGACACAGAAGTCCCCCCGCTCTCTCCCTCCCTCTCCCCCCACCATCTTCCCTCTCCCCCTCCTCTCTCTCCCTCCTTCTCCCTCCAACTCCCCCACCCTCGCCCTTTTGTAGGTGAAGCACATGTATTACAACAATCTCATCTCTTATGCCCATAGCCACTGTGATATAGAAAATTCTTATTGTTCAATGAAAAACCAGCCCCTCGGGCTGACAGGGGCCAAGCCTCACCTGCCCCCGCCCAGGATGTGTACACTGTCTTTGTACATACCCACAGAGCCCATTGTGTGCATGGTTGGAGGGGAACATCCTTTATCTTTCTAGACTCTCTGAGCGCTCTGCGTGCTGTTTTCCTGGACTTGGTTCTGAAGCTGTTGCTGAGAGGCATCAATGCGGTTTAGTGGCTGTTGGTTTATTCTTGTGTCCTTGAGCTCTGCTTCAGTTCTCGAGTGTTTACTCGAGGGTGAGTCCTACGTTCACAGTCAAAGCAGAAAAGATGTGGGCGGGCTTTGTCTCTGGATGTGAGGTTGCTCAGAGACCCCTGTGCGTGACTCTGTCCCGTGGTGGGAAGGAACACTCGGGAACTCGGGTGTCTTATCTCCAATTTATTTTGAAATTAAGAGCTTGATAACCTATTTCTAAAGGAGATCCGGTTCTTAACAGCAACAAACTCTAATGTTTACCTACTAATTATCTGGAAGTTTTTGCGAGAATGCCCTCACAGGCAATGGTAGACAGGTAGGTTACCTCAGCTAACATCCCCGGGGGCTTCAGCAGAGCTGAGCAAGGACAGGGGACTTCGTGGAGTGTCTCCCAGGGCCGCCGGACACGCCTCTCAGCCTCCTCACACCAACAGTCTGCCTTCGAGCTGGGCCATAGCAGAGGGAGAAGTCAGCAGAATGGGAGAAATCGAGGCCTGGCAGCACCCCCAAGGCTCCCAGAGTCTTCACCCACTGCTATAAGCAAGTGTTCCCTCAGGACGCCTGCTCTCTGGTGGCAAGAGTCCTCGGGACAATTCAGAAAGAGAGCTCTGAGCGCTGGCCAAGAAACTCAGCTCTCCTGATAGATTGGCTCAGAAGCCACTAGTCCCTCATTAGCAAAGCATCACAGGTGGTAAGCAGAGTCCACCCTGATGTTCTCAGTATTACAAACTAGAATGAAGCACCGGCCACAGAAATTGGCCTGAGGATCTCGTCTCTATTGAAATGACCTTTATCACAGGCCATCTTAAGGCTCCATCTCTAACACAGGGCAGAAAACCTCCGAGCAAATCATACATGTCTGCTTCCATCCTTGAAGAAGGTTACTGCAATGTGCACCCTCAAATCTGGGGTCACAGTGGAGGTGTCATTCAGAGATGGGCTTCTGAGGGAGCCTCTTGGACCATCTCTCCTGGTTGCTGTGAAACCGGGGGTAGAGGGCACAAAGGCTTAAAGCCCGGGCTTGGGGATAAGACTGTCTAGATCTGAGTGTGATCCCTTTTGAGCTGCGGCTGTTCACTCCACAATAAATCTCTCCAAGCCCCCTTTTTCTATCGTAAAAATGAGACAATTGCAGGAGAAGATAAAGGATGCTTCTTATATGCAATAATGACTGGATAAATGAGAGCTATTATTCATCGGTAGCAGTATAAAAACCACAAAAAAAAAATGTTGGCGTAAAAAAGATGTGCTTTGAGAGGCGGGCACTGGCTCAGCCAGTGGAGTGCTTGATGTACAAACACAAGGACCCGAATCCAGGCCCCAGAACCCACAGTTTAAAAAGCCAAATGTAGGGGTACAGGCTTTAATCTCAACCCTGGGGAGGTAGAGACGTGAATATGTATGGGGCTACTGGTCCTGCCCGCTTTTTAAGTTTCAAGTCAGTGAGAGACCCTGTTGTGTTTTATAGAAAGAAAGAAAGAACGAAAGAAGGAAAGAAAGAAAGAAAGAAAGAAAGAAAGAAAGAAAGAAAGAAAGAAAGAAAGAAAGAGGAATATAGCCAGGAATATGTTTGGTAGAGTGAGGTGTGGTGCAGGGGAAGCGGGTGCCTCTCCGGGCCCATGCCGGGGCATCCCTTCTCTCTGAGGTATCAGCTACAGGATAGTGTCCTATAGAATAGAGTTTATAGGGCATGGGGAGGAGAGTTGAGGGAGGAGAGACAGAGAAAGGCAGAGAGAGAGAGAGAGAGAGAGAGAGAGAGAGAGAGAGAGAGAGAGAGAGAGAGAGAGAAGGAGACAGCCATGAAAATGTGGAGAAAGGGAGAAGGGGAGAATGAGGAGAGAAGGGAGAGAGAGGGAAGAGAGTAAGAGAGAGAGGAGGGGTCAAACAGCCTCTTTTATACTGAGTCAGGCATCCCCGGCTATTACCAGGTAACTGTGGGGCGGAACCTAGAAGAAATGCTGACAGGCCCCATCTTAGAAAATACGGTGGCCGTCAGCTGAGTTTTCCTCTGGCCTCTCCACATACACACATCCACATGCACACACGAGAACACTCAACACAATTCCATGTTGAACAAAAAAACCCCACACACAAACCCTTATTTTCTAAAAGCAAGAGAGACTCTCCTGCCTTCCTAGTGAGTCTAAAGGTTGCAGCAAGTTCTCAACCTCCATTATTGTAAGCAGACTGCTCTTTCTGTTGCCTGCCCTCTGGACAGCTCTGCAGAGGGCAGAAGGAAAAGATGCGTGAGTCCTTGTCAGTCGCTCTGGTGGAGACCGAGAGCCTGCAGTGGTTCCCACACGTAGCATCGTAGCATCAGCTGGCTGAGGTCCTAGAGTCACCTGCTGCCTTCACAGCACACACCTGGCACTGGAGCTCATGAGCTGGAGAGCCCTGACCTTGTGTATCACTGGCCCAGGAATCAGCTGTTTGTGTCTTCTGAGCTTTGCATCTCTGCATAGTGTAACCCTCTGCTGACGTCCAAGAGCACTTGGGGTTGCCACAGCTCCCCATTTTATCTACCTCTCTTTCGGTAGTTCCCAAAGACAGTGGAAATGTCACCTAAAGAAGCAGAGGCCTGAGGTAACCCTGGGCGTCATGCCAGGAGGACTGCCGTGTGACATGGTGTCAGCCCTGAGTGGACCCTTGCTAGGAAGGGCCCATTACTGACATTATTTTCCTTGTCCTTGACTTATAATTATTACGTGGATGTGTGGTCATTTTTGGAGCTAGCCTATGTTCCGTGGCTTTTCGTGGGGAAATCCAAACAAATGCCCACTCACCCCAGCTAGGGCCTCCAGGACAGTAGTTCTACCCACGTCCAACTTGGTGGAGTGATGGGTTTACTTGTAGGAGTGTGAGTGGGGGTTCCTCATAAGAACACGGCAGCTTTCGGGCAGCTATATCAACAGTATCTGCCACTTGACTGCTAACCCTTAGCCATTCCTAGGAAGGGGCCACTTGGGGGAGAGGATGTGGTGGGCCGATCTCACACGGGTCAGCATAGGTGCCCTGAATCAAGGCAATAAAGCCATGCCACACCAGAGGACACTTCCAAAAACTACTTCACTCCCAGCCTTCATATTCCAGGGTGGCTTTCACACATTCCTGGGTGTTGTGGCGCATCCTGTAATCTTAGTGCTTGCAAGGTGAAGGCTAAAGAATTAGGAGTTCAGAGTCAGCCTTAGCCACATGTTGAGTGCAGTGAGTTTGAGGCTAGCCTGGACTATATGAGACACTGTCTCAGAAAAGGCACACGCACAAAAAGAATTATTAATTGCCTGGGAGTGTTCAACCTCGGATGAGTTTAACACACTCAAGGCAAAAAGTCTTTTTGATGTATTTGGCCATGAATTTAGAAATCTTAAAGAACCATTAAGCTTCAGTCAATATATCAATGGCAGAGATCCAATTTGTCTTTAATGAAACGAGAAGAGTTTTTAATGATTCCAGGGCATGTTGAGATTGCACGATAGTTTAATTTGACAACGTGCCATGAATCCGTGACCTCCAGACAGATGGGTTCTAAAGTCTCTGCTGCCGGGGGAGGTTCTCAGACCCTCACTCTAGAAGGCAGGCACTCCCGAGACTGTCAGGGACTCTTCTCCACTTCACTGGCGAGGCTGCACCTCAGCCACAGCAAGGACACGGCTGACACAGCATTACCCATAGGGTTCTGGCTCCGTCTGCTCCTACTTCCCCCGCCTGCCCCTCTTGCCTGTCCCTGCTGCCTTGCCTGTGTCCTGTGGCTGCTATGAGAGCATCTGTGATGAGGGATGAGTCCCAGGTTCAAACACACCAGGCTCTGCGCCATTACAGTTTAACCTCACACCAGCGTGCAGTGCTAGATCCCTCCTCAAACTCCAAAGGGGAACGCCTTAGACTTATTCATCCCAAACTCAGCTATGCTGTGTGTGTGAGAGCACTGGTGTGTATCGGCATACTTGGCTTTCCAAGTGGGTGCTGGGGATCTGAACTCTGGTCTCCCTAGGTGTGCAGCAAGCACGTCACCCCACTGAGCTGTTTCTCCAATCCCTTAGCTATGCTAAAGACAAAAAAAAAAAAAAAAAAAAAAAAAAAAAAAATCCCCAGACCAGTAAGATGGCTTGTTCAATAGAAGCACTCCATGGAGCCTGATGACCTGAGTTTGAGTTTGACCCTTGGGACCCACATGGTAGAAGGAGGGAACTGATTTCTTCAAGTTGTCCTCCCATCTCTGTGTGTAAACTGTAACACACATGAATATGAGGCACATACATACACAAATGTAGTTAAAATTTTTAAGTCTCCAATGGAAATCATAGAATTATTTCCCGGATGAAACCTAAAGTGAGAACCACCAAGAGATGACTTGTGACAGCTACAGAGACCATCTGGCCGAGTATTTCTTTTATTACTCTGTAGCCAAGCCCGTAAGCAATGCGGTGGTTTCCCCCAGAGGGGCGGCATCTCGCGGTGCAGGCCTGTACGAAGCATCAGCTGGCTCTAGCCAGTCTTAATCGACTCTTGCACGGATTTCTCCATTCGTTGCTCTCAGTGAAACTGTTCTTGTTCTGACAGTGGCGTTTTCCGGTGCTGGCAGTTAGGGGACAGAAGTGGTCCCCGAGGCCGCGGTGGCACAGGTGTGTTCATTGTGTGGCTCACTGGAGTATGGAGGAGAGATGGGCTTTGAAGGGTAGCTCCTCCTCCCGCTTGTCAGAAGGGCAAACTTCCCTGGAGTTTGCCATCTCTAAGTGACTGTGAGTCCTTTCAGTAAGAGGAGGGGGATAGCCTGGTTTAGGTAACCAGTCTGAGAGTAAACGTGGTCCCACGTAGGTTTCAGCATCCGAGAGGGGCTGATCTTTTGATGTTGTGGCACAACAAGTTCATCTACAAAGTTCACTGTGGAGGACCCTGCCAACAATTTCTATCATGATCCCCTTGTATTTTAAACAAGTCTCAACGTGTTGGGTCATACTCATGACCATGCTTGGCCACGTGTGGCTTGCGGGCAGCGGTAGAAACACCTGGTGGACTTTCACACAGAAGCCTGGAACCTGGTTCTTGTCTGAAACTCCTTTAGTCTGAACTCTTCCCTGACAGCCAGCAGACTGATGTCCAGATAGCCTAATCCCCAGAAAGATGATGCTGATTTCAGGTGGGGGTGAGGGGAGTGTCCCATATATCTTGGCTTCTTGACGGTTCTTATACTACTGGCTTTTTGACTTTGACCCACTGACCCTCGTCAGGTAATCCCCTGGCTGTTACTGATGTGGCTGCATTTGGATGGAGACCTTGCTCCCCACTGGACCTCACAATCCAATACAGCGAGCAGTTTTCGTCTCATGGGAAGGTAGAGAGATTGGATGACTCAGGAGTCAGCTTTTCGGTGTGGCTTGATGGACTCTGGGGCCCTTCCATCTGCCAACCTTAGAGAAGGACACACTTGGGGACTGTCTCTACAGCATGGTGAGAAAGTCCCGAGAAGGCCTTGTAAGATCATCTTTGTCTCTGGATGGAGAAAAGCAGAACTCAGAGCAGAGCAGAGCAGAGCAAGGTCCAGCACTGTGCTCTCTGGCCCTGCATGTGTGCACAGCGGCCGAGAGGCCACCGCAGGCAAAAGGACAATGGGACCTGGTTTCACGTGAGGAGCTTGAGATCTCATAGCTGAGATTCAGAGAAAGCCCTGTGTCCTCTGATGGGCCGAAAGCGTGATGGTGGTCTGCGCCCCCCAGATTAGGAACTGTGTGCATAACGCCAATGGGAAACACAGAGGCAAATATTTGCTTGAAGAATGTCTTTCTGACACTTCAAGGTACGTTTCTCCCCTGAAAAGCCAGTCACTAGCTAACCCCAGTCCAGCATTAGAATCAGAGGAAAATGATCCCCACAGCAAGAGACCCCTCGTTTGGTACATCCAGCGGAGATAATGTGACCAGCGTGCAAGGCACTGAATACTGATAAGGCTGTGACAGGCCACGCTTAGACTTGATGTCACATTCAGATGTTAGCCGAGAGATGAAAAGCAAACAGAAATTAATCCCCCTCCAGGAATCTCATACACATTCACTTAGCGCTAGCCTGCCGCTCAGCGGTCTGTCTCCCGTTCTCCCCATTAATAACTATAATCAAATGTCCATGATCAGTTTCCACCAACTGGGTAATTGCTCTGGCTCCCCCATTTTCTGGGATGGGCGATGTGCTTGCAAGATGGGGCAGTTGTGTAACCGTTCTGTCCATGTGAACTCCGGAAGTCAGCCGTGCCCTGCAGCTGTGAGTGTCAGCCCACTTGCTCTCTGTGGAGTGAAGGAAGGAAGTAATTTTATTGCGCTATTTTTAGACTTCAATTTAGATCTCAGCTGTTATGATACTCTGTGTGCCTGGATGGATAGAGATGTCTGCACACAATTCCTCGGTACAGTTCTGAGTCTGCCCTGGGCTCCGGCAGGTCCCAGATTTCTTCTCAGCCTGTGGCCACAGCAATACCCTGTCATGGTGGCTTCTCCTGCAGCTGAGACCTGCTGGGTCTTAGGGTGATGGTGCCATCCTGTACTGGCAGTGCTTGACAACCCGATGCTTCCTTTTACCTGAGGAGGTTCAGTCTGCTCTCTCCTATGCATGTGCATGTGCACCCCACAATTCTCTGTACGTAGACTCAGTTCATGGCCATCTCGCAGTTTGAGAACTTTTCTAGAGGCGGTGGATGGAAGCGCTGACAAGAGAGTTTCCTTTCTCACAAGCCAGAAGCGTGAGGGCACTAGGCTGCCTTTGTCTTGGCTGTGGAAGACGGCTTTGAACCTCAGCAGAATTCCTAGTTCTTCAGCATTAGGAGTGAAGCTAGTCTGAAACACCAAGGGCTTCTTGGGCGTGTGCTAGATGTACCCACCTGAGCCTGGTGGGTGTCAGATGCATACGTGTTTACACCTGTGACAATTCAAATCTCTGTGCCTGAGAACCAACTGCAGATATTGGAGCAAAGTGGCCATTGACCCATAAGCAATTCCTCACTGGCACAGTTTGTAGCACAGGCACCAACCGTGATATCACACACCACGCCACCTTGAATTATACAGGCCAGAAAATCGAATCCTATCAGGATTTCCCACGTGACCTTATAAAGTGATCTGTGTTCACGGCCTCTTCTGCTTCTTCCTCTCCCTCCGCATCCACTCTCTATTCTCCCCCATCCACCCCCCACCCTTTCTCTTGCTCCTTTTCCATCAAATTGCAGACCTCTTAAATAACCTGCCATGGCCTGGATATCTATGCCCTGTCTCAATTAAAATATTGATCCTTAATCCCTAGTGCAGTGGTCACTGGGGTGTGGCCCTCAGCAGTTATAACATTAGCATCCTTATGAAAGTGGTCTTTGCTCCTCCCACCATACAAGGGTGCAGCTAGATGTCGTAGTCTTAGAAAGCTTTTTCCCCCTTAGACATTGCACAGGTAATTTGAAACTTGTGTTTAGTCTGTTTGGGCTTGAGCAGTCGAGAAGCCAGATAGAACGGCCCTTCCATGTTTACTCTGAGACTTTAATTTTTAATGTAGCCAATTCCACAACAATTACCACCAGGAAGGCTTCCCTTTGCTAACCTTTATTAGGATGGATACTTTTCCAGTCTCTCCCTGCAGGTGTTCGTTCAGTGATTGTCTAAGCCAATACCTTCCTCACATACGTTGCTTTTTGTTCAGTGTTTTAGCACAACAGATAGGGAGCTAGGATACCTGTGTCTGTGAATTGTTGATAATCTGCAGCTTTGGGAGAGCATGTAATCCACAGTGGGCTGACTTTCCGTAGCAAGAAAGGAAAGCAAGTGGTTCTTATGTGTGATTTCTGAGATGCCCAGACCGCTTCAACTGCACGATAGAGCTCTGCTTGCTCCAACGAAACCACTTCAGTTTGCTCACAGTTGGTGCGGCGTGAACAGGTGATGTCTTAGTAATGCAGACCCGGCCCCATGGAGGTGCCTTGAGATCCCATGCGGACAGTAGCCATCAGCTGAGCTTTCAGGGCCATTGTCTCTAGTCTGCCAGCCTGGTGACTCTGACATGGGAGCTGCCTTGCAGGGCAAGATTGCAAGAAGATCTTTGGTAGCCACATGGCCTTCCTCTCTTGGCAGTCCTGAGCCTTGTTGTGTTCCATTGGTCCCATAGGTCTCCTTTAGCATTTGAGAAGGTGATGGCAGTGCTGGGGCCCAGCCCTACCCAGACCTCTGAGCTACTACAGCTCAAAATTTCATCCCTGTCCTTACAAGACTCAGTCACTCACTGGTAAAGCAATTTTTGTTAATGACCCAATTACTCTCCTGGGCAGGAAGAACAGGTATCTCCCCACACACGGCCAACTATGACTCTCTTTAGTATAAACAAATGCAAAGAGCAGATGTCTCAGAAACTCAACCTTTGAAGAAATTATCACGTAGCCCACAAGGAACACGACCATCTCACATCCACATATGTGACTTGCCACATGGCTTGCACCTCTGAAATTGGCACCTAGATTTTAATGTGTTCTAGAGACAGCTCAGGACCAGTCCCACTCAGACAGGAGACCGCCATATTTCACCAATTACTGTGATGGGAAATAATGAGGGAAGTTGTTGACCTCTTTCCCTGGGAGCCTTGGGAAACCTGTAGCCATGGTCCCCACTGGGGACCCACCCTGGGGTACAGAGGCCACAGAGAAGCTTTGACTGTGTTGGGTCCTGAACTGGAAAGCGTACTTGTATCTTCAGTTTAAAGAGGAGAGCGGGAGACAAAACAAAGTCTCTACATTAAGTCTACAGGATGATAAAGTTATAAATCCTGGGAATCAGTCATGCCGGCCGAGGACAGGTTAAAGATCAGCAAGTCTGATAGCAAGAGCATAAGGGTTTTGAAATAGACTTCTGGTTTTTCATTTTTGTGTTTTTTAAAAATATTTAAAGTATTCGATATTCAAAGATTTAAATGTACATGTGTGGATATGTTTAGAGAACTTCTCAGACAGAAAGAAGTATAGGCTCTTGAGAACCTTTATTAGAACATCCAGAGAGCAAGACAAAAGATTGGAAGGAAAAAAAAATGAGGCAGAAGCTAAAGAGAAGCAATGAAGAACACGTGTTTGTGTGTGTATGTGTGTGTATGTGTGTGTATGTGTGTGTGTGTGTGTATATGTTGGTGAGTATTTGTGTGTGTGTGTGTGCATGTGTTGGTGTGTGTTTATGGTGATATGTGTGTGTGTGTATGTGTGTGTGTATGTGTGTGTGTATGTGTTGGTGTGTATGTGCGGGCATGTATGTGGTGGTGTGCACATACAGGCATGCCATAATGCCCGTATAGAAGTTAAAGGAGAGATCTGGGGTGGGCACAGGCTGACAGTAGAGATCTCTCCTCTCCACTTACTCGCTGAACACGGAGCTTGCTGTTTCTACGAGACTCTGCTCTACACACACACACACACACACACACACACACACACACACCAGGGATCCTCCAATCTCTGCCTCCCAGCATGTGCTGGACAGTGCACAGGGCTCCATCCTGGATGTCTAGCTACAGGGTAGAGAGCTTCCCCCCAGGAACAGGCTGTGTAAGCTGAGTCTGAGACACCGTAATTCTGTGTGGGAAGCATAAGTGGGTGTGTGCTACTGAGCACAGCAGAATGGCTGGTGACATTAGGTCCCAGCTAGCCTGGACCCAGGCTATATGTATGTCAGTGGGTGACAGAGTGATGCAATATCTGCTGGTAGGATGAGGGCGACATCCCAGGTAGTGGAACAGCACCTGCGGAAGCCTTGGCAGAGCTGGGCAGGATAGAGGGCAGGATAGCCACACTGGGTAGCAGAGCTGGGCAGGATAGAGGGTAGGATAGCCACACTGGGCAGCTCTTCTTGGAAGCATGCATGGGATTCTGGGTGTCCTTGCTGGCCAGGCAGCTAGGAAGGACACACATGGATATCACCATGAACACAGACACACAGATTTAGTCTCTCTGTGTCCCCTGGTTGATAAGTTTTGTCTCTGTAAAATGACGTTGGTGGGGGGGGGGTGAGGTGTCCCCTGACACAAACACCACCGATAGGTAGCGTGAGCCGCTGCTGGGCTAATGTCCGTGCCTGCCTGCCTCTGTCTTAGCTGCAGGTGCCCGCTGCTTGCGAGAGTGTGGAGAGCAGACTTGGAGGCTTGTCAGGTGCTGATGCAGAGCCTGCAGCTCCAGGAAGTAGGCATCGGTCCACATGCGGAAGATGAGAAGCAGGTGCACAGCGCAGGAGAGGCTGCCCCGACAGCTGCCCTGGCCGTCCCTCGAACACCCCGCCCTGAAGAGGACAAGTGCCCCCTGCAGGTGCTCCGTGAGTGCGACCCTCACTCAGCTCCCTCACCACGCTGTGCTGCAGGCCCGTGGAAAGAGGTTTGTCCTGTGTGTGCGGCTTTGTCGGGGGTCCATTGTGTGTGCAGTTTGGGGATAAGAGCAAACAGAATTTAGAGTGTTTCCATAGACCCTCGCGAAGTTCTTACAATGAAACTCTTGGGTATGATAACAAAATAGCATATAACTTTCTGAAGCTTAAAATGCAGAAAAACAAAAAGAAAAGCTTGGCATATTAGCTTTCTTTTTAACCCTAGTTTAGATGTCGCCATTATTCTGAGAAAGTTAATATAGAGTTTTATATAGTATGCACTATGTATTTTATCCAACATATGTTGTTATACAGAGCATATATTATACATCATATATTCTATTGTATCTTTGAAGCCTATATGTTACAATGTATTATTTATGAATTCAAGCATTCTAATGCCATTTTCACGGAAAAAAAGATCATGACTAATCTTTGTGGTTCCTGTTTTCATAAAATCAAAGCAAAACAAAGAGCAGAAAGCCCCATTGTTTGGCCTGATACATTCTGATAACTTTGGCGGATGTGCATTTCTATTAGACTGGGATTTTACTTTTTTTTTTTTTTTTTTTTAATCGGAGGCTGACCCTGACCAGGGGAGAAGGCTCCCTCGCCCCTGTCTTTCCTCTTTCCAAGCCCTCCTACCTTACCTCCAGAGGGGTTTCCCGCGTGCACGCCTTCCTTCCCTCTGAGCCTTCCAAGCTCCTTGTTTGTTGGATTTCAGGCATTCTCTCAGGTCCTGACTTTGTTACAGAAGAGGTTGGCTCTAGCTGCTGCCCGGCTCATGCTATCTCTCTTTGACGTTCCAGCCTTGTTATAGCCCTTCATCTTTGCAAAGGCTTAGTAAGGTGTGACGGTCAGTGCAGAGAGCACTCTGGCCAGTCCATGGGCTTCCTGCCCCTGGGTGGGTGGGACCAGAGCGGTTATGTTAACAGTGCTCTGGTCCCACTTGTGCCCTGTGCTCATCTTAACATCTGGTTGCTG
This sequence comes from Apodemus sylvaticus, assembly GCF_947179515.1. NCBI lineage: Eukaryota > Metazoa > Chordata > Mammalia > Rodentia > Muridae > Apodemus > Apodemus sylvaticus. The sequence continues at coordinate 4,135,749 of NC_067492.1, read as the reverse complement.
TGTCTTTGCTGTCTGAGGACTGGCCCTGGTCCTATATTTGACCCATATCTTCCCATGTCCCCATGAGAAGATGAACAGTGTCACTCTGGGTCCCTGCTGGCCTCAGCTGGGTTGGCTTTAAGTAAAATCCCTGTGCTACCCAATGTTCTATCTGAAAAGCAGCAGAACTTGCCAAATACTTTAAAGCTTCTCAGGAAACCAATGCTGCAGCCGGAAGGCAAACCATGAGCCCACTCCAGGAGCCTGGGGCCAGCAGAGCTTCTTAACGGTGAGGTGAGAGCATTTTGTTATAACTTTTATTTTAAAGTGTTTGTTGCTGTTCATCGCTGACCATGCCCAATTTATAAATCAAGATTTGTCATAGGTGTACATAGGAAAATCCACAAGTATACATAAGAAAAATTACTTTCCTTGGGTTTGGTGCTATCTGTGGTCACAGGTGTGCACTGAAGTGTCCTAAAACATTGTCTCCATGGAGAAACTATTGTGAGCATTTAGTGAGAACAGCATCTTTTGGATTCACGAGTAAATTGGATCTTAAGATGATAGATTTTGGGGGGGGGAAGGGCAAAATGATGGGACCAGACACCAGTCTCATTGCCCGGTAACTGGTAAAAAGAATCTGGGAGGGGTGAGAGATGTGTTCTGTCTTGTGGTGTCGTCACCTGATGGTGTATATGTCTGAATCCTGGTGTTCCAGCAAAGAAAAGAATGGATGTTATTGCACATAACTTACCAGAAGTGATTAAGAGTTTAAAGCAATGTCCGCCTGTTTAAACTCAGGGCTGTACGTGAAACAGGGGGACTTGGCTCAGGACTTGGGTGCTCGAGGAGGAAAGGCTGAGCTCAGAGTGGGAGCGGCAGAGCATGGAGGTCTGAGCCCGGAGTCTCTCTGCTTGGGCTCTGTCCCTACTGCTGGTAGGCCATATTTTCTTATCTACTGAAACAATACCAGTAACAACATGGGCTGGAGACAGCTCACTGGGTAAAGTGCTTCCTGTCCAAGTGTGAGAACCTGAGTTAAATTCCCAGTATCCACAGAATAGGCTGGGCATGGGAGTGCAGGCTTGTAATCCCAGCACTGGGGACGTGGAGTCAGGAGGATCCCTGGGACTTTGTGCTTACTTAACTGGTGAGCCCTGGGGCAGTGAGAGACCCTGTCTCACAAAGAAACAAGAACTGACACCTGAAGTTGACTCTGGCCTCCATATGTACACACACACACACACACACACACACACACACACACACACAAATAACAATGGCTATAAAAATCGAGAAGAGAATAATCAGAACTAAGTTTTTAGCTGCATTAATGACCTTCCCTGTTACCATGGCCAAATGCCCTACAGAATCAGGAGAGGAAAGAATGTCTTTGGCTCATTATTTCAGAGGGCTCTGCCTGTCACGGTGAGGTGTGTGTGTGTGTGTGTGTGTGTGTGTGTGTGTGTGTGTGTGTGTGTGAGCAGAGCAGCCTACGCCACATTAGCTGCAGACTCTGTGAACAGGAGAAAGCCTAGCTGCTGGTCTCTGTGTCTCTGCCTTTCTGGAGGCCACATCCAAAACAGTTTTTGCTAATCCAGTTTGCTCCCATTATCAGGAGGAGAACTTAGCAGTGAACTAGACATGTGCCTAGGGAGAGTAAGACCTCCCAAAGGGGGGGCTTTGCTTGTGTTTGCTGGAAGGCTTTAGACCCCTAAGGCTCAGAGGTGTGCTGGTTAGGGGTCTCCTGGTGGAGGTGGTTTTGCCTTCCTGTCTTGCTTTCGGGGGTCTATTGAAGTCTGGGGAATGATGTGTTTATCTTGAGGCAAAATGTTCCCTTGCTTTGCAGCTCCAGGTGTGTTTGGCTTTGCAAAGCTCTGCTGTGCTGGGCTACCCCACACTGGTTTTGCTATTGAAGCATGACGCCCTGGGGGCAGGCAATTGCTTTTCAATCCAAATCTTCCATGACAAATCGTGGGCTTCTTACAGAGGTCCATGGGGAGACAGTTTCAAAGCCTTTCCTTGCTTATCTGGCCAGCACACTGATACGCATTTTGGAGGCACGTTGTTCAGGGAGTGAACACCAGCCCCGTGGCTGAAGGTCCCTGCCAGGCTACTCAAAGCCATTACCCTCATCCTGCAGCTGAGTCCATGAAGCAAAACCCTTTGCTTGACTCCTTGTTCCAGAAGTCAGCAGCCCAGCTAAGACATGCATGTGCAGAGATTGTGAGAGCCTTTTTTTTTTCTAGTGTCCTGTGAGTCCCACCCCCAACCCTCCAAGCCTTATGCTGCTGTTGGTCCTGGTTTATAGATGGTTCCAACCTTGCACAGGAGCCAGGCAGAAGCTGGGGAGATCAGCATTCCAGGCTCTTGCACTGAAGGGGCACTGCCCATGCTGACTGTTCTGACCCCAATCCCTTTGGGATTCTTTCCCGACTGTAGCCTGCCTGCCCACGCCAGCTGCTTTCTTGTACTAATGAACTCCCCTCCTGCCTAGTTCCCTGGACAGCATGACTCCTTCTGATTCCCCTCTGAGCTGTGTCCTTTCCAAGCCAGAAGCTGCCACCAAGCAAGCTAAAATCAGCCAGAGAGAAGCTGGCACCATGGTGGTATCCCACGCTGTATGGTTAGCAACCAGAAAATCGCTACCACTTTCTGCGAGCAAAGAAACCAGCAGAAAAGACACAGCAGACACCATAGCTTTGTATCTTCTAAGGCTGGCATCCAGAATGTCAGGGGTACCCTTCCCCAGTCATCACAGACTCCTATCTCACAGAATACAGGTTGACAAGGGGAGAAAGTGACAAATTTATTTAATCAAAGTCTTATGAGACACAGGAGCCTTTAGAAGTAGCTCAGGGGAAACTCTGTTTTTTTGTTTTTTTTGGTTTTTGCATTGTATTGTTTCAGCATTTTTGTTTTTTCTTTGTGTTTGTTTAGGATGTCCTGGCTTGAGGGAGAATGGACAGTGTAATGGTTTAGACAAGAAACGTCCCTCTGAAAGTTCATGAGTTAGGGCTTGGACCTTAGCTGGTGGCAATATTTTGAGAAGCTTGGGAAATTATAGGAGGTGCAGCCTAACCCTGGGTCACTGGGAGGGGTGAGGGTGGCCTTTGGGGCACATTGTCTCTTGCCCCTCCTTGTCCCGCTTTCTACTTCCTGACTTTTGTGCTTTGCATGTGAAATGTTCCCTACAGGCTCTCGAGTTTGAACATTTGGTGGGTGGCTAGAACCTTTAGGTGGCAGAGCCTCCTTGAGGCACTAAGGACAAATTTTTGAGGTGTTGTGGCCAGGCCCTACTTCCTGTTCATTCGCTGATCCCTAACTAGAGGTGCGGTGTGACTAACCTGCCTCCCGCTCCTTCTGCCATGTCCTCCTCGCCTACAGGAGCGGGAGGTACCAACCACCAGCTACACCCACACCAGCAGAGAACCGGAGCTGAGCTGTAGGTACCATGCAATCCTCCTCCTTTGCTAGTTGACTGTGGTTACAATGTTACAGTGTGGTACCTAGCACAAGCCCCTGCCTCTGTGACCGCCTCATGGTGAGAGACTATAGCCTTGACTTGTGGTGTAGAATGAACCCTTTCTCCCTTTAGTTGCTTCTCCCAATATATTTTTATCACAACAATGCACAAGAAACTAAGACACAAGGTAAGAAGGCGAAAGGTCATCTGTCCTACAAATTCCATGGCCATTCAAGCCCAGGAAGACAAGCAGCCATGTATTGAATCCTCTTATCATTGAGCCCAAACAAACCCTTAATCTCTGTACACTGTGTATGATGGATGATGGTTGCTTTGGTCACTGTGAGAACTGGGACAAGAAAGTAAGGGAAAGTAAAGATGTCCAGGATTCAGACTCTGTAGACCACCATTAGAATGCAGATCTAACTTTATTTATTGCATGAGCTTATATATAGCTTTTTAGCCAATGAGGGTATATTTATGTATTCAGGGCAAATAGGTGTGCATCGTGTGTTGTTTAGCCAGATCTGACTTGCCTGCCCAGGACGCTGTCCAGGAGCCTTCCCAGGAGCCTGTAGGGGAGAAGTCCAATCCCCTGTGGAGATTTCTGTGAAGACAGGGAAGCAACCACAGCCCTGGCCTTTGGTCCTTTGTGTGGTCTCACCAGTGTGCTGGGAGCCACATCAGATCATACACTATGCACAGTGGATCAGGACTCTTCAAGGAGTAGCAGGGACTTGTGGCACGGCCATCTCCTTCCTATTCCTTCCTCTACCAAGTTCATCTTCACCCCCCCCCCCCCCACAGGTCAGAGCAAGCACTGAAAAGTCACAATACAGAAAATCGATACGGAGAGTCCTGAGTTCACTGGTGAATGACCATGATTCAGTAGCTCTTATAACTTTGGACCTAGTTTGTTGGATGGATATGGAAGAGTTTGGAAGTGTGGGCTAGAGAAACTTAAAGCCGAGCTGGAAGGCCGAACTTCAGGAATCTGATCCACGCACCTGAGTCTCAGGTGGGAACAATGTCTGTGTTAGGAATTCCACATGCATGTTACTTTCTGGGGAACCATTTGTCCAAGCCCAACAGCTATGCTGAATCCTTTCTCCAGTTAATTATAACAAGGATCTTGGCTACAGCAATGAGAGCTTCTGGTGTAGGCAGGTGCAGAGGACTGTGCTTGGCCCACAGGGTGAACCTAAGGATAGCAGCAAGTAGGAATGTATTAATGCTGTCTGCTCAAGGGTCCTCTCGAGCCATCTCTGTTGCCTTCTTTCCCCTGTGTGGGAGGGACTCTGTCCATCTGCAACAAGCCCCTCCAATCTTCCTTTTCAGACACCGAAAACACAGACATCCACTTGCTAACCACTCACTGTAGCAAGCGGATCAAAGTCTTTTGAGAGGTCTCCCTGTTGTGGTCATAAAAAGAGAACTATGTGTGAGGGAGGTAAGGGGGAAGGGCGTGCCTCAGCAGGCCCATGCCGAGGCATCCCTTCCCCCTGAGGGACCAGCCATACACCAGTATAGTATAGAATAGAGTTTATTCAGGGCATGGGGAGGGGAGTTAAGAGGGTAGTAGAGGCAGAGAAAGGCAGAGAGGAGAGAGTAGAGAAGTAGAGGCCGGCCATGACCACGTGGAAAGAGGGGGAAAGGGAGGAGGAAGGGAAGAGCCCAAGAGGACAAGAGAGAACAAGAGAACAAGAGGATAAGAGAGAGAGGAGGGGCAAGCATCCCCTTTTATAGTAGGCCAGACCTACCTAGCTGTTGCCAGGTAGCTGTGGGGAGGGGCATACCTGGCTGTTGCCAGGTAACTGTGGGTGGAGCTTAGACAGAATCCTAACACTTGCAAGTGAGGCCCCTTCTAGCAGGTGCCTTACCCTATAAGTGCTACCATCCAGTTTCCAGTTGTGGTGTCTTTAAAGTGGACAGAATGCTTAAGAGACACTTGCAAAGCAATTTCCAGGTTCCAGCTCCTCTCTGCCTCTCTCCAACATTGTTGTATCTTTCCAAGGCTTTCCGTTAAAAGAAATGTAAACTTTTCTTTTTACAATAACATTGCACCGCTTTGAATGGTACACATTTAAATGCTATAATTAGGATTTTAAGTACAATTGGCATAAATAGGTTTAGAAACCATTCAACCAATCAGAATGTGAGCTCTCTGCCCTCCAGCCTGGCCTTGGCCCCTGGGTGTGATGGAAGGAGCAGGTGGGTAAGGGAGGGCTTCCCTCTGCAGCCAGAGAGAGGCTCCTTCCTGCTGGTCCTTTTCTGTTAATTAATGCCCCTGCCTGCTGCCAGCCTCCTCCACCTGCCCCAGGGAAGGAAGTTGGCTCCTCTGATCTGCCTGCTTCCTGTACTTTTGGGAAAATGTGGAATCAGTCTCTGTGCTCCAGGGCCCAGGGTTGGGGCATCTGCACTTCCTCCATTAATTAACCATAGCTCAGTGCATCTGAGAAAATCGACCTCAGGGATCCTGGAGTCTTCCACCATGGAAACTCTTTGTCATTTGCTGGAAAAGGCTGGGGCATAGACAAGCAGCAGGGTGGTCATAGTCACCACAGGGTGGCAAGACCACACTCACACACCAGCCACACAGGCTTGACTAACAAATGCACACTGTTGCCCTTTGGCAGCTGAGAGACTCCCCACCCCACCCCACTGCAAGGCATCCCATTTCTAGAAATGGACGTATACCCTATCCTTCATCATACCTAGGCTACCTCTAATTCCTCAACAGGACCAGGACAGTCAAAGACAGGATCTTCCTGTCTCCCAGAGGCCAGTTATGAGCCAGGACTAACGAACCAGGCTCGAGCAGGCAAGAGGCCTGGCTGTTTAGAGCAGATATTTGTATATTTGTATATATGTATATATGTATATACAACAGACATTTGTATGTATGTATATATGTGTATATGTGTACATGTGTATATGTGTATATGTGTATATGTGTATATGCATATGTGTGTATATGTGTATATGTGCATATGTATATGTGCGTATATGTATATGTGTGTATATATGTGTGTATATATATGTATGTGCAAATGTGTGTATGTGTATATATACATACATATACACACATACATATATGTGTACACACACTCACACTTGTCTTGCTATCCCTTTCTTCTCAATTAATAGTTTGATGCCTTTCTGTCTGTCTATACTGGTCATCTGTTTTTCTATCTACCAAGTACTTCCCCTAGTTGTACATTTATGGGGACCATGTTCCTAACAAAGTAGGCCTCATCTTTCTGACATAAGTCAGGGGCAGATCCTGACAAGGTAGAGCTACAGGATAAAAAAGAGAAATGGC